>NC_048219.1:169626448-169744017 GCF_002007445.2 Ailuropoda melanoleuca
CTTGTGTTCCCTCCTCTCGCTGGCTGTCTCTATCTCTGTCAAATAAATAAATAAAATCTTTAAAAAAAAAAAAAGAGTTCTAGTGCATAAAGTAGATAGCACAGAAGAACAGATGGGAAATAGAAGCAGAGAGATGGAAATCCTAAGAACCAAATACATACGTACTTGCAGTTATAAGGCTGTACCCTTCATCTATTTTAATTTCTGATAACAACCTGTATTATAAATGTCTTGACCCTCTATTCCAAGAAGCCAACACTGGTGAGCTTCGGCATCGGAACACCCACTGTCACCCTTTGGTCTCAAGAAGAAAATCTCACATTGGTGTGTCTCAGGAGCCACATTCTTAACCGCAGTTAACCGGGAGACCTACGTTACTATCAGGTGCCCTGTGGAGTCTAGTCTAAGTTGCTAATATAGAAATCATGGGTCTCAAAGGACCAGTGGTGATATCTGAATGAGTCATTGCATCTTGGAAAATCACAGAAGTCACTGGTCAAGAAGTAAATGTCTATTCTTATTACTTTAATTTCTTTATAAACCACAATTGTATTTGTGGTGTAGATTTGGTTTTACTTCTTAGTGTTTTCATGAAGAAGCTACAAAAAGAAAAGGATTCACAATCAGCACTAGACTCTAACCAGATTTAGATTTGGTGGCTGACTATCATGCTACCTGTATTGAATAAACTACTGCTCCAATGTTCTGAATAATAACACCACAGTCATCAGAAACAGTGTATTTTCTTCTCCAAATTTCCCACATGTAAGAAAAGCAGCAATCATTGGAAGCTTCCGGTACCTCGTTGTATTGGCATTGACTTTAACTTCTCTCTGTGGCTTTCTCTTTTCCTAACATAAGTAAAGCTGCTGAGAGAGAGTTCTGTTTTTTAGGAAAATACTCAGGTACAGGATTATTCTTGGGTTTTTTGCTTTTTGTTGATTTGGGTTTTTAGACTCTGTTTTTACCATGACCCCTAGCCATGACAATTGGTGGGGAAATAAATGAGGGTATGGTGGGGAAAATAAATAGAATTCTTAGTCTTCATCACATGGAAAATAGTTATGACACTTCTTTTCTTTTCCCTTTCTCTGCTCCTCTTTCTTTTCCTGGTTTCCCATTTCTAGCCAGGCTTTGCAAAGAGCAAGAGACCCCCTAGAAGTGAGATGAAAATGGGAGTGCATTTAAGATGCAGAAAGCAAAAGCCACAGGCTCCTTCAGGCAGGGTCCTGCCTTGTCACCACTGTATCATCAGCCCTGCATAGTACCTGGCACATAGTAGTCATTCAACTAAATTTTAAGGTGGGGGTCGGGGGGTGGGGTGGAAGGCAAAACACAAGAAGGAATTTGCAACTTAGGGGGGAAAATTCCAGACATTTCACTGTGATGTTGTCAGGGAGGACAGTTCTCTTTTTTCAACCATACTGAGTTTAAGTGGAAATTCTCCCTTTGTATTAGGTTTTGTGGGCTTTCTAATTGAGGCATGAGAATTATTTCTTTGAAAGCAAATTCTTTTTCAGTAATTTGTATTTTTGTTGTTAAGAGAAAGTTTTCTACAAACAGTAGTACATAAAACAACAGAATAATTGTGATTGAGACGCCATGGCACATACTTCAAGCTTCAGTTCTGAACGTTTTATTTATCCCAGAGAATTCTTTCCAAAACTCAAGTTTCTCATTTTCTTTTTTTTTTTTTTTTTTTTTTTTTTAAAATTTTTTTTTTTTTTTTTTAAAGATTTTATTTATTTATTTGACAGAGATAGAGACAGCCAGTGAGAGAGGGAACACAAGCAGGGGGAGTGGGAGAGGAAGAAGCAGGCTCATAGCGGAGGAGCCTGATGTGGGACTCGATCCCAGGACCCCGGGATCACGCCCTGGGCCGAAGGCAGACGCTTAACCGCTGTGCCACCCAGGCGTCCCAAGTTTCTCATTTTCATCACCTGCCTGGACCTTGACTTTATTTTAATACATTCAGCAATTTTTATCAGACATGAGTGATTGGAGTTTTTCCAGACAAGCCATGAATTTTTCAAGTGTGGGATTTTCTTTCTGTCTTCTGTGGAGTTGTGGAATGCTCAGTTTAAGAGTTAGTAAGGAAAAAGGAGCAGCTGAACAAGTAAAATAAAGAGCCACCCGTATCCTTGATTCTGTGGGTGGTTCATTGTGCCCATTGATAAAACCTCATGGAACTGGATACTTGAAATGGCCACATTTCTTGTATGTAAATTATATCTCAGTAAATTTGAGGGGGAAAATAAGTGTAACGAGAGGCCTGTTTTTATCTGGGCTTTATTTCCAGGTCATGGCAGGGCTCAAGCTCTCGGGAGATCTTCCACTGCTGTGGCCCTCCTGGTCCCTGGCAAATTCCCAACTCTCAGAGACCCTTGGATGCCTGGCTCCTATTAACCATGCTTTCTAAGGCACAGGAGAGGCTCCAAGCTAGTCTGGCCACCTCGTGCTGCTCCCGAGAAATAGGTTTCCACATTCTCAGGCAGTGCAATAGTCTCTTTGCCATTCAAATGAAGACTGTGAGCCTTATTACCCTTTTCATAAGCTCAATATGTCATAGGATGAGATGAAAATGTCACCAAAGTCAGGTTCTCTAGACCTCCTTTCCCAAAACAGCTCTAGATCCAGTCCTCTCTCCCATGGTCTATGTGAACAGAGAACATGGACAGAGATGGGGAACTAACAGAGGCTGCATGTTTCTGTGGCTGGAAGGAAGAGGAGAAGCAGGCTGAAAGGGATGGAGACAATGGGGAAGTCATTGTGGTATCTCCCTTTTTATTTCCCCCCGTGGGTCTGAGCAGGCAGGAACTTTCCTGGCATGTGTTAGATTTATACAACTAATTGCTAATTATTTGCACACTCATTGTTGTTACCTATTGGATAATTGGTAGAGGACGAGAGGCTGGAATTACTCACTTTCTAAGAAATAGACTAACTTAATTGCACGTGGAGTTCTGACAGTTAGTCACAGATGCAGGCATGGAAGCCTAGAGGAGGTTTGTCCAGGACCAAAAACCCATCAGGGACCCTCCCCTACTTCATGGTTCTTCTCTTTCCCCACCTGACACCCTCTTTATTGCAGTTTAAAGAGGGAATTATTCTAGACCTTTTGCTTTCCACCTTCTCCTCTCTGGAGATGTTGGGAACTGTGCCAAGCTGAGGCAACATGGGCTACAAGGAGGCTTTTCCCTCCCCAGGTGGCTTCTAAAGTGAATGGCCATCTGCCCTTTCAAGTATGTTATCCTGTAGAACTTGTGTTTATACCATTAGGTACCCTCCTCCACACACAAATGCAGGTTAAGCATTATTGGTCATTGGTCTCCCTCTAAATTAAGTATTCAGATACTCCTCTCTATACAAGATGGAAAAAAAATCTAGCAAATATAACCCAAAACTCCAAGAGTAGAACTATCTTAAGGTTCAGCTACCTGGAAACTCAGGCTGCCATCAGGAGCTGGTGTCCTTCTCCCCATCTCTTGACTCTGCTCTCTTCTGTGTTAGCTCCATTCCCAAGCAAACTCACCCACCCTGGGGTCCAGACAGCTGCCCAAAGCACCAAGCTTATCTTCCTGTCTTCTCAGCCACTCCCATAAGAAAGGGAATCTCACATTTCAACGTATCCAATGGCAGTCCTAGAATTGTCCCAGGTTGCTGAAATCAGGTTATGTACTTAACCATAGATGATCGCTGTAGCCAGCGGGGTGGAATGTTCTGATGGCCAGGCCTAAGTTGCATGCCACTTCTGGAGTCATGGGTAGAGTCGCTCTACCTGAACCACATGGACTGGGAGTGGGCATGGAACAATTCGCAAAAGAACAGAATACCATCGCCAGGATAAGATGGGACAGATACGAAGCAGGAAAAACCAGCAACTTCCCACTGTCCCGACTATGATGACAAGGGAAGAAGGAAGGCTAGACTCAAGGATGGAAGAGAAAAGTAGGAGCTCTTGTTACACACTCATAAAAGGAAGAATGAGTGCTAAATCCCTAACAAATTATCCATCAGACCAAAGCACCAAGCCATTTTCTACTTCTGAATCTGCTTGTCCTCTAACCCACAGGCTTCAGGAATGCTTCCTCAAGTAAATATAATGCAGTGTTTCCTCCGTCCATATAGTCTGATATTAAAGGAAAAGACGAGAGACGTGGAGTATGGTATGTCTCTCGCAAGACCATGCTTGATGGACTTTTGGCTGCTGCCCAACTTCGTTTGGCTTTGGGTGCGTGTGTCTATAACTCATTTGATACTTTGCCCATGTGCTTTTGTTGCTCCTTCTCAGAGACGTGTCCAGCCCCCAATCCAAGTCCTCCAGCAGCTTTCCAAGAGGTGGCATCAATGTGGACACACTAATAAGGAGCAATTAGACACAAAGGATAAAACCAGGACTACACAAAAAAGAACAACTGTTTAGAGAGTATATATTTCAGTGTATCTTGTATCTTTTTTTAATGAACATAGTCCATAAGTTTTGGGAAAGTGGTGATAACTTGCCTCTTTTCCATCTGGAGAAAGCAGATTTTTAGAGAGAAAAAGGCCTCTAGACATATTTGAGTATTTGGAAGACTGAGAAAAGCATGCAAGACATTATGGAATCAGGAATAAGCAATAAAAAGTTGGAGCAGAGAGAAAAATAACCATAATAATAGCCAACTTTACGAATTGCTTACCATACCCAGGTAGTGTGCTAAGTGCTTTCCAGTGCTTTTTCTAACTTAACCCCCCTGACTAGTCAGTGAGGCAGGTAACCCTTACTATTCCACTTCCACACATGAAGAAACTGAGACTATATTATAGAGGATAAGCAACTGTCCTAACGTCACATGTCCATCAAGTGAAAAGCCAGCCCTGGAAGCACCCATAAGCACCTACTCCCCGGCTGTTGCGTCTCTTGAGGCTCATACGGGATCTGTGTTGATGCTCAGGGCTGCTGAACTCCAAGTTAGCCGAGACCCGAACACAGACATCCCTGGAGATAGACGAGATCAGGAGAGGCCCCGGCAGAAGGAGATAAGGCAGAAAGTCTGGTGATTGTAGCCAGAAGACACCTGCAAGTCTATCCAATTTGGACAAAAAGGATCCCAAAAAGCAGAAAGGAGCTCGGCCTGAAAGGTAGTCGAAGACCAAAGACAAAGGCTCTACTGGCTTTAGGAAGGTGGCAGCAAATGAAGACACCCAGCCTTGGACATTAAGATTCAGGGGTAGGACCTCATTCCTTGAAGGATTTTAATGGGCAGGGTGCAACCTCAGGCCTGGAGAAAGTGAAGGGGTAATAGTAATAATACTTGCGATATCTTACAACTGAATAGGGCTTTGTTAGTTACACCATGCTTTTCCACACGCCTCTAATGATTGATCTTCCCCCAACCACCCTATGGGTTTGGCATTATAATCCCCACTTTCGAGCAAAGAAAGTGAACATGGACATTTCTCACTCAAAGCCAGTGGCAGAGCCGGAACTTGAACCCAGGAGTTTTGACTCCAAGAGCAGTGCTCTTGTTGACCATAGAAAGGTTGAGCCCACCATCATGACAGAAACCCACTTACGAAAGCTGGTGTTGAGTCGAGTGCTTAGTC
Organism: Ailuropoda melanoleuca; assembly: GCF_002007445.2. Lineage (NCBI taxonomy): Eukaryota > Metazoa > Chordata > Mammalia > Carnivora > Ursidae > Ailuropoda > Ailuropoda melanoleuca. The sequence goes on from NC_048219.1 coordinate 169,632,035, forward strand.
ACTAGGCAACAAGTAAGACGCCAGCTGCAGGGAGAGAAAGATACAAGGCTGAAACTCAAATGGACGTGGTTTTTTTTCTCAGTCGGCAAGTCTAACTCCCACTCAGTTTAGAGAAGAGGACCCTTTTTTCCACACTAGGAATCACCAGAAAACATCCATTTACTAAATATTGCAGTGAGGGCTTATCAGGTACCAGGCACTGGGAAGTCAATGATGAAGTCAATAATAGTACTTACCATCATGAGGCTCATGGTTTATTGGGGGACAAATAAGAAAACAGGTAATTAGAGTGGTTAGCAATTCCATAGAGACAGAACTTCCCCTAAGCAACGATAAAGTCTGCACTATATTCAAGATTTTCCGTGACCTTATGTAATCTTACCGTATACATTTAAATCAATCACGACTTAATTTTCTCACATTACTGACATTGCTCAAGAAGTTTACAAGATGGGCATCTGATTCAGAAATAAGGGATCGGGAAGAAGTGAGAGCTGGGACAGGTCAGATTTGACACTTAAAAACGAGCACTTTCTTCTGCCCAGCGTCCTGCAGGTTTTCAGCTGCCTCCTGTCTTCAGAGAGGGTCGTCCTCTCTCCCTGTCCCCATCTCTCTGTCGCTCATACCCAGATCTTCTTCCAGATTCCTCCAATGCAACAGCTCACTCATCAGAGCCCTTTGCTGCAGCAGGTATTCCAGGGCATTTCCTCAGCATTGAGCCTATGTGCCCTGTCTAGTCTCTCATCTGTTTCTTTGTCCCTTCAGCTGGTTGGTAAGATCCAGTCGATAGACATTGGGGCTCATACCTTTCTGTAGGTGCTTGACGTTCGGAGGGCTCCTAGAGCACTGTCACCAACCAACGTGTAAGATGGCCCTTTGGGCAAGGTTAACGTTCCGAGGTTCGTCCAGACTTAGAACTACAGAGGAACGATAAGAGGATTATTTCTTAAGTAAGCATTTGGCTTCGAAAAGCAATTCTGAGTGCCTATCCCTGACAAATGAAATTTTCCCCTGAAGCTATTTCTTTCTACAAGAAATAGTACCCAGAGAGGAACAAATGGATTTAAATTTAGTTATTTTCCACCATCTTGATTTTCCAAGTTATTATTTTTTAGTGGTGGTGATGAAGATAATTAACAGTTTAATCCATTTGTTGTTGTTGTTGTTGTTAAATTGATGAGACTCTTTTTAAATGCCCACCGAGTGTGTTCTGCACTTACTTGCAAGTGACTGTAAAATTGCTAAAATCCAGCAGGTATTTTTCTATTTCTGGTTTTACCAAATCGTAGTTCACTAAACCTCACTTAACTTAATCAACTAAGTAGGAGAATTCCCCAATGAGATGTTAGGGCGGGATAAGTATGTTGTAAATAAAACAATTAAAGGGCTAGTTTACACCTCATCAACTTGCTTAACCACCTGATAACAGTTAACTCCAGACTTTCCTAGTAAAATGCACGGAGGAGCAAGGAGGTGACTTACAGTCCGGGTTTTAGAAAGGGGACACACCTCCCCTTGCTTTACCTGGGATCTGGTATTCCTCTGCCAAGCGTTTGCACAGTCTCGCCTTGTGGGCCTGGACAATATCTGCATAATGCCTCTCGTGGGCAGCGCAAATTCCGATCCAGGAAGTCCCATTAGGCAAAGCAAGCTTCGCTTCATACCTATAACCTCTGAGAGTCACATAAGATCTTAGATTCTTTTTACTCCGACTTTCCTCTGGTATGCTTTCACTCGTATCATTGCACTCTCTCCTGTGAGAAGAAAAGTACATATTGCTTTACAGCTGGAGAAACCGAGGCACAGATAAGTGAAGAAGTCCAGCCAGGGTCACAAGCAGAGGTCAGGCTGAAATGCAGCACTGTGACCTCGGGTCAGTTTGGACTGGAGCTTGTGTGGTTTCCTGGAAGGGTCCTGAAATTGTAACCCGGGTGACTCACTGGGGGGCACCTATTCATTTTACAGAGTTGAAGATAAGGTCTAGGAAAGTAAAATGACTTGTCTGAACCCCCCTGGGATATGACTCTGTCTTTGCAGTTCTGACCCGGGGCCCCTTCTCCACACTGCAGCTCTCTCTTCCACAGAGGTCTTGATGGAGAACTTACTGTTAAAGATTTACAGGCAGACCAGGTATGGTAATAGAAATGTCAGTGTGCTTCCCAGGATGCTTTTGCTCTTTAGAGTGGGGAATTTGGATAACATACACCTGTCAAGTGGAAGCTGTGACCCCAATGGGTGATGCATAAATGGGGGGGCTGCAGCCCCAATAGCTATAGGGGCAGGTGGGAGCCTTCATGGAGAGAAACCTGAGGAGGGCTAGGCCCTACCTGCGGGGGTGGCTCTGGCTGAGTACCGTCTTAAAGGAAGGCAAGGCCTGAGTTTAAAGAAAAACCCAAAAGCTGAATTTTTATGTGAGAACCCTCAATGTTCCAATGTCAGCAACTAGCTGAATTTTCTTAAAATATGTGAGCCTCTCTCTCTCTCTCTCTCCCCACATATACATATGCAATACAAAAATATTAAACATACATAGTGAATATATATGAATCTATGTGGTATATATATTCATATTTATATATTCATTTATATATTCATCGTAATGACTTATAAGTTGCAGTGTCTGATGGAGGGTTTCCTACATCGATGCATATTAATGTGGAGTGGGGCACAGAGGGTCCGTTGCACTCTGTCATAAATTTTAGATTTGCTTACGAATTTATTTACTTGTTCATTCTAGGTCTTTGGACAGTTACCTTAAACTCCCTATAGAAGATGCGATTTTATTTCTTTTAAAAATGACTGGGTGTGACTTCAAACTCAACAAGTTTTGAGGATCTCAGTGTAATTGGTCTCTTTGTTCTTACTCAGTTTCTGCAAGGGGAGGCAAGGCAGTCCCGCTATCCCCATTTTACATAAGAGGTCATGGAGGTTCGGGAAAAGTCAAGGCACCTGGATCGTATTCCTGTGAGGTGCCTTGCCCGGCCCAAGCCCAGTCTTTGTCTTGGAGTCCCCCGCTCTCCCCACTACCCTGAAGTGCACCCTAAGAGCACCTCCCACCCTCACAGGCAAATGAGATCAAGTTCCAAAAAGGCTGGCAGCCTGAAGGCTCAAGGTCCACAACAGCAAAGGTAGAGCCTAGAATCCCATCTCTCCCAAAGTTCGAAAACAAGCTGGCATGGGGCAAATGGTAAATAACGTTTTATTTGGTAATGGCTCTTTAGTTTTAAATCACTTCGGCATTTACTTTTAATTAATTTCTTTAAATTAGACGACTCAAACATGTAAATATTTGCTTTTCTATGATAAGCTTTTATTTAAATTATTAAAGCTCCAGCTTCGTGACTGATTTTAAGAAATGAGGTTGCCGCCGTGCTGATGATAGAACGCATGTGCTCAAACAGGGGGACATCACTTCATTTGGCACATATGCGGGCACCAAACACGGCGGAGAGCGAGGCAGCGCTCGGAGACATAGAACCCAGGGTGAATTTACAGTTTTCTTCGAATTGCTCAAGGAATAAATCAATAAATCAGGGAGTTAGAGAACAAATGTAGGATGAAATAACATCTGAAGGAGCTCACTCACAATAAAAGCTTCTCTTGCTCTTTTTTAAAAGCACTCATCAATGGCTCTGGACCCACATATTCGTTCGCTAAAAGGAGGGGAGGCGGGGGCGTGGGAGGGGGTTTGTGGAAGGGCTAGGGATGATAACTGTACAAGAACACCGGAGACAAAAAAGAAGATGATGATGATGAAGACGGAGTCATGATGAGAGCGGAGTAATTCCATAGCCCCAATCAGTGTGAGCTATGATAAGCCTTGATTTGCTAGCTGCCCAATTTTATCAGCATCAAAGGCAAGCGTGGAACCCGAAGGAGCCGGGCTGACAGTCGGGCTCTGCTACGGCAGAAAGAGAAATAACAAAGAATGCTCTGATTTCAATAAAGGGAGATTTGAAAGTAAAAGGTTTGTAATGACATTAATAACCAGGCTTTACGAGCCATGTAATGATCAGAGGATGAAGAGACCAAGGCCAGCCGGGCGAGCTTGGCGCTAGTCATCGGCACCCAAGACTCTCTTAATAACTTTTATTATTTGTTGAAAATCATTTCGACAATACAGTTCAGCAACCTTTGTGCTGTAAATCCATTTCATCTGCAAAACTGAAAGCTAAATAGAATGTGATATTATAGAGAACCTGTCATGCTGGTGCTATCTCCAAAGCTGTCTGCCAAATAATGAGCTGGGTTCCAGATGGGCAGGCTGAATGGGGGCCAGGGGCTGAGCTGCCTGTGTGCCCACTGGGCCCAGCCTCGGGCTTTGGCACCTGCTTCGCACAGACAGGAGATGAAGGCCCAGAATTAGCCTCCACACTTTGGTGAAAATTGTCATGAGGTGCTTCCACTCCACATCAAAACTGCTACGGAGAGGCCAAAAGTGCTTCCGTTTATTACCTGGTGGAAATTGGAGAATGGACCCATGGGCTTGGTGCTGGGCATCAGCGAGATTGTGAGCCTGTAAATTTCCAAAATCTACCCAAGTACGACTGTGGCCGAATCCATGACCAACATCCAGAAGTCCCCTGAGTGGAGCTCTGGGACAAGGCTGTACCTCCTTCGGTGTGCCCCCTCCAGTGGAGAGAGGGTGGGACCGGGAAGCTCAGGTCACTATTGAGAGCAGGACGGGGAAAGCCCTTTTCACAGGAAGTCTGGACAGAGATGAAATCAAGGCAGTATGGGGAGGGGCTGAGCTCCAGTTCTTCCTACCCACAAGTAAACCCAGCTCTCCTTATCTTTATGCTGGTCCCTGGTCCGTTTGTCTCTTCAGCTACCTTAGAAATTAAATCCTAATACTAACGTGCTCATTTCTTAAGGCAGAAAGTGAACCCAGAATTTTATGAAATATGTTATATAAGCCTCAGTCTTACAAATTTGGGAGAAAAGACTACCTAATGTGAAGGGGGAAATGGGGGGGGGAGCTTACAGCAGACCTTATATTCAGGTACAAGGAAGAAATTCTTCCCCAGTGTAAGGATTGAAATTTGAGAATATCACATCCAAACAACGTAAATGATCACACAGTCCCTGAAAGAAAACCGATCTCGCCTGTCTTTACAAACTGTGCCTCGTTTTCTTTTTTTTATTATTATTATAATATTTTTTTATTATATTATGTTAGTCATCATACGGTACATCCCTGGTTTTTGATGTAAAGTTCGATGATTCATTACTTGCGTATAACACCCAGTGCACCATGCAATACCTCGTTTTCATTTGAGAGTCAGTACAATGTGCTCAAAATTGCTTCAGAGTTGGTGGCAACCGGCTTGGTAGTCACAAAATCCAACTGTCCTTTGGATTTCACGTGCACCTGGCTCGACGATGGTGAACTGCTCTTTGGTGAAACGGGCCCACAGCTCCGCCTGCCTGTCTGCTCGTCCTAACGTCCTCTTGCTCGTCCAGCTGAAAGGGGACCCTGAGCTTAGACTAAGGCTGAGCACTGAGAATGGACAGCCAAGAATACTTAAGAGGGCATTTTCTAGAACCCATTGTCTGGCCGGAGAGGGGATGACAGGGAGGGGTCTCCATTTCTGGTATAGCTGACTGTGTAGATTGTCATTCTCTACAGGGACCCCTGGAGGGGCAGCAGATGTGGGGGGAGGAAATTATTTCATTTTGTATCTGTAAGGTTTGCAGTGCCTAAGGAGCCTCCAAGTGGAGTCATGCCACCCACCGCACAGGTCATTCACACCACTTCCCTGATCCAAATCCTACTGAATGAAAATCACACTTCTCATCCTCCCCACAGCACCTCTGGTATTACGGTCCTCCGTGACCAGGCCCAGACAGCCTGTCCACACTCAGCTACTTCTTACTTGCCCCCCATTCCCCAAGCAGTGTCAGCATAATGTCTGTGATTCCTGTCACCTGCCGCCACTGGGCGCATTGTGAGCCGTGAGAAGCAAGAGAGGTTAGAGGCTGCACGGTCTAGCTTTGTGGTTAAACATGCAGCCTCAGGGGTGGGGGGGCCTGCCTGGCTTTGAATCTGGGCCCTGCTACTTCCTGGGTGACTTTGGTCAAGTTACTTAACCTCTCTGTTCTTTAGTTGTCTCATCTGCAAACCAGGGATAATAATAGTACCTACCCTGGAGAGCTGTTGAAACAAACAAACACGTTAATATGGAGAAAATGCTCTGGGTGGAACGTGGCCTGCTGGAGGCCTTCAGGAAAGTGCACCAGTGGCTTCAGATCTCTGCGGTTCTAAATCAAGCTTCTTTGTGAAGGTTATTCCTGAGCTCATCAAGGATGGTAGGAGCATTCTTCTCGGCCCTTCTATTTCTGCTTCTGAATTGCACAGGAAGAGAATTGCGGTGGCAGGATTCTCTGTGGTCTTAATGGAAATGATATAGAAAGAAGCCCTTAAACACACACACACACACACACACACACACACACCACAGACATGGAAGTATTTGAAACTCCTTCACGGTGGTCCTTGGCCTTAGTGAAGAGGCATTCTGATGATCTAAGACTGTAGCTGTTTACACCCAAAATCTTCCTATTGCCCAGGCTTTAGAGTCAATGGAGGCACAGGGGAAGATGTGGCAGTGATACGAATATCTGACCAGCTTCGGATAAGACACATGAATATCTTATCCAAAAATTGCATGTATGACTCTGAAAATACATACAATCTCCATTGATCAAGAAAAAGCAGCCCTCGTGAACAGTGTGTTTTTGCCCTAGAATGTCCTTCCTCCAGCCAGTAACTGTGGACAAGAAGCTGCATAGTGCTTCTCCTGAGGGGCGGACGAAACTGTCTTTAGAATTCCAGACCCTACACTCGTGGACCTGTTGGCCCTCCAAGGCTGACCTTGAAATCACACCGTTGTTTCTTGCATGACAATTGGATGAAACCCTCAGTGTTTAGATAATGAAATTCTGAGACTACTGTTACAATAGAGAGAGATGATTTGAGTGGTCTGACAAGTTATGATGATTTGTTCCTTTGGTTGCCATTGTCTTTCAATAAAACCTCTTCTGTGGTTAAAAAGACCATAGGGTAATTATATGCAGTTATTGCTCAGATAGATTTCATGAGTTTTTGTGGCCACTCACAACAGTCTGGATTTCCACAGGTTTCCTTCTCCTTATATGCGTTCATGCGGCCCTTCCTGATTGCCCTCAGCACCCACTAGAAACCTCACACCCCCTCATAAAGGAAATTATTTGGGCAGGACCGTTTTTAGGGACTACTTCCACCATCTGATAGGATGGAACACTCCAGATTAACATCAGCTACAGGGTTCCAGCAGATCCCATCTTTGTGGCACATGCGGGTGGTAAATAACTAAATTCTTGCATTTGTGATCATTGTTGAAAAGCACACAAAAACAGCATTAAATGTGGGCAGTCGAAATTACTGTCTTAAACTGTTTTTAGACATGTCTTCTGAGCCCTGAGTCCTTATCATTCTACCTCCATTTTCTTCACAAACATTTCCTTGGTGTTAACCAGGGCCAAAAGCATCTACTGGTCCTTCTCTTTCCACTCCAATTCTTAGCAAAGAGTAAGAGCCCTCTCCTCATAACGCAATGGGAAATGTGAGTGATGAAAAGGAGATTTTTCCCCCCAAATCATTTCTATAACACCGGCCATCAAATGATCGTTGTATTTTATGATCCTGTGAAATCTGCAGAAATCAAAGCTATGTAATATACATTGCAGAGGGCTCTGCTAATCCAGGCTGGCCACATTCATGCCGGAATGAGGGGTGAAGGGCTGGTAACTAGAAACCTGACACTGAAGGAATTCCAAACACAGACTAAAAGCATCTCTGGCTACATCACATGGGCAACTCAAGCGCCTACAAGTATATTAGTTTGTGCTGATCTCCTTTTAGCTTTGCCATATTTGTAAAAGAACTACAGAACAAAGCATCAACAGCAGCTCAGCTGCTGAATAATGCCTGCATGGCATACTTGAGAGGAGGATGGCTTTGCCAGATGTCGACTTTCTGCCAAGGGGACCAAGTACCTCTCAGAGCACCCAGAGTTCCACATCATGTTACTTCCTCCCATTTGAACCCCAAATTTGGGCATAGCCAGTTATTACCAAAAAGGGAAATCTACAAAGTCTACCTTGGAAAAGTTAAGAAATTGTCTTTGTTTTAGCTGTTAATAGCACGCATGGTATTTTACAGAAATTAAGAGGAGCAAGATTCTGCCTTTTGGAAACTTTTCCTTGAGTGAGAAATCCCATGCTTATGCCGAAGGTGGACCTACTCACCTCTTGTCGTAAATTCTTTATGACTTTCACACTTTTTACTGCGTACCTTATTTTTAAGCCACTAAACGTATCCCTTCTCGAAGCAGACTTTCTTCTAGCCACTAGATGTGTCTCAAGCTCCGTTGTTTCTCCCTGTTCTCTTCAACCTCACCTGCCCTTCCTTCCCCTAAAGGGAGCTCATTGGATGAGAGACAGTGGTTGTTCTTAAGCTCAGCGTTGAGACACACGGGTGAATTATGATCAGCTCTGTATTGCAAGGATTCGTTACTGATACTTGAACTGAAGGTTGCAAATAATTTATTTTGATAAATTACAACAGACTTGAGTTTTCTCCCTCAATAATGTAGCTCCCACTCACTTGAATCCCCCTGTTCTTTCTTGAGTGGGAGGGAAGGGCGTAGCGTTCCCACAGGTGGTAAGGAAGTTTGCATAATCCTAGCTTCTGCCTCTCTGGGGCTCGAGCAGCTTATATGAAAGTCATCCATCATGTGTATTCTGGTAAAGAAAAGGTTGGGAAGTGCTGTGACACATGGGAACTGGACATCACCTCTACCTCTGGTTCGTGTTCATCAATCCTCAAGTCCAAGGACTTGAAACTGTAGTGATTGCACCTAGCTGTCACCTTTGACATTATCTCCCTAAGGCCTTTATTTGAGATCCTGTGTACTGTATTTTTAATTGCATGCATTACAGTGTTCCTAGATTATTGTATTTATGACAGAAACAAAGAAAAGTTCTTTGCCGGATGATAATAAGCACAGTCCTTAACTGATTCTTGAATAAATACATGTAACCTGTACTACTTAGCCATGTTGACCTCGCTAGTAAGTCAGGGCAATAAATGTGAGCCCAAGATTTATTAAGCACATACGATGTTTCAAGTACTATAGAAGACAATGGAGTATACTTTTGTTCTTGACAAACAAGACAAATATAATAACCCATGCCCTGATAAAGTTTATAGTCGTTCCATGTTGGACCCAATCCAGCCCTCTTTTTCAGCCCACCATCTTTTTCTCCTTCCCTCTGTCCTTCTTTAAAAATTAGAGACCAGGTAATGTACATGTAATGTACAACATGACGACTATAGCTAGCCCTGCCATGTGATATATAGGAAAGTTGTTATGAGTGTAAATCTTAAGAGTTCTTATCACAAGGAGAATTTTTTCCCTTTATTCTTTTCTTCTTTCTTTTCATCATGTCTATATGAGAAGATGGATCTTAGCTGAAACTATTGTGGTAACCATTTCACAATAGCCGTAAATCAGACCATCATGCTGTGCACCTTACACTTAAAAATGATGTATGTCAATTATTTCTCAATTAAACAGGGAGGAAGAAATAGAGACCAGTCTCACCTCGACCTTTGCCAGTCTCTGACCCTCAATGAGAGTCTGCTACCTCCTTTTATTTTTTTACCCACCGACCTATTTCCACCCCTTCCACACTTCTGACCCTCTATGGTTATTGTGCACGTTTGTGGGTTTTCTCTTTACTTAAACCCTCTTTAACAAATTCAACACACATTTATGGAGCACCTAGGAGGTGCAAAGCTGTGTGCTAAGCTCAAAGGGAGATCATTAAATATATAAGACTCATTCTTTCAAGATGTTGTGCTCTAGTTCGGTATATAACTAGTCTTTCATCCACATGAGGTGAGAATGACCTACTGTGGTAAATGCAGAAAAAAGAGATTTTCTTTGTAATGGCAGGGGGCAGATGGGAGGATTCAGAATTGCTCATAGCCCGTCTCCTATTCCAGTAAGTATAGCCACCTCATTCCCAGCTAAAAGGTTTTGCCAGTGACTCAGTCTTTCCAATGTTGAGCCCTTTCCCCATACAGGATTGCCTTAGCAAATATAGGAGCTTGCCTTCCATCCTTCCATAGAGTGAAGACTCTTGGTACCCAGGGGCTGCCTATCTGACCTGCTTAGCCTCTGATTTTCAGCCCCCTTTTTGTTTAATGAAAAATAGTGACATACTGAGCTGGCAAAAAGAAGAAAATCTCATGTAAAGAAAGTGATCGTTATTGTTTCTTCACATATCAACACCATACAGCCTTGTCATGTTTAGGCTGAAAGGTTAGCATTCATTATTGCTTCCCTCTGCATCTATGTGATTGGAAACTGCATAACTGAGATTGTTCCTATGAGTTTTCCAAGCAAAAGCCTCCAGAAATGAGCCTAATCAAGAAGAAGATAGGAAAAAAAAGTAAACCATGAGAAATATGAAAAAAAAATAACCAAAATTTTAAAAGTATAGGTATTTTCATGATTGCTTCCTCAAAGAGGTATATTATAAAGAAAGCAAATACAGACTAATTCCTTCTTCCTTAGGTAAATATGGTTCCTGAGTGAGATTTTCAATTGAAAGTTTTTTAAGAAAATTAATAACATGTACAAATAAAACTCAGGTCACCTGCAAAATGAAGGGTCTGGAAGTACTGATACATTTGCTGTTTGGGTCTTTTTTTTCATCATAGTCTCTGGAGGAAGCTGCCCTGGATTTCTCAGGGCTGGCAGGTAACGTGCAGTATCAGTCGCTGTGATAAGCATTTCCTGGGCCCCAGAATGGATTGGGTTTTGTGCTTACCTATAAATACTAAATTTCACCCAAATAAACTATGAAAGGGAAACTCAAGATCAACAAAGCTAAAATTTCAGCTCCTTATTCTTCTTTCTTTATCCTATCAAGTTAATGAGGAGGGCTTTTTTTTTTCCTGTTTAAAAATCATTCTTTTGTGTTTGTGTGTGTGTGTGTGTGTCTATGTCAGGGTGTCTGTGTGTGCTCATACACCCACACACACAAGATTCACCAGCCCTTAGAAGTTGCTCTGGCAAAAGTCGATTTGGAGGAAAAAGTTATTATAAACAACAGCAGCGCCCCCCCATCAAAGAAAGAAAATTCTCCTAGCACTCTTTGAACCTTAAACAGTGTTTTTATAGGCCAGCTCCTTGTTTTTCTTCTCTATGAAAAATTAAAAACAATAACTGTTTTGATGAGTTCTCCGGGAAAAGACGTTTCCATGATTTCATTTCTTGACAAAGAACAGCAACCTCACTGGGTCTCTGCCACATGTAAGCAAACTCCCCATGGTAAAACCTCCCGTCAGAGGAAGATACGGTCAGCAAAACTCTCAGAGTTCTTCCCCATCTGCCCAGGGGAAGAAGCCCACCTGCCCCTTGCTGGGAGAAGTGGATGAGCCGCAGGGGTGAGGTGTGGGAGAAGAGATAACAACTGCCCCCACTCCCACGCGCACGCGGCCTGGGCTGTCACAGCAACGTTTGGGGTTGGATTCTGCCCCGTCACCACTTGATCTGGGTTGTCTCTTCAAAAATAAAAAAATAAAAAATAAAAAAAACAAGGTGTGCCTGTCTTTTATAATGTTCTGTTTTTAAAGGCGAGAAATCTCCGTGGAGAGCACAGGACCCTAAAAGTCCAAGGCCTGGAATTCCTCCTTTCTCTCTTTCCATTTTAAACAGGAAACATTCCCGCTAAGAGGGTCCGGAGGGAGCGCTGGTTGTATGTTCATTTTAAGGCAGATAATGTTTGTGTGTTGCAAATGTCAGTGATTTCTCCCAAGGGCTTCAAATGAGTGCAGAAAAACCACATGTTTCACTTCATGCAGAGAAATAGCTTCAGTAGGTTTCGAGAGAAAGCACAGGTTTCGGATATTTTGTTAAGTGTTTCCGAAATCTCTAACATGAACGAAAAGGAAATAGAAATGAGAGCGGGGGACGGGGGGCGGAGGCTTAAAATATTTTACGACAAAAGATATAATGAATGCTGGAAGTTTTCTAAATCAAAAACAAAATTCTAAAGGAAAGGGAAGATGTAACCCTGATCCTTTATTTCCCAGGGCTGGAGTGACAGAGGGTGCATTGACACTCTATTTGTCATGGGCAATTTAAAATAGAGCAAAGCAAACTGCACTGAATCATAGCCGTTGATGCTATAATAACTTGTACACAAACAATTTAATTTTTTTATCTGAAAACTCTAACTAAATTACCCCAAGCTCAAGGATCTTTCATTAATATACACAGCCAAATGAAGGCATCACAAAGTAGAGAGAGAGTGCTATTGTTCATCCCTAGGAATGTGTTCGCGTGCTACTTTCCACATGCACCCAAGCTTGGAGTCTGTCAAACCTCCATTGATTTGGGGAACTTACAGAGCTGTTTTAACATCAAACTGCCAGATTACCGGGCGATTTTGACCCTCACTGACGGTGCTTGATTAACCGCAGACACGGTGTTCTTATGGCTCTGTCATTTCTTTCAAGTGTTCTCCCAATTTGTGCTCTGACATTGAAGAGCTTTTCATTAATTATTATTGTTGCTTTTTTTTCCTTTAAAAAATTACAAAAGGGAGAGCAGTAGGAAGTGGGAAGGATCCGGTGACGGTAGCAGTGAATACATGCACAGAAGTTTTATGGGATCTTAAGAGCAGCAAACAGAGCTCATCTGTTGAACCCCAGGCTAGATAAGACGCAGTCATCTGTACATTGTTTGGAGACGGACTGCTTCTGTTATAGCAAATGGATCGTTGTCTTAGCAGAGAGATGCAGACAGGGTCGCTTTCTATGAGTGTTTATTCTTGCCCTGGACCGTTCTGTGGGCCTCCTCATCACGCAACGTAGCTTCCAGCAACTCAGCTACTCCCCCTCCGCCCCTGGCCTGGTGCTTCTTCTTGGCTTTGTGGTAGAATTGCTTTAGATCAAGGTTCTAGGTGGCTAATTCCCAGCTCTGGGTTAGGACTTTTTCTAGGAACTGTAGAGAGGAGAGGGCACATGGGGAAGGTGACAGAAGCTTACCAGAGTTAGACCAAGACCGGGGCCCATGTCAGCAGCACCCCACAGACCGAGCAGAGAAGTGAGTCCACGGGAACTTCATAACTCTGCATAACCCGGACACTTCTACCACCGCGTCTATGACAGGCTTCAGTCATAGTAGGGAAGAGTAGGGGAGGGGGTCAAATCATCCCAGCTTTAGGAGAGCCAAAGGCAGCCGTGTTTAGAAAACCAGTTTGGCCACTATCCTAAAGGCCAACATACGGTGGTATGAATCAGGCAGAAGTAGATTTTTCTCTCTGGCACCCATCGGAGAATAAGCAGTCCTGGCTGACATGTGGCGCCATGGCATCAGGGACTTGGGCCCTTGCCCTCTTGTTGTTCGACCTTCCTCAGCACGTGGCTTCCTCTGTGCGGTTAAAATGGCTGCTCTGATGGCCAACAGGAAGGAGAGAGGGAAGAAGAAAACTCACCCTCTTCTTTTCAAGGGTGCACATCATTTCTGTTCCCACCCCAAGGGCCAGACCTAGTCTTTGACCACGCCAAGCCACACAGGGAGGCTGAGGAATGGGGCTTCAGCTGGGCAGCCAGCGTAGTAGCTGCTGACGTGTGTCTGTTCCTCTCTTCCCAGGGGAGGACCGGCCAATCCTTTGGACTGTCTGACGGCAACACCTCGAGTGCTCTACAAGGAAAGGGAGCTTCCATATTACCCAGGGGCTCATCCCGTGCATCCTCCCAAGGGGAGCTACCCGCGCCCCCCGGATCTGAGGCTCGCCGACCTCCGGTATCCTCAGTATTACCCTCCTCCACCAGCCCCCCAGCATAAAGGACCCTTCCGACAGGATGTTCCGCCTTCCCCTCCTGACCACCACAGAGTGCCAGCCTATCAGGAAATGGGTAGACCGGGGCCCCGAGGGGGCAGCCCAGACCAGTACCCCTACCAAGCCCAGGATCCCAGGCAGAAGAACCCCATGACTGCAGCCGTGTAACTGGATACCACCAAGCTCAGCCCACCCAGAAAGGGAGACGTGTGACATCACCTTTGCCCTCCCTAGACTTTCAGGCCTTCCTCTGTTCCGAATTCTCCGTGGTACAGATAGGTTTTTCTCACCGAGGTTGCAACACTTGACCGCTGACCAGAGGGAAAAAGGAGGAGACAGGAGGGCGGGGGATCACAAGGAAGAGAGAGGACGGGGGTCATAAAGACAGTACTGCCTGAGATTTGAAGTACGTTTAGAACTGTTGGGTTCAGTGAGAGTGGCAGCTGAACAGGCAAATAACAATGGAGACATCGCACCTCGGGGCCTCCCGGGTGCACGCGAGCCCCATCGAATTGGCAGCACAGAGACGGTCTCAGAGGCTCAGCCTCAGCCCCCTTATTAAAGCCGTTAAGTCTGAAGAGTGGCTGCACATATGGGCATCTTAAATGAGTAGTTTTTGTCATTGAGAAAACAACAGCTAACATGACTCGTGATCTCCTAGAAATGTTTATATCCACCAGAGGAAGGCTGCATTTCCCTATTTCTCAGGCTCCCAGTAACACTCATTTGGTATTAGTATCTTATATTTCCTTGCTTTTATATAAAAAACTAAGATGAATGCAGTATTAGTGTCCTGGAAGAATATGCAAAGCCAGTTTGGGCTTCCAGAAGGAGTATATTCCGAGAACCAGGTTAAGAGGGCCAAAAATGCTGTGGTCCTCCCCTTCCTTCCCCACAAATCCCAGGCACGACAGCACAGAGATACCCAGTTTCAGAATCCTCCCCAAATCTCCTGCCTGTCATTATCGTAAGCGGCCGTCTACTTCCAGGCTCCCACTTGCGGGCTAAAATGTAGTTGGGTTAGAAAGAGAGGGTCCGCTGGTTAGGTCACATGGGGAGCAATGCTCTGGGGGTGCCAATTCATTGCACAATCAGTGCCACATAGCGCCATGTGCACCAGGGACAGGGAGGGGCTGCCTGTGGCCTTTGGGGCTGGTAGCCAGGAGGTGGAAGGTGGCAGTGACCGGCTGTGTGTTTGTGTGTGGGAAGGCATGTGATTACCGGTATGGAGAACGTAAGATAAAAATGCTTTCTGCAAAGTTTGATGGGGAAGGAAATAAAAAGGCAAAAAAAAAAATATATATCAGAAGGGAAAGGAAAAGAGGCACAAAACCAGATCATTATCTCTCTGCTGTGCTTCAGTCACAAAACTCAGGGCAACACCGAGGCCCGCATCTCTGATGGCAATAGAAGGTCTTATGGCTTTGAAAAGCTGATGCCCCACCCTCCAAAACCCATCGTGTTTCCTTTGCGTTTTGCAGTGATTTTCTACTTATTCCAGCAGGACATCTAAAACTTCCAACCTGACCCAAATGAGAACACCACAAAAGACTGAGGACCGGCAAAACCTGGGAGCAGCCACTTGAATGGTTCAGTGACGCTTAAGAGACTTTAAGCCTTTGCCGTTCCTCTCCATTCCCTCTGAAAAAAAGAAAAAAAAAAAGTCTTGAGTTCAATGTAGACATATTTTGGCTGAGATTAGAATACTTCTGATGGACAGGGTTTAATAAATTATAGTATTATGGAATATACAGAATATCTAACCCAGTTTAGTCTTTTTTTTTTTAATTTAAAATAGAGTTGCATTACCAGGAATGAAGCAGCTGCTGGTTTTAGACGTAAATAGTTGTTATTTACTGGACTTTTAAGAGGTATCATTTTCTAAACTACAATTTGCTCATGGCCCTCTTAAAAATAGACTGTCACGCTGGTTTTGGCCGCCTGCCATGTCTCGTGAGCCAGCACCTCGGTCTGTTGGCAGTTCGTGCACGGGGCTTGAGGGGCTTGGGCCCTGACCACCTAGAGGTGGGTGCAGGTGAGCGACGGGGCTTCTCTGCCAACATGCTGCATGACACTTGTCCCTCAAACTAAATAAACCTTCCGGAAGAAAATGGTGAAGTGAGGGAAATGTGACGTGTTGGGGAGCATTAAAAATCAGCTCTTCGGTCTGTTGCATAGTTTAGCCAAATTTCTCTAGGCTATTGGACTTAGCCGAGCCAGAAGTCTCCTTCCAGAATAAGGCCAAAGCCACGAAAGGGGCGGCCAGAGGCAGTGCGAGAAGGTGAGATACTCTGTGCATGTTGGAGCAGGGGCCCTTGTAGGAAGAATGCCCGTGTTTTCACCGCACGTTGCCACCTTGGGAGCACAATACCTCCAGCTTCCAGGCTCAGGGCAAGCTGCTCAAAACACGGTTTTGCATTGTATACAAAGTCAATAAAACACCTGTTAGTCCTGAGGGGGCAGACAGGGATGCAAAGGGACTGTTAAAGTGCACGAAAAATAGATTATAGCAGTTTTCTTTTCTTGCCTGAAGTGTAACACATGCCCTGTTTGACCCTGCCCAAAAGAAGCTACTGTGTGTGACAGAGGCTCCGTCAGGCCAAGCCACAATTAAGAGCAGCTCGACTATAAGCTTTATAAAAGCCTGTGGCCCAGCCCTCCACTGTCGCCACCCAGAAGTTGCAGAACTCTTGCCCAGTCTCTAGGAGAACCGGTTGGTTAGAGTATTTAGAAGACCGGGCTGTAATCAGGAGGTGCCCAGTAGCAGGAAGTAGTTCCCGGTTAATTTATGGCCTTGGGAAGACTCAATCAGGTGTCTGCTTGTTGCTCAGAATATAATAGCCCCAAGGACAGAGCGACACGGTGAGCGACAAACCCACCAACACACACCCACCTGGCTCCTGATCTGACCGCTGGGTCATAGAGGCCTTGAAATGATGTTTTGGCCTCGAGTCACTGGATATTTTAAGGAGCTCTGTTTTATGCCTTTCTGCAGGAGGAGAGATAGGAAAGGGAGCAGACCATTGAAAACTTTGAGGTGCAGCAGAATTCAGTCCTCTGCCAGGAAGGGAAACACTGCGTCTCGATAACCCTGTGTGCCGTTGGACTGCGGCAATATCACTGTTGGTAGAAAATTGCTTCCCCGCAATATTAAATCAGTGGATGAAAGGCAATCTCAAAGACAGGAGCATCTTCTTAAGTCATAATTGAGTAACAAACAAAAATTGGAAAATAAAATTACCATGCAGTTCATTATTCTCAGACTTGTAGGTCAACATGCGTTGACCCCACAGGACAGCATGGAGCAAAGATCTTATAATCAAGAGCATGGTGAGACCCACGGACCCACTGTCTCACTCGTGGAGCAAACTGCCTGCTTTCCAATAAAGGAGGTTTCAGACTTCATTGTAGCTTTATTGGTGCCACCAGCTAAATAAAATTAAAACATCGTTCCTTATTCCCTTGAAAGATTCCTGAACTTGTTGAACTATCTTCAGAAGGAAATGCACCCGACAGCTTTAGGAGTTGTCATGCATAGAGTCTATATGCATAAGGATCCAGCCTTTAAAGAGCATTTGTTCCCCTAGCCTATAACCCCAGCATTTGCTTTCTTTGGGGAAACATCTTAGCCTTTCAGGGGGATAGAGAGATCGGCAGAGTTTGGCTAGGAATGTGTGTCTATAAAATTCCCATAGGCATTAAACTCTGAAATCTGCAATGAACTGCCTTCGAACTGGTGCTAAATTGGGTAGACACCCTACTGCTTTCTGAGTCCGGGAGCAACAAAAAGTCCAGATTTCGTGCAATTAGGCGGGAGGGAGTTGGATCCAGAAACGGCCACAGGAGTATTTCTCTGCACTCCCAGTTCACACCGACTTAGTGGGAAATGATGCCACAATGAGACCAGAAAGAGGAGTCTCCATAAGGTATCCCTACAAAGTCAACTCTCTGAAAAAAAAAAGGAGAATAAAAGGTAGATATCTAAAATAAGCCTAGAATCTCATCTGCAGCGACTACTTCTAAGGGAAACTCTTTTCTCCCTCATGTCCTTAAATAGTAATAGAACCACACAGCGCCTGACTTTTAAAGACGGGCTTAACTCCCCAGCCTGGAGTGCCGAGTGAACTAACCCCAAAGACTGTCTCCTGACTCAGCTCTGGGAGAGTGTTCTCTTGCCTCGATGCGGACTGCCGTGCTGTTTACTACTGGAACGTAAAAACAAACCCTACTGTTTATACAGTCACTTCTTCTAGTGTTTTCCTGTGCTTTCATGACACCAAGTCTGTTCATAAGTTCCGAAGATAAATTATGTGAAATCATATTTTGGCATATGGGGGCGGAGAATGAATTCTTTACAGACTTCTTAGGATGATCCCATTTGTACCACAGAAAACATTTTGGATGTTGTTATATATGAATATATAAATTTTTCTCGTTTTATTTTGCATTAAAATAAAGCTTTATCCAGTCAGTAAGACACCAGAGTGTTGGTTTTCACTCCCCACCCGTTTGTTTTAGGATTGATGAATGGAATAGGTCGGTCTGGTCCTAATCACCCTTGAACAGCAGCGTCACAGGGCGGAGGACATGAGAAGAAAGCCTTTGTCACATGCCGGGCTCCCAAAAAACAGATGCAAGATGGAGATGAGCAGGCCGGCTGTTTGTGAGAGTGCACTTGGGTTCGATACCCGCAGAAGCCAGAGCAAGACAGCAGGGCCGGGCAGACGTCTGCTCTCCCAGCTTAGGCCTCAGCCAACACCACAGGAACCGTAGAGCTACAGTGGCCCTTCACACTTGTCCCAACCTGGGACCAGGGAGCTGGGCCTTTGTGCCACTGTGTTGGTGTGGGTATCGGCTACCCCCAGAAGGAGGTAGGACCCAGGCCCGGGCAGTTCCCTTCAGGTGAAGCAATCCCCAAAGAGGGCTGACAGCTGGGGACGATCTTTGAGGGAAAATTGTCTTTTATCTTTTCTTTTTTTTTTAAGATTTATTTATTTATTTGAGTCAGCGGAGGGGTAAAGAATTCCAAGCAGAGTCTCCACTAAGCATGGAGCCCAACCTGGGGCTCGATCTCGTGACCCTGAAATCATAACCTGAGCTGAAATCAAAAGTCAGATGCTTAATCGACTGAGCCACCCAGGCGCCCAAAATTGTCCTTCATTCTTGAAGTGGGATCTGGGCATCTCATCACAGCATCCAACACTGCTGACCCCTCCTCGTCATGCTGGCAACACTCTCACCTTGCCTATGGAAACATGATTCTGAGGGAGTTCTCCTTGGGACCATCCCTGTTTCCCAAGCTTCTTTACTGGCTTGCTCTCAGACCTCCCCGGACTCCCTTGCAAGTTCATTCACAGCCAAGATTTCAGCTACCATCTCTGGAGAGATTTGCTCATAATCTCCAGCTCAGCTATGTCTCCCAGGCACATGCATTTCCACTTTCCCACTGATCGTCCACACTTGAGCTTTCCACAGGCCCTTTGGACTCAACACATTCAAACTGAAAGCAAAAGCTTTCTCCAAAGAAACCTGCTTCTCACGATTCTGTCCTGGCCAATGGCCCCACCATGTTCACACTACAAACCAGAAACCTGGAAATGATCCTTGACTTGCCATTTACAACTCTGCCCCTTCCTCCCACCCATCCCCATCTGATGCGTTGGAAGGCCAGCCATTGCACCCAATCTGTCCGTGCTTCCTGACATCCCGCCTGGGCTCAGCCTCTTGCTTCTCACTCAGCCTCTTCACTAGCCTTCTCGCCTTCCTCCTACCTCTGACCGTGCTTCCTTCCAAACCGCCTCTATACTATACAGATTCAGCACCCGCATTGGTAAATAAAATTTGATTGGAACACGTACATACCCATTTGCTTCTATATTGTCTAGAACTCTTTCATGCTACCGTATCAGTCCCAGCTCTCGCCTGCCAAAGAACTTTAGCTGAAGTGGAGATCAGAGCACGTATGCTATTCTCCAGAGGCAGCAGGGTCTTGTTGAAAGTCATTGGTTTTGGAAACAGGCAGACCTGGATCTAAAACCAGGTTGAGGGGCGCCTGGGTGGCACAGCGGTTAAGCGTCTGCCTTTGGCTCAGGGTGTGATCCCGGCGTTCCGGGATCGAGCCCCACATCAGGCTCCTCCACTATGAGCCTGCTTCTTCCTCTCCCACTCCCCCTGCTTGTGTTCCCTTCTCTCGCTGGCTGTCTCTGTCTCTGTCGAATAAATAAATAAAATCTTTTTAAAAAATAAATAAATAATAAATAAATAAATAAAAATAAAACCAGGTTGAAGTACTAATCAGTTGTGAAAATACTGATCTCTCTAGGCCTCGACTTCACCATTTGTGAAATGGAACCACTCCATGTCTTAGGGGCTTGAGAACTAATTGACATGACAGATTAGGGGTTCCAGAGCCAGTTTAAGCCAGCTCCCGAGAGCCCACGATCCACACCTCTCCCCAACGCCATGTCAAGTGAGGCCATGTCGGTAGCTTCACATGGCCCGTGTGGGAGGCATTTACAACACAGAAATCAGCAGAGCCTATAAACCGAGACTTTCTCTCCCCTCTGAAGAGGCCATTGTTCAACATTTACGAGTATACCACTGGAGAGAACATATCCTGCAGTCAAGGAAAATCAATCCCTGCCCCCCACATTCGCACACATACACACACCCATATTCTTACACACACAGGTACACACTCACTCCTTAAAACCTTTCTGTGGCTCCCTCCTACTTACAGCCTAACATCAAAAGCCCCAAGCCCTCCAGAACCAGTCCCCTGTGCCCCTCCCTCTTCATGTTTTGCTGCTCCCAGTTTTATATCCTGTGCTACTGTTATTTCCAAATTACTTTTATTTATTTGAGCCAGGTGTGCATTGCCCAGCTCTGTACCATGGCAACACACAATAAACAGAGCTGCTCAAAGTGCCCTTCATCTAGGGATCTTCATTCGTCCCTAAGGCCCGGATCCAGCAGCTCTTTCCCTATGGAGACTTCAAGGCAGGAACTGGAGATTGGCTGCCTCACATCCGCCCCACCCTCGAGTAGCAGGACCTACTGCAGGGCTGGGGCGCTCGCCCTGGAGGCCACAGTTCCCGCCTTGCCTCATAGCCGTGGTTCCATGTGAGGCCCAGCTCCTACCGATCAGGCCGAACACGCCAGAGGGTGGAACCGAGGACCAGGCATGCCCTGCTGGCACACAGGGTAACAGAGGCATTTGATTTCCTGCAAGAATGTCTGGCCCCTAGCTTCCTGGGGGTTGAGAGGCTGTGTGAGGGTCATGTGTCGTGTGAGCACCGAATCCAGCTGGGGCAACGTGATTCTGTGCCAACAGTCGGGACGTCTTCTGATCTTCGAAAAGTTCGCAACTTCCGCAGTGAGCCAGCTCTGTCCTTCTAGAAGGTCTGCCTAGGGGCGCCTGGGTAGCTCAGTCGTTAGGCGTCTGCCTTCGGCTCAGGGCGTGATCCCGGCGTTCCGGGATCAAGTCCCACATCGGGCACCTCCGCTGGGAGCCTGCTTCTTCCTCTCCCACTCCCCCTGCTTGTGTTCCCTCTCTCGCTGGCTGTCTCTATCTCTGTCAAATAAATAAATAAATAAATAATCTTTAGAAGGTCTGCCTAGAGCTGGCTTCTCCAGCCTTTCAAAGAATTCTGCAAGCACCTAACTTCCCACCCGAAGTCCCTTTCGGTCTGCTAGAAGGGACTCAGTTATCTGCAGCCAACCTCACCAAGACTCCCGCCGCGGCCCTCCTCCCGAGCCACTCTAGGTAATTCCATCCCGAATGTTACCGAGATACTTTCTGCAGATCCTCAATAAAACTGTTACTACCTCTATGATGATGATTAGTTTCCATGTCTGTGTGGCCTTCCGAAGAGTATCGTATTTGTAACACATTGCCTGGCTCTGACTCGGTGCTTGAGAAATATTTGCTGAATTCATTTGAATGAAGAAATGAGGTGTGAGGGTTCTTTTCTGAATTGCTGTGCACTTCTGATGTTCCACCTTGCAGCCCAAACCGTAAATCTCCAAGTCCTGTTGTTAAAGATCGCCCAGTATGATTCCTGAGGTAAAAGGTGTTGGCTCATGTGGACAAGCCAGAGTCTAATTTAAAACACGAAGCGGGCTAGGAAATTGTAAATGCAATAGGTAATGCATTATTTAGAGAGTAAAGAGAGACTTAAGTAAAGAGAAAATGTATTACTTGCAACGTACTAAGACAGAAATACTTTTCGTGACAGATGATTACTATTATTATTGTGTAATTCCTGAGATTTTAGGCAAGTGTTTTGCATAACTTGTTCCTTTCAACAACTGTAGGTGGGGACCTGGAGGGCTCCCTGACTTTCCGTAAGGAAACTGAGTCCTACATACAATGGTACTGAAATAAAAATTTAATGAACGCTCTTTCGGCGTCTCCAAAGAAACCAGAGATTACTTTGTAAGCGTCTTGACAATTGAGATTTCTTTGTTCGCGGCCATGTTTATTCTCACTAATTACTGTTTACAGTGCATGCTGAATGTTTCATGATCACAGTCATTTTTGCCTCTCGAGTAGTCAGAGAACATCGGGTTCATACTTATTTTACACCTAGAGAAACTGAGGCATGAAGAAGCCAACCAGGTAACTGAGGGCCACCCAAAGGAGAAAGCTGACGTGCTCTTTATTCATGAACTATTTTGGGGGAACGTCCTATGTTCCAGGCACTGGGTGGCCGCCTCCTGAGTGGGCTCTCTGCTTTGCAGTGGTGGGCGGGTGACTCGCCCACTTGCATGAAAAGCTCCTTCCAGGGCCTGTGGCCCGGTGTACATCATACCTGTGCCTTCCTAATCACCAGCCTCTCAGAGGTCATCAGGCGTGGCCCTGTCCTCTGGAAGAGGAGAGATGCTTAAGCCATCAATGTTCAACATTCACTTATCACCCTTTCTGCTGAAGCTTCATCTGGCTGCTTGCGCCCACCCCTCACCAGACAAGGCCAAACACCTAAGTCGGCTGCACGATCATGAGTGTGCGACACCATAGAAAACTAGTTTTCACTGAAACCTAACAACCCTGGACTTCGTAGCTCCTCTGCCTCATCCCTGAAATGAGACGTACAAAACAAAGTGAGTTTCGATCGTAGCCCAACAGCTGCTTCCGGTGAAACATGGTAAAACGCTGCAGAGGATCCCAGATGCGGACAGGGCTCGGATTCTGCCTGCGAGGACCCGCGTGTGCACAAAGGATCAAAACCCAAGGCCGCCCATGCTGAGCGCTCGCAGGAAGTGTGCACTGCCAGGAAAGCCTGACTTCTGACTTTGGGCGTGGACGGGATTGTCTAAGTTTTATGGAAGTGGCCTAAAAGGCTGAGAAGAATGTCAACAGGCCCGGCAAGGAAGGGTATTGGCTTTCCAGCTACAGAAAAGAACGCAAGCATCCGCACAGAGACAGGAACCCTCCAACCATGTGTGATTTGGGGGCAAGGAGGAACATAGGTTGTGTGATGGGGGTGGGAGGGCGGGAGGTTGATACTAATAATGACTAATATTATTCAGTGCTTAGCAAGTGCCAGATCCTGGCCTAAATGATTTTCATAATTTATCTTGTTTAATCCTCAAACTCCGTGAGAAAGCAGAGCCTTAAATGAATCAGTAACTTGCCTTTGGGATTTCAGACCCTACAAGAATAAGCGACTTAGGGACTCCAGGGACTTAGGCACTTGGTGGGGTGGTTGGGGGGGGAATCACTCCACAAAAGAGTGTTTACATAAAACAAGCCCAGATGAAGCACCATGCCAACCGAACTGGGAAAATTCAGCAAATCAGCAGCTCTTACTGAAGAGGAGAGAGCTAATATTTACTGAGTGTCCGGGAGCAGTGACTGTTGCTTTCCCTACATTCATCTCATTTCTTCTTCACATCAGCAAAGTGGGCACACTAACCCCATTTTACAGATTTGAGAAAACTGAGGCCTGGAGAGACTAAGAACAGCTGTGGCTAGTGAAGTGGCTAGTAAATCCAGCTCTGGGCCCAAGATTCTCCTTGCTGCCCCCATGGAGATCAAAAGCAAATCTCAGGGCAATTTCTTTTAATTCTTCAAGGCCTCCATGGTGATTACTATCTAAAATGTGTGCAACGTTGAAGAAAATTCAGAACGTGTAAATGCAGATTTTGACATTTGAGACTCAAACAGGCAGCCTTGTGTTAGTTCCACTATATATTAAATTATAATCTATGTAGACAGCAGTTTTGAAAGGTATCCAGGCAAATAAGTTGTACTTCTGGCTGAGGTCAGACAGGTAGATGAAACTTTGATGACTTAATTCCCCCAACTACTAAAGGTATAAACAGACCAGGACTCCAAGGTGGAAAGAGGCTGCCAGGAAATTTATTAAGAGCAGTAAAGTGCAGGGCCATAATTTCAACAGGTTATCTTGCTTCTCTGGCTAATAGTTTTCCAAGGCTTCTCGGCTCCGAACCATTCAGCATTCTTATCACCTGGGAATGTGCGTGCTCCTTAGGATATTTTCCAGCATGCAGCACCTCCAGTCCTCCAGTCACGGCTGTATTTTTGCTCAAAGAGCTGTCGATTCGATTTAAGAGCCGCCCCAGCCCCACAATGCCCTGTCTTGTTGGTCTTCAGAGAGAGCTGTGGTGTCGCCCTTTGATTTATGGAGAGTGAAGCTCAGACCCAGCCCTGTGCTTTATTAAAGCAGCTTTTAGCCATATTATACCTTCCCTGTTCCGCACTCCCTACGGCTCTACCACCTAGGAGCCAAAATCCCTTTGATAAGCAGCATTTGGGGTGATTGGAAAGTGGAGACTTGGCTTTGTCTCCGCCCACCATCCTGCCTCCCGGCCCCCCAGGTGTGAGATGGCAGGGTGGGGAGGGGTGACGGAGACCCAGGCACAGCCCTGCTCTCCAGGTGGCCTTTCAATATCCGTTTTTCTCCTGACCCTCTCTTGACCTTCGCAGTGTGACAGTGTTTGGCCTGGGGCTGTGCCTCTTCTCCGTGATCTTTTTTTTTTTTTTTCCAATCCAGGCTTTAAAAGGAAGCCTCAGAGAAGTGCGACCACACTGCTGCGGGACCCACTTTCAAAGGCTCCTGCTCTTTAGGCTGCGTTCTGCAAAATCACAGGATGCAGGCCCCCAGCGGAGACGACAGTAGAGCAATCGAGTAGGAGTATCTGCAGGTGAACCGACTGGCGCATAGGTGTCGGATGTGTGAAAACTGGTTTTGTTTGAAACGTGGAACTTTTCCTCCACAGATATATAGCGCCCCCCCCAACCCACAAACCAGGCCTGTGCCACGTAAGGCTGGGGGTTGGGGAAATTTGAGTATTCCCATCTGCCAGGGCCCGCCATGCTGTGTTGAGCAGCAGTGAGGTCCTTCCCAAGGACCGGGCATTAGGACATCTCGGCCCCTTCTTAGCGGCACATTCCTGAAACCTTACTGCTGTCTGTCACTCCGATCCTACACCATCACCCTGCCCCAGCGAGCTCACTGGAGTGGGGTTGACGACAGAGTCACGTTGGGCCAAGGTTAGGGTGTGATCACTGGCAGGCGCACCCCCTCCGTCCTGCTGTCCATAGGAGGATAAGCCCCCCTAGGGCCGGCACGGTGGCGGGTGAGTTACAAGTGGCTCTCGCGTCGGCGAGCTGTTTGACCCACCTGGTTCCTGAGTCCTCAGCTCCGGCCTCTGAAGTGGGATGATCGCGCCGAGCTCCTCGGTGGTGGGAAGATGACATGAAATAATGTACGTAAAGCATGTATTATATCAGCTTAAGGAGGATCGATGTTATTTGCCATTATTAGCCCTCGTTTGCAAAGACTCTGTCTGTAAGTGGCAAATAGCACACGATCACCGTGAGAAAGCATTTCGTTTCTAAATCTCTACTTCCTACAAGAAGAAAGACGTGGTCAATTGCTAGTATGTCTTCAACACCCCTCTACAACTTGTTAATCTCTTTTATTAACAGAGAGCAGACCTCAGACTTCTGCAGGCTCTAGCTTGAATTTAATAACTTTGTTTTGCTTTCATTATATTAATTTTATAATTGTCTTCTATTTAGGACAAAATGATCCTGGCTTTTTTTTTTTTTCACTTACAGTAGTCAAGTTAGTTTTCATTAAAAATAAAATTATTTAGGGGGCACCTGGGTGGCTCAGTCGGTTGGGCATCTGACTCTTGTGCATCTTTCCCTCTCCCTCTGCTCCTCCCCCTGCTGGCACTCTTTCTCTCTAAAAATAAATAAATTTTTAAAAATAAAATAATTTAGGTAGATATTAAGTAAATAATGGTACAAATGGACATGGTAACAACCATGGCATGGTCAAAAAATGAAGTTCAGAAACTTCATTTGCTAAGCCAGTGGAGAGGTGTCCCAGGGGTCTCTGAGGCTTCCAGGAGGCAGAGTAACTTCTGGAGGATGCAACCTCTTTGAACCCTAGGACTTCAAGGTAACCTATAGATGAATGAACAAGGCCAGAATGTTCTAGGAGAGAGATTGTACTGACCAGGCAGGTTTCCCTCAAGGGGAATCTTGTCTGGCCTTTTGCCTTGCTCCTGGCTGGAGTTCCTGCCATGGGTCCATGGATCCTTTTCTTGCTCTCATCCCCCAGCAGTGGGCGACTGCAGGGGCATTTGGCTGATTCTCCCGCTAGAGCCAGAGACAAGCCAGACCCAAATATGACAAGCATCAGATGGGAGCTTTACTTCCCCCAAAGCCTTGGAATTACATTAGCATTAGTGCAGGCCTCAGTCTGCCTCCATCATCACATGGCATCTTACCCATGGGTCTCTGGGTCCAAATTTCCCTCTTATAAGGATGCCAAGCATTGGACTAGGACCCAACCTAATCCAGTATGACCTCATTTTCATTTGGTTATATCTGCAAAGAACCTATTTCCAAAGAAGTCCCCATTCACAGGTATTAGGATTTGAACATATCTTTTGATGAGACACAATTCAACCCGTAACACTCTCTATTGTCCAGATGCTCTCCCCCAACCTCCGCACCTCCCACCAGCCTCCCATCAAAATCTCTGCCCCGTGTGCCACTAAGACTCCTACACACTGACCAATATACCAATGACCAACCATGAAGACCCTGCTAGTGCCTTCCTGGGTCCCACTTGTTTTCCTTCTCTACTGTAAAGTTCACCCTTTTCCTGGGAGACTGTGGAACAGTGACCAAAGGACGGGGACAATGAATGTCTACCCATCCAGATTCCTCACTATATGAAGAAAAAAAAAAAGATTGCTTTCTCAGATTTTCCTTCGATATAGGGAAGGTCATAGGTCTCACCTGCCTGGCCAGTGAGATGTGAGAAGTGGCCGGGGATTTCTGAGCAGTTTTTGATTTCCTGATACACACAGCACACCAGTCTCTCTCTTTCTCACTTGTTCCTTCCTTTTCCTACCTGTCACAGCTAGAAGTACAACCACCATCTTGCTACCACGAGGTGTTACGCATAAAGATATGAAGCCAGACGCCAACATGCTAAATAACATTCAGCATGCAGAAATAATTTAAGGCAGTCAACACTTATTGAGCATTTAATACGCACCAGGCGTGGTTCTGAGCACATTAAATGTATTCACTCACTGGAGGGCACGTATTGCATGGTGCACTGGGTGTTATACCCAACTAATGAATCATCGAACTTTACATAAAAAACCAGGGATGTACTGTATGGCGACTAACATAATATAATAAAAAATATTATTATAAAAATAAATAAGACAAGGGCAATGAGGAAAAAAAATTTAAAAATAAATGAATTAACTCACTTACTCCACCAACCACATGGTCCGAGTATATTATTACTTCCATTTGTAGGGGAGGAAACTTGCACAAACCCATGCAACGGGTTGCAAGGTCCATGCTAGTAACTACTGCAGTATTCTACCTCCCAGCAAAGATAGAAAGAGTCTGGGGATCCTAAAGGCATAATTGAGCTGCTATATAGCTCCTTTTTTTAATTTTAAAACAATAAAGTAGCATTGGTTGGGGCTTCCTTTCCTTGCAGCTGATCGCACTCTCGGCTGACACCAGTGTTACCTCACAGGGTCACTGGAGGATTAAATGAGGAACTCTATGTCTGTGGTTGGAGAAAAGCAATAACAGTTAATACTGTCTACAACACAGTAGGTTCTCAATAAATAATTGGTTTTATGGTTTAACCAGTTGAAAAGGCCACATAATTAAATCAATATCATGGTAGGCAGAAAAATGGGCTCCAAAGATGTCCTCATCCTCATCCCAGGACACCACGAATATGTTACGGTTGCTTGGCAAAAGGGAGTTTACAGATCTGATTAAGGTTAAGAACCTGGAGATGGGGAGATTACGTTGCATTATCCAGGTGGGTCCAATCCAATCACACGAGTCCTTAAAGCAGAGGACTCGATGAGAGAGCAAGTCAATGGTGGAAGACCAGAGAGATGGTAGTGGGAGAAGTGTTCGATGCTCTGTTACTATGCTGAGGTACAGGAATCTTCACGTTAGGATCAGAAGAGGCATCTGGGAGCAGACAGAATGAGAAAATGGAAATCTCAGTCCTATAACAGCATGGAACTGAATTCTGCCAACACCTGAATGAGCAAGAAAATGGATTCTCCCCTGGAGCTGATGGAAAGGAACACAGCCAGCCTACCTTTTAGCCCGGTAAGACTCATCCTGGATTTGTGACCTACGGGGCTAGAAGATAATACGTTTACATTAAGCTATCAGGTTGATGATCAGTCGTTCTAGCAGCAATAGAAAACTAAGATAATTCATAATGGCGGCATTTGGGGTAGCATCCGGAGGCATAGCTTCAGGAGCTCTAGAGAAGAGTTGAGGACCTGCTTACCAAGGATGGTGAGAATCCCCCCAGGGCATAGAACCATGAAGATTTCTGGAAGAATGTTATCTTGCCCGGTGGTGTGACTGACTTTGTTTTAATGTGGCAGGTAGCTCTACTCTGATATTCAACTCGGGTGGGAGCACTCACGTAGGCCCAGGAGTGCCATTCCTACAATACGATGTGAACAGTGCCTCCTACAGTTGTGCGGTGCAATAGCCCTGCTGGTAGAGGGGTCGTGTGGGATCTATGAAGGTAGGAGCTAGAGCTTGGCAGGGCAATGTGTGTTCAAGGTTACAGCTCACCTCTCTCAAAAGCCCTGGGATTTTTGATATTTGATGAGTGCAAAATGCCACCTCCTAATGTCAAAAATTCCACTTAAAAAGACAAAAAAAAAGGGAAGCTTTGGGGTTTCCTCAGCTCAGTCGAACCTCTACAGTCAGGTGAGCTGGGGTCAATGTGAGCTTGTGTGGTCTGGCCACTCTTCATTGTGGCTAATGGGGAGCACAGCCTCATCAGGAAAACAGGTTTAAACCTGAAAACTAAGTCAAGGATAAGGATGACTTTCAGATGACAAGGATCTCTATTTTGAGTCAAAATCTAGTGGAAAAAAAAAATATTCAAGATCTTGATAAACAGCTGTCCATTTTACCTTCTTCCTGGGAAAGGTATATCCTCCTAATTAGAGATTTGGAAACACACGGCAGCCCACTGCTTGCAAGGATAGATTACAGGACTGGTTTGTCAAACACAGTTACATTTGCTGACAAAAAACCAGTTATGTAAAGAAGTGAGAAATGGAAATGCTGCACCATTTTCCAGAACAAAATCTGCCTCTAAAAAGGTGTAACTCCCTGCAAAATATGCTTCATCATTTGAATAACAAAATAAGATATGCAAAAAAATAAGACTTCTCAAAGAGAGTCTGCATTCAGGTTGCAGTGAGTACAAGCAGTATGATGAAAAATCCTTTGTGCCATAAATGTTTTGTGAGAAAACAATGTGTTTTAGAAATGGAGCGGAGATATTACTAGAGACTTTGCGTTAGCAACTATCAAATAAGTTTCCAGGCAGGTTTTCCTGTTTCTTACAGATTCCTGGAGTTCATGGTGAAAGCTGCCATTAAAATTCATTAGATGAAAAGTAAACTTATATTACAATTGATGACATTCTCTTCTAAATTGTTAGCCCTATTAGTGAGAAACCTCGTCTGCCAAACTCTATCTATGGTGTGTGCTCTTCTCCTGCATTTCAATCTAAGAAATGTGCCGTAAATGTTGATTTTTTTTTTCTTCACGCACCACATATCACACAGGGCATTCCACAAACTGTCCTGAGATATTTCTCGATTTTTAGAAACAGGATGCTGAGGTTGCAAGGAAATTCTTCTATTCCAGGCATCAAGGTTGGAAAAATTACTTAAGGATGACAGGAAAAGATTTTTTTTTTTTTTATGTGCCCCGTTACTAAGTCCTGAAACAGCAATTCATTCAGCTGAAAAAAATCCCTGTGGGCTTTTCTCAGAGTCCCCTAAAACGCATCTATGAGGCCTCTCCTTAGGTTGAAAGCAATTCAAGAGCAGCAAAAGTGGAGGGGAAGCTATGTCTCTGTCTGCTTGATCCTCACACGCTGTTCCTTTGCAGTCAGACCCCTCCCTGCCATGCCTCCCATGGATTAGATCGGAAGAACAGAAAATGGCCGACCTCTCTTTGAGGCAGAGATGGAACCCCTGTTACAGACTGAATGTCTGTGTTCTCTCCTCCCTGGAATTCATATGGTGAAGCTCTAATACTCAATGTGATGGTATTTGAGGGTGAGCCCTTTGGGAGTTAATTAGGTTTAGATGAAGTCATGAGGTAGGATCCTCCAGATGGGCTTAGTCCTTACTCATCCTTAAAACTCGTAGTGCTTCTAAGATGAAGACAAACCAGAGCTTGCTGCCTTTCTCTCTGCCGTGTGAGGACACTATGAGGAGGCAGCCAGGAGGAAGGGTCTCACCAGGAACCAAATCTGCCAGTACCTTGATCTCCGACTCTTTGATTCCAGGACTATGAGAAATAAATATTTGTTGTTTAAGCCACTCAGTCTGTAGTATTCTTGTTACAGCAGCTGGAGCTAAGATATCCCTTCATCCACAAAATACGGCATGACCATTTCTTCTTTATGAATTAGCCCTTCTGTGGTAACTTCTCTTGAACGCTGTGTTATGGCAATCTGCAGGGTGATTGGCAAACCTGAAGACGGCAGTTTGGCAGAAAAAATTCTGCGAGTCAGAATTTTTCTCTGAAACACAGAGCTGGCTCACAAAAAGGCATCATTCAGCTTGGCAAGCTCTACACCAACCTGCTTCC
Source organism: Ailuropoda melanoleuca (assembly GCF_002007445.2). Classification (NCBI taxonomy): domain Eukaryota; kingdom Metazoa; phylum Chordata; class Mammalia; order Carnivora; family Ursidae; genus Ailuropoda; species Ailuropoda melanoleuca. The sequence goes on from NC_048219.1 coordinate 169,663,113, forward strand.
CTCATGGAAAAGCCAATTTCAAGCTCTCCTGAGAGAGGCAGGTGACACAAGCTCCTCTTCTAGTCCCCTAACCTGGCTGCACCAAGAGCCGTGGGAACAGGAATGGAACAGAAAGATTCCTTGCACCCTCTGCCACCTGCCTTCTGGCTTCTGCCCTCGCCACAGTGGCTGTAAGTCATCACCTTAGCGGGTACCGGTAGATGGGAGAAGGCTGGGCTTCCCAGTCCAGCAGGCCTGAGTTGGAAGCTCTACTCCCCACCAATGAATTGTATGACCTTGAGTGGATCACTGAAACTCTCTGAGACACAGGGTCTCCATTTATGAGCAGGTGGCAATAATTCCTGCCTCACAGGATGTTTAAGAAGATGAATATCAAGCTACCTGCGTCAACTTACCTAGCGGAGCACGCCACCAACGTTGTTCCCCTGCCTTCCCTCCCAGTCTCTCTCAACGATAGATTAGCAACTCTCAGAAGTCATGGTCATCCCTCCCCACCCCCGTCTTATTACCAACCTCACTCTTCCAGGCTATATCTAAGCGGGTCAGAATTTGAGGTTATATTGCAGAAGTTCGCTGTGGCAGAGCTAAAAAGCCTTGATAGTCAGCCGGAGCCTAATGTTCACAATGGGACTGTCATGGGAGATCTACTAGTCTCCATTGTCCTTGGGTTTAGCTCCAGAGAAAGCAGCATGAACCTATCCTAACAGGAACAACACTTGGTCAAACCAACTGACAAGGAAAAAAACCTCCTGGGGCACCTGGCTGGCTTATTCAGGAGAACATGCAGCTCTTGATCTCGGGGTTGTAAGTTCAAGCCACACGCTGGGTGTAGAGATTACTTAAAAATAAAATCTTAGAAAAAAATTTTGAGCTTAGGAGGTTGTTTTTTTTTTTATCTTCAAAAAACAGAAAGTTGAATATGGGTGAATCATGCCTGCAAATTAGAGCTTAAAGATAGTGCTTTGCTTTCTTCCCACTGAGGCTGTTAGCAGTTTGGGCCCTTGGTATCAGCTTCATCCTGGAAATGAACCTGACTCACAATCTATTCATAACTCAGCTCTGAGTCTCTTCCCCTCAGAACTTTTGGCAATAAAAAAAAATAATAACAATAAAACCAGGGAGGGAAGGATGAAGCAATTCAACTTATTTCATTATCTTGGATTTTACACTTCTTGTTTGCTAGCTTGATAAGGGATGCTATAATCTTTTATGATATCAACATCCTTTTTTATTGCACTAGATGGTAGGGGAATTGCCCCCAAATTAATAAAAACCATATGTTGGATTTGATTAAAAATCACTTTGGAATAATGATTGATCTAGCTTGGGAATGAGAATAAGCTTCACCCCCCCCTTTTCTTTTTTTTTAATCATTGCTTTTCAGAGTTCCTCGGGCTCCTTTCCTCCCCCACACATCTGCAAACCAGGGTAATGGAAAGGTCTTATGAATCTCTGGTGTATATATTTGTTACCAAGAATTGCATTGTAACCTGAACTATTGGTCCATCCAAGGCCATCTTTATTGCAATGGGGATGGTAATAACAGCATTCCGTGGTTGTGTCCAGATGTGTCAGGCAACTGGTATATGTGATGAGATTGGTCCTCTGACCATATGATATGTGGCTTCGGTAGGGACCCATTTTGCAAAACTCTATGGGAAGTGGGAAAATTCTGGTTGAAGAGGAACCTTCCCTAATTAACATATCTCTTCTCCAAGCAGTGGAAAGTCTTCTACCTTATTAGCCCCGCCCATCTAGAATGTTGTTCTCCACATTTGACAGCGCTTCCTTTCAACAACATGAATAACTGAAACCTACCAACAGCCAAGATGATCCATCTTTGAAAATCCTTTCTTTTATTCCTCCCTCAGAATTACCCCAAACATGGAATATGTAAAAATACCTGGGAAGCTGGTTAAAACTGATGGATCCTAGGCCTGTCTCAAAAGATGCAGTTTTACTAGGTGAGGGACTGGGCCAGAAATCTGCATTTTTAATGCGTACAGAAGTTCATTCTGATATACGTGGCCTACAGATCACCCTTGAAGAAACATTGCTGTTATAGGAACCTTCAAAATATCTTAGTTGTGTTTAAGAGCACTGTCTTTGGAAGAAATTTGCACTTGGCACAAATCCCAGCTTTGCCCTTTACTAGTNATCTGCATTTTTAATGTGTACAGAAGTTCATTCTGATATACGTGGCCTACAGATCACCCTTGAAGAAACATTGCTGTTATAGGAACCTTCAAAATAGTTGTGTTTAAGAGCACTGTCTTTGGAAGAAATTTGCACTTGGCACAAATCCCAGCTTTGCCCTTTACTAGTACCTCTGTGATCTTGGGCAGTTCAGACAACCACTCTAGGGTTCTGTTTCCTCACCCAGAGAATAGAGAGACAATAATGCCTAATCCTAGGGTTGCCGTGGGGATTAAATAAAACACTATGTAAATGATGTTAGGCACTGGCCCTGGTAATTGTAAGCGTTCCATATGGAGAGCTATTCCTAAGGACAAATTCTTCAAGGAGAGACAGCAACAGGTTGGTTGCTTATTGTTAAGTTGGCTTTCTGTCACAAAAGCAATAGAAATGAAACAAGAGGAATATTGGCCTTGGAAAGATCAATGGTAGGGATTTAACGGAAGTGGAGGTGAACAAATTTTGAAGGAACGATAGTAAGAGCATGTGAAAAGGTGGTAGAGTAGAAAGTGGTAGAGACAGCGGGGGTGTGCAAATTTCACAACCGTTTTCAGTTGTGTGCTGGATAGTTGTACCATGTTGGGTGGAAGTAGGAGTCCTTTACTGGAGACCAAGTGTGGTTTAAGGAGCTGTGTGTGGGTGCCAGGTTGACAGGAAGTGAACTGTGATAGCTCTTTGATGTGTCAGCTTGGCACCCCCCCCATTCGATCAAACACTAATCTAGATGCTGCTGTGAAGGGATTTGGCAAATGTAATGACGTTCTCTAATCAGTTGACCTTCAATTAGAGAGATTCTCGGTGGCCCTGGATTAATCAGTTGAAAGGTCTTAAAGGCAGGCGGAGACTTTCTTCAGAGAAAGAAGACATTTCCGCCTGCAGACCACAGCTCTAGCCAATGCCTATGAAGCTCTAGCTTACCTGTGAGCTTCCCTTCCTGACAACCAGCCCTATAGACTTGTTTCGTCATCCCCCACAGTGTAAGCCAGTGCCTTGTACTAAATCTGTATCTATACATGCATATATGTGTATGTGTACTTATGTATAAACACATACACATATCACATATACAGAAACCTATGTAGATACGGTCCAGATAGCTAAATCAATGCATATATATAAGATCTGCCTGTCTACCTCCCTACCTACCTGTCTGCCTGTCAATCATCTACTGCCTCTTCCTTTCTGGTTGTACCTTAGTGATACAGCTCTTTATCTTGCCCATGTTTTAGGAACTGGATTCAAAATAGAATTAAATGACATGGTTTATAAATAGGCCCCCTCTGTCTCCTGCCCCTCTGCAGCCAGTGTCACGCCCATGTCCGAAAGGAGAGATGAGAAATGTATCTTTTGCAGAAGTGAAGACCTTTCAAGTGGCTTATTTTTTTAAATGTTTTATAGGACATCAGCAGGTAATTCTGTGATAAGTACTGAAGAAATCACAATAGTGCTTTAGATTTTTCTTATTGTCCCCTCTCTCAGTAATCCAAAGGGATTTATAGATTTTATCCTAATAAAACTCTGGAAATATCTCTGTGAGTAGGTTAAGGGCAAGCATTATTAATCTTATCTTAGAGATGCAGAAACTAGAGCACAGAGAAGGGACGAGCCTTTCTCGAGGTGACTCAGCAAGTCAGCAGGTGAGACCCAAGGGAACCTGGGAAATTAATTTCAAAACTCTCAAACCTTGTTTGTCAACTGACCTGTAAGGTAAAGGTTAAAAAAAAAAAAAGTGGTAGGAAGGAGGGAGGGAGGAAGAAAGGAAAGAAAGGTAACTCACTTTGCTTAAGGAAACACTGTTTAAAAGAGGTCACTCATAGGGACGCCTGGGTGACTCAGTTGGTTAAGTGTCTGCCTTTGACTCAGGTCATGATCCCAGGGTCCTAGGATCAAGTCCCACTTTGGGTTCCTTGCTCAGCGGGAGGAGCCTCCTTCTCCCTCCACCTGCTGCTCCTCCTGCTTGTGCTCTCTTGCTCTCTTTGACAAATAAATAAATAAATAAATAATAAATAAAATCTTTAAAAAATAAATAAAAATCAAAGAGGTCACTCATAGACAATGGATTTTAAGAAGAAAAATCCAATAGGATAGCATTAAAATAGAAGTGCAGTGGCTTGAAGAGTTTTCCAGTGGGTTTCAGAGCTTTAAAAAAAAAGTTAACATTTTATTACAATTATGTTTCCATTTTTGTTTCTACAATGCATAGGGAAAGATGTCTGGAAGAGCATATACCAAAATGTTAAGTATAATATAGATGAATTTCATCCTGTTTTTGCTTCTGTCTTTTCTCAATTTCTTTATTGAACCTGTATGTGTTACTTGTAGTTTTTAGTTTCTTCAATGTTCTATTTTTCTGTGGTGCTTATTACTCTATTGAGATTAAACGAACAATTGGACATGGGGAGCTCATATTTCAACTGCTTCAGTGTGCCCAAAAATCAGCTGGCAAAGTGGATAAACGTCAATTCCTGAGTCCTCCCACTGCCCAGCCCTCCAGAGCTTCCCATTGAAGAGGTCTGGGAAAAGCCACAGAAGCCATAGTTTGAAGGAGCTCTCTGCATGTGTCTATTACAGCCAATCCAGGACAACACTTTGGGAAGAAATCCCTTCTAAGCTTATAAAACGCCCTGTGTACTGAATATGAGTAAATGTGGGAAAACCAAGTGCCACCTTGGTCTGCCTTCGGAGAACTAAAAGCATTTCTAATACTTGTGAATAACCCTTGTCCTCACTGCTGTGGCTTCAAGTGCCAACCCTCCCTCGTGCACCCTCTACACTTGTGCCAAGGACATTGGTTATCCAAGGACGCTTGTTGTCCAAAGTGTGACCCATGACCCACAGCATCATCATGACCCTGCCGTTTGTTAGAAAAGCAGCATCTCGGATCCCACCCCAGACCAAACCGGATCAGAACCTACATCTTAAAAAGACTCAAAAGCACTGCATTAGACACCTACAGATGCCAGACATGATGCCACAACCCCCATTTACAAATTCCCCTTCTCGAAATCCCCTGTGGACAGATATTCAATGGGCACATCTAAGGCTCCTTGACCGCTGAATGGCAAGCCTACAGGGGCCCGTCCTTGCTCTGGGATTCAGAGGCCAGGCCAAGGACCTCCTTCCTCTGTGGGATGTGCCTGTTGTCTTTGTCTCAGGCCAGCCAACATCCTCCAGTGACCTCCCTCACCCAGCCAGCCAGAGCCCCAGAGCCTAAGGACACCCTTCAAAGCACAGTTCTGTGACGAAGCAGGGGGTAGGCTCAGTCCATTCATTTCCCAAGCCCCCTCCCTCCCGCCTTCTAGAAAAACTCAGACAGTTTAAGTCATCCTTATCACCATATTAATAAATGTGGCAGTGTGAGGGCAGAGAGACAGGAAAAGACCAAGACAAAAAACAAACAAACAAAAAACCCACACGCACACATAAACACACACACACACACACACACACACACAGAGGATATTTCTTTTTCTTGCCTTGCAGGATATGGCATTGCCAGCATATTTTTTTCCTCCTAGTTGTGCTCTTTTTTCTTTTCCTTTTTAAATAGACACATTTCAAATGTCAGTGGGTGATAGTGGGGCCAAGTCAGATTGGATTCGGGAGACCAAATAGCTAAAAGGTTTGATCTTTGCAGCTACTTCTTCAAGGGAGGCTCCAGGAGCCGGACCAGTGGGGGAGAGAGCCCCCGATAAGTTCAAGTGGGCATTTATTGTGCTCACCCCGGCCCCCTCTCAGTTTAACCTTTATTTATAACTTGAATCCAAATGGTTACAGGCTTGAAAAGAAAGTACTCTTTCCCCTTCTTCCCCCCTCTCCCCTTCTCCTGTCCCCAGAGGGGATGGAAAAGAAACCAGGCAGAGGTTAAGTGAGGGAGACAATAAAAAAGGAAAGAGTCCTTATCTCCAATCGCAGTGACTGACATTGAATGGCGGCTCTGTGGCCAGTTTTCCTTTTCTTACACCTGCCTCCAAACATCCCGAGAGACTGAGCCAAATTGGTCCCCACCTTTGCAAGCCAGCCAAATGGAAATGACACTCAAAACATCTCCCTGCCCCCAGACGGGCCAAGGCTAATCAGGTGTCCTCTCGGAGGGACTGAGTGTCCGGGGACAGCCCATATTTTAGCCGAGTAATTCAGACTTACTTGCTTAATGCTTTACTGAATCTTGTCATCGCGGCAGCCAAGTAAAAATTATAACTGCGTGCCGTGCGGAGCTGTAAATCTGCGGCTGTGTTCTCAGTCATTCCATATTTCAAGACAGGGAAGCTTATTTCTACGAGGCTGTTAATAACCCAAGTGACTGGACAAATAGGGGGAAAGTTGGTGTCTACCGTTGGCCCCCTTACGGATGCGTCCCGGAGATGGGAGAGTTTCCGTGGGATTTGCAGCTGGCACAGGGCTGCGCTCCCCCAAAATGCCCAAGGAAATATGTGTGCGTGGTCCTTTCTGAATGTAAACAGGAGGCACCTATTTGTTCTCTGGGCAAGGCTGCATGGTCACCTGGTTGAAAAGTCACCCTAGGCATCAAGGCAACCTGACTGCGAAGGGGCGGGCGGGGTGGACTGCTGGGCGGGAACGTTCCCAAAGCGGCAGGGAGGAGATGAGCTGTTGGGATCTGAGGAAGGCAGGGGTTTCCGGGGCAGAGCAGTGAGGAAGCCCCGGGGAGCACGGACCCTGGACAGAGGGAGGTGTCTGAAGTGCCCCGCGCCAGCCTCCCCCAGCCCTCCCAGCTGAGTCATACAGCTGTGCCCCAGTGATCCACCGCATGACTTTCCCAGGGACGTGGTGCTAAAGAGAGCAAGAAAGACTAGAAAAAAGAAGGAGGGATGAAAGAGAGAGAGGGAAGGAGAGAGAAGCAGAGGAGGAAAATACAGAGAAAAAATCTGTTTAACCTTGCTTCCCCTGGTATTTTCCATCTTTATTAGACCATGAGATCATTTTCCCCTTCCTGAGATCTGTCATTGCACTGAATTCTGTGGGGTTCCAAAGACCATACTTTGGGAAACTCTGCATCGTATCAATATTCTTTTTTTTTTTCCACATCTGTTCTAAAAAGCATAGTGGAGGGCATGTGGGTGGCTCAGTCAGTTAAGCATCTGCCTTTGGCTCAGTTCACGACCCCAAGGTCCTGGGACAGAGACCTGACGGCCTCCCTGCTCAGCAGGGAGTCTGCTTCTCCCTCTCCCTCTGCCTGCCAGTCCCCCTGCTTGTGCTCTCTCTCTCTGTCAAATAAATAAATAAAATCTTAATAAATAAATAAATAAATAAATAGCCTAGTAGAGTCTATCATGTTTATCTTAAGGAGTGTATGCATGCACACTCATGCGTGTACCTTTCTTCGGGTCACTTAGCTCCAGTGTCCTCGATAGTGTGTTAAATTTTCCCGTAACTGCTCAGTTAAATATCTAGTACTGACCAGTTTACATAAAAGCGTGAAACACATAATTCACATTAAGGTGTAAAACACATTAATTAATGTTTCTGCATGCCCCATTTATTCTGTGTGTAGGCTATTTTTGAGGTTAAATATTTAATTAAAGCCTTCTGTATTGACTAGAGGTATTCCTCCTGAAAATGTTTGCATAGCCCGGGATAGCAGACCTTGGCAGCTCGGGCCTAGCTTTTCCCACTTTCAAGCTGTGTGACCTTTGACAAATCCGTTAGCTTCTCTGGGCCTCTGTTCCTTCAGCGATAGGATGAGAGTGTTGAACCAGATCATCTCTGAGGCCTCTTCAGCATCGACATTTATATTTCAAAACCCTTAGCCAACCTCGCTAGCCATGACTGCCTCTCTATGATCTAAATATTAGACTTGTAAAATGTGAACAGATTTAATTTACTAAAAGCCTCTAATCAAGACCAAACCTTTTACTTAAACAATTAAAAAACAATTAGCTGGGGAAATAAAAACAATTTTAATTTGCTAAATGGGCTTCCTCCCTCCTAATAGATATGGACAAGACCCTAACTAATGCTTCTGACCACACGGAAACCGCACAGGCATCGCTGAGTCTGTGGGTAGAGGCACGGGGCGGCTCCATTTTCTAATAGGGAAGTGAAAGGCATTCACATTAACCTCAGCCTTTTTGCAGTGACTCATGTTTAAACATATGCCTAATCTTTGCAGTGCTTAGTGCCTCCTAATCATCAATCTATTCTCTTGCCTAAACATGGGTGGCTCCTGCACGAGCGCCACGCTGTGCACACCTTTGTCACCATCCCCCCAAGCCACCGTGAATGTATGCGCCTGTCCTCGATACTGAGCCCCTCAAACACAGTCCTGAGCACATGTGAAACACCCAGTAAGAGCCTTTTCAATTAATGAAATGTGAGGACATCTGGCCCCAAATTCCAGTAGATTCCAGCTAGAAAATTGCTCGATATTACATGATACTCAAAGAGATCAATAGGCAGATCTTCCACTCTCACCATTACTCAATAGCAGTATGGACAGCATATTTCATGTGCTGCTCTATTTCTAGTAATTTTTCTTTCAACTTGTAATGCGAAAATGGAGTGATCTCCATTCTAGAAGCTCATCCAGCCTGGTTCCTCTCACTCTTTTGGTTCCTTTTCCCCTCTGTTCTTTGAAATGCACACGTTTTAATCCGTGAGTATGTCATTTCTCCCCGTGGGCCTTGGTTTTCCATTCATAAAGCCACACAAAGTTTTGCACCATCTCTGTTTTGGAAGTTCTTTCAGTTTGCCTCCCTCATCCTCTCAGAATATGCATATTTTCACATTGGGCACATTTCTCGCAGCTCTGGGTCTCAGCTTTCCCTCTGGGGAAGAGAAGACGGATTCTCTGAGGTCCCTTCATGCTCTTGACAACGCAGTGGGATGGAGTGATTGCTCGTGCAAATCCTGGGAGCTGGGGTACCTGCTTATTTTTCTCCCTTTTCATTTTTACTTTCCTGCCCATCTCCAACTTTCCTTAAATCTTCCTCTCCTTTTTTTCCTCCTCTCTGGCGTTCATCACAGATGTAATCCAAGGAGAGCTGGGAGAGCTGGGAGAGCTGGGAGGGGTGGCTTTGAATCCCGATCACCTGAGTCTGAAGAGTGGCTCTGTATCTGACCAGGCTTGTGACATGGGGAAGTCTCAGACCCTTGGAGCCAGTTTCCGTGTCTATAAACTGTAGATGATCATAAGAGCGCCTTCCTCACACAGCTGTTGAGAGGATTCCGTGCTTTCTTTGTGTGGAGTGGTTAGAATTGGGTCTGGCTCGGTCAATGTTGACCTGTCATTCAGTTTGTCTGGACAGGACCGTGGGATTGGCTGTTGAGATGTCAGCTTGCATGAGTAAAGGTTCATGGGAAGTTTGGGTAGAGAGAGGAGGTTAAAGAGAGTGTGGGATGGGGAAGACAGCCCAGGGTCCATGTCAGGAATGAGCTCCTCGGTTGGGCCCCACGGAGGCCCATGGAGAGAGAGGAGGTAGCCAGCCATGGAGTGTGAGTACACAGAGAATTACTCTGGGGTTTGACAAAGCAAAACCCAGAGGGAGAAAGGAAGAAATCTTCCTGACTCTTCTGCCCAGAACACAAAATTGCTTTTGTACAGTGAGGCCTGAAGAGAACCCAGCAGGGCTTAGTCACCACAAGGATGGGAACTTGAGGGGTATCTGAACAGAGTGCCATCAGCGCAGACGTCACTTTCCCAGGGAGGACACCAGCCAGGGGTGCTGTTGAGGAACCATGTAAGCAGCAGACGTGGTCAGGTGTGCAGAAGCTGTACATTCACAGGTGCCGAGTGAGAGCCAAAGAGATGCCCCTTAGGTCTCCTTAACTTTCAGGCAGGGACGTTTTGCTCAGGACTGAAGTCCTCACCATACAAGTAAGGGAGCACAAGCCAGTGAAACGGTCATCAAATTCCGTGAGCCCATGGGTGTACGCACATCCGTGAGTGGGGGATTGCAGGTAGCACTTCGGGGTAAGAAGTGTGCTGGTCCCAAGCTAGATGCACAGATCAGCCCATATAAACTGCACCCTTCACCTTCTGAACCAGATAGCGACATCCCAGATGGAAATGTCAGCTTGATCATTGATAAAGTCAACTAAGAACCTGGTTTGAAACTGCACCCAAGTTAGCTTGCTAACAGTTCACCCCTAAATTAGGTCATTGTGACCTCTTGGGTGCAAGCAGTGGTGGACAACGTCGGTGGTCTCCTACAGAGAGAGCCCTCCCCTCTGTTGGGTGCAGAGCCATCAGGCATCCTCCTGTAGACAGGCAAGTCTGAGGATGGAGGGGCTGAGCGGGGCACGCTGGTTCTTCTTCCAAACTTGCCACAGGAGGGGAAGGAGAGAGGCTGGGAGTGAGACTCAAATGAAACTTTCTCTACATAGAATCATGAAAGGGGGGGAAAGGTGCTCTGCCTACCAGCCCCCTCTGGGGTCACCAACTCAAATGCTCACGGGGGATAATGCAACTATGTGAAGTGTGCAAGAATGTAAGATGAAGAGCAGCAGTGGGAAGATGCAGGGTCTGGGAGAAGATGAGGGACAGAGGCTGTGCTTGGGAAACCGAGGGACCCATGCTCCATCCAAGGCGGCAGCCTCTACTCGACTCTGGCCAATTGTAGGGCATGGTGCTGATCAAGCTTCAGAACTAGAATTCTCTTTGAAACATGAAATCTGATCATTAAGTGATGACAGAGAATTCAACCTCCCACAGCTCATCCAAGGACTGCCAGTTTGTGGCCTATTTTACAGCAACCAAGGAATGAATTGGGAAGGGGTGTACTTTAGGGAAAATGGAAAGCCAAGTCCGAAGGCCATTGCTCTCTCAGGTAAGGGCAGAGGAAAGAGCTAGGGACATTTCCTCAGCAATAAACAAGGAGGGGTCCAGGATGCTGGGGCGGGAAGAAGGGTCTTACAGGGACCCCAAAGCCGGGGATCTGAGAGACTGTTTCATAGCCCCAAAAGGGGGAATTATAGCCTTTGATCCCTAAATACAGGAGGATGAAAGGGTACCCATCTGGGAAAGAGGGAGATGTTGCCAGAATCTGCCTTGTTCTCCAAGCTCACACCCTCTACTGTCCTCAGTCCATTCAAATGCCTAAGGAGAGGCAAACCCAGAAGCCAATGAGTCACCCAGTCTGGGAGGACTGTCCTTCCGTCCTTGCTTCCCTTCTGCTCCCCTCTTCTCACTAATTGTTTCCAGGGCTAGAGCTGGGGGCAGACGCCGTCCAAAGGCCTGCTCTGTTCCTCCCTTCCCATCTTGAACAGGCCTCACAGGCTGCCCTGTGTTGCTAGTGCCCATTCATCCGGAACGGGCTGTCACAGCCCCAGCTAAAAGGGCCTTTCATCCACTCATTATCCCTCCACCAAAACCTCAAACAGGAAGAGACTTCAAAGTGCCACAACCAAGTTTGGTTTGCAGTCTTCGGCAGCTCTCCCACAAGCACAGGCAGGAAGGAAAAGTGGCCCCACTGTCCTCAGGTTCTCCCTCTGCCGGCGAAGTCGTCATGGGCCCGTAGTAATTCCCAGTCTGCTGTGTTCCTTCCCTTTTTGGATCTTTCCATTATTATGGTGTCTATTAGAGAAAGAAAGCCTTCCAAGGAAGACTCTTCCAAGGTTCTGAATTGCCCTCTTGCTGTGGTAAGAATCCCTGTTAGCAGCATAAGCCAAAATGCACCATCTCAGAGCTCCCAGTGGGTTGGGTCTTGGAACCAAGAAGCCCCTGGCACAGCTCCTGGATTTCTCCATTTTGTTATCCTCCTCCTATGATTTTATTCCTGATTAGAACCACATTTCTAAAAGTAAATCTAAAGTGAGGCTCTGAACAGCAACTAGAACGGCAAAGTGGCCATTTCCCCATCTTGATCTTAAGGGTCATGCTAATGCCGTCTGGTTCTTCAAGTTCATCTGGTTTCTAGATTGAGGTTGGAATGAACTTCCACAGTTTATGGATCTTTGAAAATCTGTAGTATGGTCCTCAAGTCCTATCAGAACCAAATATAAACAAGGGTTTCCTCTTTCCCACCTCACCCCCATCTCATTTTCTTGAGTGAGAGATGCCCAGGTCGGTTGGACAATATCCCTACACAGAAATACATTCTTAGCCTATCATCTGCTTAGACCAAGCATTAGTGAAAAGTCTTGTGAAGCTTTGTGCATGTGCATACAAGGGCATGACCTCAGGACTGCTAGAATCCTAAGCAACCAATTTCTGACCTGCTTGGAACCATACTTCCCAGCACGGGTAAACAAAGACTTGAAGGTAGCTAGTCACTAAGAAGAATTTACCATCTGCCTCAAAAGTCAACCAGAGCCTATAACACAGACTCTTGCCTTATTTAGTGTATTTGTTGTCATTCACTACACCCCCAACTCCCCCACCTCCCCAAACCCTGCCCTAAATCTGCCCCTAACCATTTCTGCTTGGGAAAACCCACTAAACTTGAACCCAATGATCTGGCTCTCCCTTGCCATACAATAGCTGCTATTTGCTTCTAACAAAAGCTAAAAACCCCTCAAGTCCTAAGAGGATTCAGCACCATTGCTCTCTGTCCATGCAGCCAACCATTAGTGCTTCTCTATTAAAAGCAGCGGTTCTGTCCCCAAGAACCCAGCCAGGCCCAAGATGAAGGGAAGGTCCTGATGTCCCCATCTACTGCCACTGCCTCTTCTGTCACACCAGCTTGGATTATCTGATTTGCAGTGATTCTAGAAGTAAGAGTAAGAATTCAGCTCTTAGCTCTAAGACTTAGATTGACAACAGCATCTCATGCAATTCATGTGCCAGCAGTTGGTGCCTTTCTGCTTCCCAGCGGATTGTGTCCAAGCCCTGTCTAAACCATCATTTGATGAGTTTGGAGCTTAGATTTACGAGTAGGTGGAGCTCGAGTCTATGTTGTATAAATAGGTGTGGAAATTATGTCTTCAGCCGTGAGGTGGGTCTGGGGGACCCTCAAAATCACCAGCTGTATGTTGCATAATATTTTGATAATCTTATTCAAAGATTTATTTTTTGAAAAAGCAGGTCATTATCAGAGACATTATAGGTTTAGAATGCGAAATGCTTCATGAATTTTTAAGCTAGAATTTGAGACTTGAAAGCCATTTTCTTGCTTGAGGCAGGAAATCCGGGCAAAGCACTTGAACCCTCAGGCCAGCTCAGCTACTCTGCTTTGCCCCCAGGGTTAGAAGTTCAGGAAACTCTGATGAGCAGAGCGATCATCAAGGTCTGCTTCAGCTCTTGGATTCTAAACGCACATCCTCCTTTATTTCCTGGGGCTCGTTCTTTCCAGAGTTGAGACAAAGACATTCCAGTAGGTGAAAATTACTTCTGATATTCATGTTGGTACCAGAAAATTTTGGATTCAAGGACGTAAGAAGCCCCGAGTAGAGAGTGTTTGTTGAAGGGTGGCTGGAACCAAGGGTTCAGCTGTTCAAGATCATAAAACACCATCTCATGAAGAGCTGCCACTTGTAGCTGTATGACCTTGGGCATAGCCCTTAACCTTGACTGTAGCTCAGTTTCCTCGTCTGTAAAATGGGAAGAATAATAATCGCATGCACTTCATGGGATGGTTAGAAGGATCGAGTGACTATGTAGTGCTTAGAATAGGCGTCACATATCTCAAGTGCTATAAAATAAATTTTGGACCTATTCCTTTCCCAAGATATTTTAACATTCTTAGTTCTAGCAAGAGCCTTCCCTTACTGCCACCCCCACCAGAGTTCCCATAGCAATTGTTATATGGATAGGGTTCTCATTTCCCCTCACCATTGGCATTTTTCCCTTCCTTACCCACAGTGGAGTGAAGAATTTGCATAATAGCTCATGTTATTAGTCTAAACAAGGCCGCCCATATTAGCAAGAGAAAGGCATGTTTGAATCATAGATATTTATGGTAGGCTGAATAATGAATGGCTTCCTACCCACATCCTAATCCCCAGAACCGGTGAATACATTACCTCAGATGGCAGATGTGACTACATTAAAGAACTTGAGATGGAGAGATTATCCTGGATGACCCAGTGGAATCCAAAGGGTCTTTATAAGAGGGAGGCGGAGGTCAGAGAGGAGAGAAGATGTCACACCTGTGCTTTCAAGATGGAGAAAGAGACCACCAGGCAAGGAATATAGGCCGACTTCAGGAGCTGGTAAAGGCAAGGAGACAGAATCGATTCTCCCTGAAAACCTCCAGAAAGGACACAACCCTGCCAACACCCTGATTTTAGACTTCTGATTGCCAAAACTGTAAGATAATACATTTGTGTTGTTTTAAGCCACTAACTTTGTGCTAATTGGTCACAGTAGCAACAGCAAGATAATACAATTCTCTATACCAAAGACTTTCTCAGGATGGAAACTGGGAAGTTCAGAGGACTTGCTGACCTTTCAGCAAGATGCCCAGAGCCCAAGTGGAGAAAGGACACAACACCATGTGTTCTTAAAGAAATACTTGGCACCGTCCCCTGGACTCTGCTTTATGATCAACTAAGAACGAGATCACTTGCCATCTGGCCGTGAATTGTCCCTGCGTGTGTTTCCAAACATAGCAGGAACCTTGTTCCTTAGAACATTTTGAAAGTTCTCATTTTTGCATTGCCATTTCTTCCATTGTTTTTATTGACTGTTATTGAAATCTTTTATTTACATTTTTACATGTTTATATAATAGTACTGACAACGAACACTTATCACAAGACTTCTGTGTACCAGGCATTGTCCAAAGTATTTACGTGCACTCATTTAATCTTCAGGATAACCCTTTGGATCATATACTGCCATTATGCCCATCTTAGAGATGGGGAAACTGAGTCACTCAGAAGATAAGTAACATCCCCGAAGTGACACAGTTTGACAGTATGACTCCAGGGTCCAGGGTCCAGGGTCCAGGGGCCTAACTTCTATTACCTTCTATTACCTTGTCCTTCATTCCTTCATGACTGTGAATTTCCTAAGGACCAAAGACCCAGTGTTCTTGTTTTCAGCTCCCCGACTCCCACACTACCACGCCTCCCACATTTCTCGAGCACTTGCTACTGCTAGGGCAGAGGCAGACACTTCCACATGAGTATTATTTCATGTAATATCTGCTCTGACCTTGACTGCCTTGTCCAAGGTCATATGAGTGTGAAACTAGAAGAACCCACACCCCAAGCTCTTTTCAAACGACCGTGCTGGATTACAGAAATGACTGGGGCCAAATGACTGGAGTTGGAGCCAAAAAGCCCTGATCGCAGCCTTCACTCCTCCACTTATTACCAGAGGTATATCTCGTGCCAGTCCCTTCATCATTTGTGCCTGTTGCTTCACCTCTCAAATGGAGGTGATAAAACCTACCCTGTAGAGATTTCAAGCTCCTGCTGGATGGGGCTGGGAGGCAGAGCTGGCTGCCCCCCAAGGCCATAGCAGGTGTCTGAAGCTGGCTGTTGGAGCGGAGCTGTGGTGAGCTCTCGACCCTCCTCCCATGGAGGGCTCTGTGGTCTCCCCTCCGTGCCTTCTCCCAGAAGAGCCATCATCCGATTGGAGAGGCTGGAGATTACTTCCTCCGTGGGAGCAGCGCTGCATCACCTGCCCCAACTCCCTTCCACCCCATAGGCATCAACACTATTCTTCCTTCAGTCCACCCCCAACCCGGGGTCTCACTGCCACAGGCCTTGGCAGCCGCTTAGAAAACCTTGCTGTCAAATGGGGATGGGGGCAGGGGACTGAGGTCCTACCTGACCCCTTTCCTTCATCATGGTTCCAGGCACTGAAGGAGATTTGAAGACTAAAAGGCTATGAGACCTTGTTGTTGGAGGTGAGGGAGAGGGTCCTGGTGCCTGGGAAATAATCCTACCACAGGGTTCTACAACTTCCCCAACCAGAGGAGAGGGAGGAAGGAGGCAGCCCAGAGCAAGCTCCAACCCCAGCCCCAGGAGCCAGGGAAGCTTCTCAGTTACCTACTAAATTATTGAACACATAATTCAGGATTTTAAATTGTTTAGTTCTCTGGACATGATACTATGAAAGTCTATGGCTTGGCCTTTGGACTTTTTTTAACTTTCGAAGGCATTTTCCACTCTCATGATATGTGAAGGAAAACGGAAGATTGCCTCCACTACGTCGGGTAGGTGATTCGTGGCTCCTTGCTGACTTTCCAAGGGCAACTATGATCCCTCAGTGACAGGTGCTAGGGCAGGAGTGGTGTCATGCGGCTCCGTGTCTCTCGGTACTGCTGCACATTAGGCTCACCGGGGGAGACCAAGGAAATAGCAAAGGCCGGCTCCCACCCTGATGAGTCAGATCAGAATCCCGGATGGAGCTGGCTTCCCCCAAGGCATGGGTATTTTTTAAATCTCCTCCACTGATATTAATGGGCAGCCAGGATTGGGAACTCCCAGAATAGTGGTTCAGAGTTCAGTCTTGGAATCAGACAGACCCGCATGTATTACTTACTGTACAGCGATGGGCAAGTCACTTGAGCATTCCTTGGCTCCAGTCACTCGTCTATAATGCCAATAAATAACTTAGCACTTCCCATCTTTTTCATGTCACAAAACCCAGAGAAGATAAAAAATATTTATAAAGCACTCCCAAATGAAGGAAGGCAACCTTCTCGGGTGCTCAACCATCCCAAGGGCTGAGGGGATCCATACCTGTCCATATTACGTGCCTTTGAAGGCACGCTGGTCGGGGGGCTTTGCAGAGGCGAGCAAGCGGGGGATTTTACCAAGTCATCCCACCATAGACTATTAGAGCTAAAAGGGACCTCAAAAAATGGTTATCAGTTTCAGAGATTGCCTTTGGTCAAAATCCAACACCTGACCAGGATGTACGTACCCTCCCTTTGATCAGAGAGCAGCCCAGAAACAACCATCCCATCCCTTGTTGGGGGATCTCCCCTATATCACGTGGGACGACATGCTGATTCAGGGGCCCCGTGCTTTCCTTGCAGCCCAAGAGCATGGCTGGGAAACCACTGCCTTAAAGTGGGGTGCCTGTGAGGAATGACAGCCCGCAATGTTCTTTGCTCTTTTTCTTCTCCTCTTCAATCTGAAAAGCTGCAGTCAATGAATGTGTGCAGAATTAAAGCCAGGAGCATGGGTATAGAGGCCTGATCGGAGAGCCACTCAAGACTGACAAGTCGACCACTCAGCATATTGAAGTCATTTGTCTAGCTGGAGGATTATTTTTCCTCTTTAGGTTTATTTCATTTGCAGAATGGTTGGGGTTTGGGGGGGTTGTTTGGGTCCTGACACTTGAGCTGCTTCTGCACCACTGATTTATAACAGATTCGTGATTCTAGAAACGCTGGTTGCCCTGTTTGCATGCCGCCCAGAACTCCCTCCCCCTCCTACCTCCTCAATTCCATTTCCCCCTGCTGCATGGAGATGAAAAACCAGAATGTAAAATATAAAAATATAAAATGTGCTGGTGACAAAGAAAGGCCAAGAAGCCACTGGTTACATGGGCTTGAAAGTGGAAGCCAGGTGCATTCTCTCCAGCATGGCTGCAGATCGCCTTTGAAACAGATGTCCCCCAGTCCTCCGCCATTCTCTTTTTGCGAGGGAGGCACAGAGCTCCAGAATGGGAGACAATAGGCATTAATATCCATTGGAATGACAGCTGTTTATGACTTGCTTTGCACAGGACACGTGTCCCCCAAGCAGAATGATTAGCGCTCGCGCAGAATACGATATTTGTGGGTAATCAAAAGCGAATGGCAAACCGTTTGGACTAATGGGAAGCAGGGTCCACATCAGCCTTTCTGGAAGTTCCCACCAAGAATAAATAATAAAGTGAGCTCAGAGCAAGAGAGCGGTAGCCTCCCATCTACTCCTAACATGGTGGATTTGCTTAGTGTATCCTGGGAAAACTTACCTGCCTCGCCAGGGTGTTATGAGGATTAATTAATGTTTGTAAAGTGCTTGGAATTCTGCTGAAGAAATGTACCTTGTCGATGCAAATTATTATCATTCTATAGTGCCTTTCATCCCAGAATCTCAAAGTGCTTCCCCAACAATTAATTAAGCCTCACTACACCCCTGTGAGAGAGGAAAGCATCATTCCGCCCGCGCTAATACAGCAGAGTTTTTGCACCTGAGTCACAGAGTCTAATGTTCAAGTCGCCCTCCAGGAGGGAGAGAGACCCCATTAACGAGCATCCCTAAGTGCTTCATAATGCATGAGTCTCTAACAATGCAAGGCAAAGCACTATACCCGATACCTATGGCCATAAGGACTTGTTTAATTTTGTTTGGTCCCTAATTGTCTGGGCTGCTTGTTTTCTTTTCTCCCTCCCTGTAAGGCAATAAGGTGCTTGTCAGATGAGAGCCCAATTAGCAGCTGTAACGAGTTACAGTGTTCTGACTGCACCTTCTAATCCTATTCCTTACCATCTGTAATGCCAGAAACAGGTTGCACCCCTCTCCCACCATGGGCATCCCCAAAGAAGTTAACTTACCTTTCACAACAATTGTAATGGCATTATTAGCAGGACGGGCAGCTAGATGCTGTGTTAGCAACCTGAAGCCACACGCACATCCAACATGTGAGTGTCTCAGGCATGTATTGTAAGTATTTTTTTCATTACAAGTACAATAATTCATAAGCACAAATCTCTTGTATTGGCTCCTTTTAAAAGCAGCCTGGAAACCAAGTGCGCATGTGCAGGGTTCTCGCGTGCGCCGGAGACACACCAGCCCGCGAAGCCCTCCCCGAGTACATTTTGAAATGGAGCTTTTTGGCATCGGTTCTGGACAGCTTGAAGACAGGCTCAGGAGGCCAATGTTCTAGTCATGAATACCTGGGTGGAAGATCACGATTTCCAACTCTAATCCTATCTCAGGGGTTGAGTCACTGTGTGACCTCAGAAACATACCCACGGTTCACCTAAAGCTTCCGATGTCCCTTGTGTTCATCTTGGAGCTG
Organism: Ailuropoda melanoleuca; assembly: GCF_002007445.2. Taxonomy (NCBI): domain Eukaryota; kingdom Metazoa; phylum Chordata; class Mammalia; order Carnivora; family Ursidae; genus Ailuropoda; species Ailuropoda melanoleuca. The sequence continues at coordinate 169,682,175 of NC_048219.1, forward strand.
GAAGACCCCACTTTCCAATTGGGTCGGCCACTTACCTGGACCAGCCACTAACCATTCCATGGCCGCACCTCCTCATCCATAAAATGGGAATAACAATGGCCACCCTACATACTTTCTGTGTTGCTGTGTGGCTGGAGTGAGATCATTTGTATGTAGGAGTGCTTTGTCAGCCATGACAGCTAGACAAGTGTAAGTGGCTGCTAATAGCAAGAGATGAGTCATCATAAGAACCCAGCAACTGTAGGAAGATACATTTGTTTGTAGTCATAAATCACACCGAGGTAGCCATCTCTAGGCACGGCACACTTAGTCATGCTCAGCAGCACGGATAAGAGAAACTGAAGAGCTCTAAGATTGTGAAATTCTTAGGCACCCTCAGATGGGTTGTATAAGTTACAGCTCTGTGGGTCTAGCTCTTTACCATTCCCTCACACTATCCCCATTTCCTAGTCTCCTTGTGCTGGTGAAGCTTCCTCCCCCAACACCATATAGGCATGGCGGGGCTTTCATGTATCGAGTCTCATCTGCACCCCACTCTGAGAGTGGGCACATGACTCAGGTTGGTCAATCAGAATACTCCATCCCCTGGCCTAAGGGATGGGCACCCACTGAAGCCTGGCCAATTAGAGTCTTTTCAATGATTGATGTTCAGATGTTGGAATAGAGAAGTCCTATTTCCACTGAAGTTGCTGAGCCGGGAGGATGGATGCAAGTTGCCTGCCTCTTGAACAAAGCCTGCCTGGGAATGTCAGAGACATTCTGAGGCAAGAAAGAAATGATTATTTGGGGCACATGTGCTAATATGGGGCAATGACTTAATGTCTTGACAAAATGATTTGGGTTCCTAGATCTAGCTGTTCCTAGACTCCTGATTTCCTCATTTTATGAGCCAATAAATTCCCATTTGACCTGAGTTAATTTGGGTTGAATATCTGTTCCTCATAATAGTAAAAGATTTGGTTAATTCAGGCAAGAACTTACCAATGAAGAATAGACAAGATTTATCAGTTCATCTTTGGGGGAGAGTCATGAAAGTCCAAACCCCATGATTGGATGAAACAGTTGTTTTGTGAATCTCTTCATAGTACCTATAACACAGACAGAAAAAGGTGATGTGAAATGACTAGGTTTTTTAAAGAGAATATAGTTGGCCTACTTACAAGTCAGTCGGGCATCATTAGAAGTTGGGTGTCCATTCTCTCTGCCCGCTCCTTGGGAGAAGGAAGCTGCATTGGCAAGCAGTGACTGTTCTGATACCAGGTCCTGTGTGTGGGCTTCCCACTGTCTTCAGCACCTGCCCCATCAGAAGCCTTCATTCTCATTTCTTCCTCTCCATTTGCATCGTATTACTCTCAGTAGGGTTAGTGGTGTCCCGTAGGGAGATTGAAAGCTCTCTGGAGACAAGGTTGGAACCTCTGAAAGTATAGCACACAGCCTGAAAGTATAGCGCACACAGTGGGATCTCAAATTTACTAAATGAGATTGGCTGTGACCTACTGCTCATTAGATTTAAGGGAAAGCCAAGGCACAGAGGAATGACTTTTTTTTTATTCTGAGGGCACTCTGGTCAGGCAATCAGTCACCTGTGTATGTGTGGGTGTTTTCACTCACAGGATTTTTGTTGACTGGATTGGGTGATATGCCTACTTGGGTGCATGAAGACGAGCTCCAACTCTGGTTCCAGATGGCCTGAGTTCAAATCCTGAAACACCATGCGGCTTTGGACTCATTATTGCCTCTCTGTGTCTCATTCTCTTTATCTGTAAAAATGGGCAAAAAATCAGGCTACCTCCTTACTATGAAAATTAAATTGATTTGTGCCACTAGAGCAGATAGAACAGTGCCCAGACCATAGCAAATACTCAAAAAATGGAAGTTAATATTCTTAAGGGTGAAATCTGCCTTACAGTACGCATTCGACCCTGGGTGTACAGACAGAGAATCCATCAGTTGTACGAGGTGCTCTTCAGAGTTTCTCTGATTGTTCCGCCTGTGGAATCAGGTGTTGCTTCACCACACGGACTCGCCATCCTGTGTGGCTGGGCAGCAGGTGGCACGCTCGTGAAAGCCCATGACGGTGTGTCTCCACCACGGCAAGTCACAGATGGTGTTCTGAGACGCTGTTATGAGAACCAGGCAGAGGAGACCAGGGACACCCATCAAGCTTCAGTTAAGAATCACAGAGCTCTTCTCTTCATTCTTGTCAATGTTTTTTCTGGCTTGCTACCTTCGTGAACATTCATTTTTCTTTATCGTGTCCCAATGGTAGGTTTTTGCTCTCTGTTTGGACATAAACTTCCACTTTTTCGCCGACTTCCTTCCCCACTAGCCCTCATCTGATCTTTATTTGCATCCCTTTGCTTGCATGAGAAACATGGTTGTTCATGAGTGTCAAATGGATGAAACAATTCTCATGGTAAGGCAAGTTGATATGTCCTCCGAGGCTCTCAGAAGGTAATTTCTGACCTACATGCACTTCGTTCACGGAGCTTTGAAATTTGTTCAGCTTGCTAACAAGTCAGAGAGTATTTACAGAGGAGGGATGAGTCAAATGGGGAACATGAACAGATGGAGAAGAGCCAGTTGTGATGCTTCAAGAGTACATTTCCCACGTTGGAACGCATCAAAGCCTGGCGGGATATATTGCATGGAAGTCACCCACACAGTATAAAACTGATTTAATTTACTACCAAACGCTTTGTTTTGCCATTACATAATCACAAATGTGCCCCCAAAGAGGCAGTATGGGGATGTAAGCCAGGGCAAGGAGCCAGCCAGACATGAGTTCTAGTCTTCGTTCGAAAACTCCTTCCACTTTCTTACAAATCCTCTGTGGCCGCTCTGATCTGCGACAGAGACATACCTGGACACCACTCTGCTCTGTTGACTTGTCTTCCGTTTACCTCACTGCAGTGTGCCATTCCCCAGGCAGATTCTAAAGCATGCTGAAGGTATATAAAGGGTAATTGACCTTGTGCCTCGGGGTGTTGAAGTGACGCCCAGCTCCACTGCCCCATATCCTGTCTTCTCCGTTGTGAAATCGCTGTTCTGAAAACAGAACTCAGTGCAGCTAGAGAAGGGCCTGGAGAGAATGGCTCTCAACACGTTTCCCCACAAGGCCTTGCTGTTAAATCTCCCACAAACTCTAGGAGCAAATTGTCAGTGATCCACTTAGCCGGCCCTAAACACCTCAGCCGCCTCTACTGGATGAGGGAAATTGCTTTCAGAGATAGATACATCTCAAGAAAGTTGGCTACAAAATGGATTTCTATAAAGAGAATTCCATTTTCTCCTGGCTTCCATTACAAAATTGGAAAATTTGTCACACTGGGGGGGGGATCCTCTCAGGAGACTAAAATGAACATTTGGGATGAAAAAGAAATTAACGTAAAGCCATAGCAATGGCACGACTCTTGTTGGAATGCACCAGTGCCTGCTGGGAACCACCTAATGGTTCACTTTTCTTTTGAACCATTTCCAGCATTTTGTAGAAGTGTTGGAACTCATGAACCTTATACATGCTGCCAGTCCTTTTCCGTCCTCACCCAAATCTATTAGAAGTTTCCCCACGATTGAAAGTTCCATTTCCGTGGTCTTGCACCTCTCGAAACTTGCTAGTGCTCACTCCCACTAGTCGCGTGTAGCATTAGGCAGCAACATAACATTTTACTCATTCGTTCACTTATTTATACCCTGCTTTATTCCTATAAATAATTTGATGTGGCTTACAGGGGTAAAGATGATAAAATGGTATGTTTGCATTTCAGATTTAATTCTACTTGTTTGCCTTAATTAAGTCAATTTTGACATTTTAATGTCATCGGTTATAGCACTGAATAATAAATATTAATCTGTTTGAGTTGGAAGCGTTTGAGGGGTCATCTAGTCCTACCTCCCACCCAATATAGCTTCTGTCATATGCTGTCCAGTGAAATGCAGAGAGATTTCTACTTCAGCTCTATCACAAATTATGAAGAAACTGCACAAAATTCTTTCATGAAATGGTGCATGAGAAGCCCTCATTGATGACATGAAACTTGGTGAGTGTTCCACTGATGGAGAAAAGTCTGAGTCTCTGTGGGAAGACTCTGTCACAAGTAACCCGTTAAGTTCCTACTGCCACTATCAGACAAGAGGTTTTTTTCCCCCTCTTAATAGGAATACCGAGGCACTTCTATCGTCTTTTTCAGTTTTTCTCCCTTTTAAGGTTCCTGGAAAAGCAAGAGTCTTTGTTCTCTGAACCCCAGCTCCCTCTCCGCCCACGCCCACCTCCAGATTAAAACTGCTCATCTCGTGACCATCCACACTGACTCAGTGGAATTTCCTGCACTCTGTCCATGGAATCCCTCTGCCCCAAACTTCCCCTTTTCTGGGTCAGTTCCCCCAGTTATTTCCTCTTTAAAGACTTTGTGAATAAAGCACAGAGTCTTTCGCTTGGCCCCGCAAGACGTGACTACAGCTCTCCCGTGGGGAGAGAAAACACAGGCAGGAACATTGATCTGACAGCTTAGCGGGTCAGGTGATTGTCAGAGACATCCCCACGCTTCAGGGCCAAGGACACCTCCTTCTGGCAAGGACACACCTCCCTCAGAGGAGTCTAAGTCCCATTCCTTCTATCACGTTGTCCCAGGATCACAGGGAGCACCCATACAATGTAAAGTGGGTTTGCATAATCCATGTCCAAGAGGTTATGCTGTCATAACCCCAAGGTTGCAGTGACTTACATGGAAAGGTTTGTGTCTCGGTCTCGGCACACAACGGCATGGCTCACCAGCAGCTCAACTCTGCTCTTTGTTTCCTCCTCATGCTGGGATCCAGGCTGATGGGGCAGCCATTGGCTTGTACCTGCCATTATCATGGCAGAGGCAAAGGGCAATGGCTAAACCTCATGATGGCTCCAAGTGTTGGCTTGCAGGTTACACTACGTCACTTCTGCTCAGATTCCAATGGCCAAGTCTGATGTCAAAGGGGTGGAGATGTCCACTATGCCTTGGAGAAGGCACTGCACACCACAGAGCAAAGTAAGGATGTATCATCCTTTTGCGGTTAATGAGGTGAGTAATTGGGACCAATAATACAACCTATCTCAGTGACGTTAAAGTTTGGGGAAGAGTCCCACAGAGGGGCTCATCTACCAGTCCAACTGTACAGTATCATGGAGTTCCACTGTCCAGGTTTTGGGGGCATCCCCTCACTGCTATTTCTTCAGGTGGCACGGAGCATCCTTCAGTGAATTTCTTATCCTTTCTTTATGCCACACCCTTTACTTCTTACCTCCCTCCTCATCACACAGACACACACACACACACACATAGCGACTGGCTCTTCTCTGCTCTTTCAAATTCCCTACATCCCCTTCATCCCCAGACTGTCACCCTTCCCAAAGCCACCTCTTGTGTGCCTTGGAAATCTTTAGGGGCATGAGGGACAGATATTCTTGCCTGCTCCCATTTCCTCTGTTGGGTAAGGCAACAGGAAAGTTTCAAGTCCTTGTGGTGAGAGAAGGAAAGAAAGACATAGAGTGAACTTGACTCTAAGAGGCAGATTGCTGTTGTTTGCTCCCCAAATTCCTTCACTTACTGTCACATTCTAAGTAGATCAGGAATTCTCACAATGCGAGAGTTTATCTTCTGCCCATAGGTTTCCCTAAGTTTATAGATGAGATTCATATTGTCCCTGCGAGCAAGGCTTTTATACCTTCTTCAGCTAAAAGGATATCTGCCTCCTTCACAACCTTTGGTTACATACAAGTTACTTTTCTGTTGACTTGTCCTTGAGAGATGTGCCCCAGGATTGCACTTTTAAGATGTCACAGTGTGTGTGTGTGTGTGTGTGTGTGTGTGTGAGAGAGAGAGAGAGAGAGAGAGAGAGAGAGAGAGAAAGCGAATGCTCTGGTTTTTGGCTTTTTGTTTACTTGTTTTCAGCACTAAGTAGAATCATCTCTGCCACCCAGCCGCATGGACGCCGAGCGGAGGACACCATCCGCACCCGTGAGCAATCACATCCTCCCACCACCGCCACATTTTCTTTTCTCTTCCACAAGTACCATTATTTCTTTACGCTCCTCAGGACCTTCTCCCAGCATCACAGGATTTCATAGCCCTGTGTAAGCTCCACACATTTCAGGGAAATAGCCCACGGTTCTTACCACACACTGATGCTTTCAAATTATCTCCAAAACAATGCTGATGTGCACCGGAGCCTTCACTTCTCAGTTTGCCAAATTGTCTATAGTCAAAGAGCTCCAGCCTGAACTGTTTCCCCACCCCCCAGGCTCTCCTGATGGTGAGCTCCTCCACCCAGGGTCGGTAACAGAATACTCTAGCGGAAAAGTACCCTGCGACTGGCCCAAATCCAGACTCTAATGCCACTCAGGTATGCAACTGTCTTGGTTTTTACCCAGAAAGGTCATGACCTTTGACCTTCATGATGTTTGTATCCCTGCCCCTGTGCCTCACCCTGCTGCTCTGGGACAAAAGGCATTAACCTATAAATGGCCAGGCTCTTTCTTCTAAAGTATGGATGACCATTTGAAATCATGTAAAGCTAACCAACCTCTGAAAGAACACACATCGAGGGAGGGTTGTTGATACAAATGCCCGGTGAACTGACGCTTCATAGGACCACAGAGTAGAAGAAAGACTCATCTTCCAGGGAGACCTATCTATTCCAACCCCCTCATTTTCTAGAGGAAGAAACAGAACCCCAGAATGTTGAGTACAATTTACTTGCAGAGCTGCTGAATGACAGAAAGTAGACTTCCTATCCCTTAAAAGAATGTTCTTTCTGCTTTACCATGACCCCTCCTTGGGCTAAGCGCAGTAATTTTTTTTCAACCACCAACAAACCAACAAAAAGATATTTTAGATATTCCTCTTTTTGAGAACGTTACATGACCAGTAATGGCAACTCGTCCCCGTTTAGATAGGAGCTGGTTTATTTAACTTAGTTCCCCTCAGAACTAGTAGAAAGAACATTCAGTGGTTCTCCCTACCTAAGCACATCCTATCTGCTTGTTCCTGGAGAGATCCTGCCACACCAACAATAACCAAGTGATTACTCAGGAACAGTATCTGACCTCCAGGCGCATCATGCCTGGGTCTTTGCATCTCTAGGACCGTCTACCTATTTGATCCGCACTCCCAGACAGGCTGCAGGAGGAGCTCGCTCTCTGCATGGTCCCAACTACCCCCCAAAGCAACGAGGTGCTTAGTAAATGCTGTTCTAAGGTGACATGTTTTTACTACAGTTGTGATAACTGTTTTTGTTTTTGTTTTTAATCAACATCCTCGCAACAGACCCCAGCTGGGCCAGCTGATGCTGAGTTGTGGTATCTTGTAAGATTCTTCTCCAAGATCTATTACCAAGTTCTTTTGTCGGCACATGAGTAAACAGACCATGTGGCGAGGTGGGGAGAACTGGAGTTTGAAGTCTGAATGTTGCCCTGTGGTGAAAGGATAGTACTTGGTTTCAAGCTTAATTTCCTCCTCAGCCAACAACGCTGTGTGTGATAAATAAGCTAGCATCCCTGGACCCATAGGCAGAAAGACAAGGTACACAACTCTGGAGAAGGGGATATCTGTTTGGTTTGCAATTAGCAAAAAGTAGAGGGTCTCGTCTGAAACATTTTGTGAGGCTCCCAGACTTCGATACTCCTCCCACTGACAGTGGGCCCCTCCCTCCTCTTTAAACAATCCCCCTGCAGCCACAGTTGAAGAGCCTGAGAACTTGTATTTTTTAACTCCAACAAACAGCACGGCACCATTTGCCCAAATTGACTTCTTCAGATTGTTTTCAATGGATCTGGGGTTTCTCCCACATGTTACTCTTGAAAAGAAAGGATCAAAATACAAAAACTATCGTAACAGTATTTCTGACGGAATTGCCCTGGTGAGGATTTTAAAAATAGCAGCAGAAGACACTTTGATTTCTTCTCATCACGATGTTGCAGAAGATCCTAAATACAGCTTTGCATTTGTTTAACTGAAAGCTGCCATTTCTCGGTGTCGGTTGGATGTCGAGTCCCAAAATGACGAGCACAGTTAACTTCAGCTACAAAAAAAAAAAAAAAAAAAAAAAAAGAGNNTAAAAAAAAAAAAAAAAAAAAAGAGTATGAGTCTTAGCATATTTTTACCAGAGTGTCATTGTTAAAATGATTCTATGAGAGTTTCTGCAAGAAGAAAATCTACAAAAAACTAGAATTAGAGAAATACGTAGGATGGGTGTGGATTTGATAGAACTTCTAATTTGGCAATGAAGAAAGAAAGAAAAGAAAGAAGAAAGAAAGAAAGAAAGAAAGAAAGAAAGAAAGAAAGAAAGAGAAAGAAAGAAGAAAGAAAGAAAGAAGAAAAGAAATGTGAATACATTGAATCTCTCTGGCCTGGGCAAATTCATCATCAGTAACAGGAGCAATAAAACAACAATAATAACACAAATAAAGCCCATAAAATGGTGCAAAAGCTTTTCATGGTTTTTATACATTTTGGTCTAAGCACTGGCTTCAGAACTGATTCCAAGTAAATATGCTTTCGTCAGTTCCAGATCAATCTATACCCATAGGGCAGATCAACCCCGGGATCTTTATTCACTTCAAAAATACGTGCTTGCTTCAAACAGTGCCTTCTTTTAGATTATTTATAATATACTTCGACTCACAAAAATGTGATTTTTTTATGTCACAGCTCAAGAGCACATTTTTGCCTGAACCCAGGTGCCCTTAATGGAAGTACAGCCATGACCATGGAGTTGTCCTGCACTGGGCAAGCAGTTGCAATGTGACCGGGGTACCAGGATGCTGATATTTCTTCTTTGTCTATGTGTGTCTGCTTTGCTTTGGGGAAGGCAGAAGGGGATAGTTTAGCAATCCTAAACTCGGAGTCAGTTTGCCTGGCCATGGCTTTTCAGGCAATTAAGGAAATGGACTTGAAAATTAACTCATGGGTGTGTGCGGTGGGCCTTGAGCGGGGTCCATTGACTCTTGCCTTTCTTAAGGATGATGTATCATTGATTCCTCAATGGGATCGTCTCGGTTAGGTTCTCCCATCCCAATGGATATCAACAAGGGATCCAGGCAGGGAAAGATGGAGACTTGGATCATCTATTTCTAATCAAATGTATAATTTTTAAAAATGATTCTCGGGCTCAGAAACTTACCATTTAAGCCATAACTAAGAGAAAAGTCTGTGTTACAGTAAGAACACTACCGCTTTGAAAAAGCTAATGAAACCTCACAAAACCAGTTTAAGGAAGGCAGAATCATCTGGATCCCCAAGGACAAGAAATGGAAAAATTTCCCCACTAATTATTTTCTTTCTTTACACATTCTAAAGCTTTATTGAATTACGGTTATAAGTGAGAAGAAAGCAGTTTACCCTACTTGGGAGAAGCTTTTTTTTTTTTAATCTTAGCAGAGTTTCTGAAAACTCTAAGAAAAGACAGTTCTTAGCATCACAAGGGCAATATAATTTTGAATTTGGTTTGTAAGGCTGGCATTTGAGAAAATATAATAAATTATTTTGATACTTTGGTAAGTTATTTGGTGATTCATATTAAGTTGCTGTATTTAAGACCTAGTGCATAAATCTCATGTTTTCATTAATTCAAAAACATTTGTCAAGCACCAATCACGTACCTGAAACTGGGTTAAACACTAGGATTCTCTGATGAGAATGACAATAAATAGTAGCAATGCTGCTGTTTATTCAACAATGAGCAAAATCAAGCAAAAACTATGCTCCATTGAGCCTCTGCTATGAAAATTTAATAGAATCATAGAATTTGAGAGCTTACAAATATTTTAGAGATCACCTAATTCACTACAACCCCCAGAAAGAAATACATTTTCTTGAGACCCAGAACACTAGTGTTTATGTGTATATGAAATTCATATAAATGGAAACCAGTCTCATGAACAATATATACTCTGATTTTATTCCGACCTACTGCATTTTTTTAAAATGATAATCACAAACTTCTAAGTTGATTTCGTAACTCACTAAGGGAGCTCATCCTGAACTTTGAAAGACACCGATGTGGTACACCCCGCCCCCATCTTAAAGATGAGCGATGGAGCCTGAGTTAGGTCACTTGCTTACGGCAGAGGCTTGGTTAGTGGAAGGGCTAGCACAGATTTCCTGTCTGTTGGTTTACCCGTCCCTATCACGTTATCTCTTTTTGTTTTCTTCTTAGAAGCTCACTATCACCTTCTGAAATGATCATGCTCATTGTTGACTTGAGTGTTATCTGCCTCTCCCACTAGGAGAACATCCGTCTTCACCGATGACTCACTACTTTTCCCCCCACGCAAGCTGGCACATACTATGTGCTCAGTAAATATTTTTTGATTCAGTGAGAGCTTTAAACTGACCCTGCTTTCCATCAAGTGCAGACTCAGCCGAATGGTGTGGTAGGGCCACCGCTTTGGGACAACAACATGCCTCATATGAGTGAGGAAACAGCATCACCAAGAGAGAAAGGATCTTGTGACCCCAGGCTCACATAATGCCAGGGAAAAAACTAGAACCAGGAACTAGGTCTCCTGACCCCAGTTCAGGGGCCTGAGTTAGTTCCCTCTGATGTGTCTGTCTTACATTGCCAACCTAATTATTAATGTTACCGGGCTGACTTGCCCTAGAATACTCCTCACCCCCTAAAGTGCAACTTTCCCATTTTCTACGAGCCGGGGGAGCTCAGCGCTGAAGAAGCCTCAGTCTTTGTGAGAATACTGTCAGTCGGGCCTACGGTACAGGCACACTTCCAGATGTGCTGAAAGGTCAGAAATTACATTTACTTCTAAATTATGACCAAATCAAATGGGAAATCAAATGGGAAGTGTTTTTTACATCCTAGCTCCTAGCCAAATTCTAATAAAGAGAAAATCTTGCTTTGTAATTTAACTTTGGGGGACTTGTTTAAAGGAGCAAACTGCTTCTGGTCAGAGAGGTTTTTGTTTGGCCAGATTTCCTGTTTTGATGTTTTAAACTTCTTTGAAACTAAAAACTTCAGGATTCCATGTCAAAGAAAGAAAGAACGAGAGAGGACTAGAGAGAGCTCGTGACGTTAGGCTACAGAGGTAAGCCCAAATTCTGTAAAAATGACCGGTGTTCGGGATAGCTCATATTTCAACTCCAGAGCAATTTGTCAAAACCCCAGTGCCCGCTTGAGAAGGCCCAGCTTCATCTGACACACCGTTTCCTGGTTCCTTACGGCAAGTGTACCTTGGGCTTTTTCTTTCATAGCCTAGATTGCCCAAAATGCCCCCTGCCCAACCTGGGCCTCAGTAAATATAGGAGCCTCACAACTGGGATGGAAGATTGAGAGGGAGTGCCTTTGATTCTAAAACAGAAGTTTTCGCTACATTTTGCTCAGTGACGTTGGGTATTGTGCTTGGGAGTATTTTGTCCTCTGAATCAGATTTAGTAAATAATAAATACAGGATGGCCAGGCATTCCATACCTTATCTGGTGACCCTAGACCAGGGCGTCCTCAAGTTTCTCCCGTCTAGTTTATAGGAAGTTTGGAATAGAAAGGGAAAAGGAGGCTAAGCTAAAAGTGATCATATTTATGGTGCTCTAGAAGCAATTTCCCTTTCATATTATCCCAGCATAAATGTTGCCCCTGCATTCCATTCACAATGCAAAACATCAGGGTACAGAACTCCCATGAGGGCTCGTTTCTGCCTAATGTACCCAGGGGGAAAGCCTAGAAAACATTAAAGCAGTAGCTAGGAGCGTTAATGAAGTTAACCTGCTGAAACCAGGGGAGGTTTGCCTGAACTACACCTGAAAGCACTTTGATTATGGCATTGGCTTCAAAAGAAACCCATTCCCTCATTTCTGAGCTCTGCTGCATTGAGAAATAGAATTGCACCTTTATATGCAGGCTAATTTTGCTGCCTTGCTGAGGGCTGAAAGCATTCTGAAGCATTCTAAAGATGTAAGGGAGGTGGACTGCTCCTTCCCGTCCCCACCCCCCACGTCACAAGTCCAAATGGGCAGAGGGTGCTCTCAACCCTGCAGGTCCTAAGAATGTAAATAAAGTCTAGTATGCTAAATGCCTTCCGGTTCAGAAAAAGATAACCTCCTCCCCTCTGCTAACATTGAGCCAATTCAGGTTCTATGGGTTTGTTAAAAAACAAAACAACTTTAATCCCCGGCCTTTGTAAATTTCCCCTCCCTTTACACTTATCCTTCCTTTAGCTTTTTAACATAACTTCCTTCTCCATTTTTTTTCACTTTGTAATGCTCTGCTGTTGCATATTTCTGCTTTCCTTTTCATTTTTTTACTTTTGCTGATGTTTCGCCTTAGCGTTCCTTTTTATTTCCTTGCGCATCTCTTCCTCTTGGATTTTAGGTCTGCATGTGCTCCTGCGGTTTTCTTTTCTGGTCCCAGCTGCCCCCTAATGGTTTTCGAGATCATTACTGCTCAGGGGTAGAGAGGGAAGAAAAGACAGCTGGAGAAAAACAAAAAGTGTGTTTTTGCTTGTGACTTGGAACATAGTATCAATAACTCTGGAAGGATATTGACCCTCCCCCAACCGGTATAGATGGGGAAGTGAAATGGAGAGGTAAATTACAAAACTGGGGGATAGGGTGGGAGGGCAGCTTGGGTTTTCATTGGGTTTTTTGAGCTGCTTAAACATTTCTTTTTTAACTATCTACACATATCACTTATTCTCTTTTTAATTTAGAAAACAAATAGAATCCCAGTCTGGAGATGCCTCTACAAATTATCTTTCCTTGCAGAAAGCAAGCATCATTCCAAGCCTCCTCCCCCCATCAGGGATCCTATCCTGATGCTGAGGTTGATTGGCAGCTCAGTAAACTGCGTAGGAGTAAATATGAAGGAGGAGATTGGGAACTAATGACTAGGGTGGGTGTGAATTAACCCACCCTGAAGTATCCTCAATTGCAAAAGGTCAGCTCCCTGACTCTTGCCTTTCCATCACGACTTTCATGCTCAAATTAGCAGCTATTGCCATCATAAGTAACAATCACCTGACATGTAGATGCCTAATTAAGGCACTGTAAGTCACAGGTTACAAATTCAAAAACAGCAATAACCAAAAAAAAAAAGAAAAAAGAAAGAAAGAGAGAGAAGTACCTTGTAAATCAATGGGGGTTTGATAGGGTAGGTCTGCATGGGGACGAAGGAAAGACATGTGCACACGATTGGAAGATTCAAGTTTCCAAGAATATTAGTCTATAAATTCAGTGAGAAACTGGGAATTTTCAGTTCAGAATAAGATTTTCCTGAATGGTAGAAAATTTCAGATCATAACCCTAAAATTTCCAATCACATCACCTGTAAATGCCATGAAGTTATAAATAAGGTCTTGGCTTTTGTGATTGTCAAGTGCAATCTCTCTCTCGTTTTGTTTTGGGCTTTTTGTTTTATTTTAGTTTGGTTTTCTCGAGGATCTAGAAAAGGGCTTTGTCCAAAAAATATCTCTTCTGAAAACCCTGTCAAGATACCTACCATACCATTACTCACTCTTTGCGAAAAGGTACTCAATGTAAATACTGTGATAATGGAATATCCAATTAAGCCCCATCCATGCATTAATGTCTTCTTGGGGGATAAATGGTTATTAATTTTAATTACTTAGGGTGGCTATGAAATTAGAACTGAAACAGTTTTAAATTTATGAATGAGGATGGAGTCAGGAAACATTCTTAGCCAAAATTCAAATCTATGAAGGGAAAGAAGTCATTCAAACTAACCCCTTCACTTTACAGGTGAGGAAACTGGTCCCAAATTAGTTAACAGACTTTCCAAGGACGCTCAAGGGCAGTGGAGACCTAATGTCCATCTGTCCTGACCTCAGGTTTCTGCTGCCCCAACCTGCTTCTCTATACTGAGGCCGGGAGCTAAGGCCAGGAGCCCGGGGAGCACTGTGGAGTATCTGATTCCCGGTGAGAGCTCTGGAAAAGTCATCCAAGAGAGCACAGACGGAACACAGGATGAGAGATGATAATAGGATCCAGCCCTTCTCTCCTTGCCAAATAGACACCAAACATTTTCAAACGATGCTTCTGCTCATACTGGGATTCCCCTTTTGGTGAACAAGCGAAGGAGCCTCAGAGCCTTACAAGGGTGTGCATGTCTATGGGCTCCGATGGGAAATCTCCAGCTCTGGTCTTTGACTCTTGAGAGCTGCACTGTCCAGTGTGGGAGCTGTTAAACACAAATGGAATCTCTACTTTTTGAGGGGATCAGAAACATGTGTAATAAAGTTAAAATACAATTTAAAATTCAGTCACTCAGTCACACGAGGCACATTTCAAACGCTCATCAGCCATGTGAACAGCACAGATCTCTTCTTCATTGCGGAAGCTGGATAGGAGGACGCAGCTCGGAAGAGAAGGGTTGATGGAGATCTCTTTGAAACCCCCTGATGCCTCAATGTACGAAACTCAGCGTGGCTGAAGGAGACCTGCCTCGTGCTGAGGGCAAGCAGAGCAGAGGGAGCACTGTGCCTCCTTTAGTTGCCTTTGCCAAGGGTTCCAGGGATATATGAATGAATTTTGCACATTTTGCTCGCTTTTTTTTCCGTTCATAAGGTTCCCCCCTCCCTGATCTAGTGCCCGTGTGTGAGAAAGAGATGAGACATAGACACAATTTAGAGTAAAAGAGCTTTTGATATTTTATGGAAATCTATAAAGGTTCTGGGAACCCACCAAATGTAAAATCGAGTAGAAACTACAAAGTAGTATTCAAATGTATTGAATATAAGAAAAATGTTGTTTAAGGAGGGAGTGGGGGAAAAAAAACCCTATTGACCAGAAACCTGGACTTCACTTCAAAGAAAAGAGAGGATAAAAAGTGACGACTTATTAACTTTTAACTGGAGCTTTGTCTCGGAGACCAACGTAGCTAAATATTAACTAGGGCAATGTAGTAAATTACAGATTAAGACGCAATTATGCCTCGTATCTCCCCCTTTCAGGGTGAGAGCTTGTCGATGGTAGTGCTCAGATAAGGGGAAGCACCGTGTGACAGGTGGCATCCATTGTGGAAGCAGGAAACTTCTGGAGCCTTTAGATTCCCTATTCCCAGAAGGCAAGACCCAAATGTCTTATTTGCTTGCACACCTCCTGCATAGTCATGCTTCCATGAGCATTTAATAAGTACAATGTGATGAACACAGATGGAAAACCATACCTGAAACAAACCTCTAGTAACAACCAATGGTTGAGTGGGTTGGTGCTGAAAGGGCTGGATCCGGATCCGTAAACCCCATCAGCTGGTTCCTGCAAACCTCCTGCCCCGAGAGGTAGAGACTCCTGGTGTTTTCAAAAGGGTCTTTGCTGTTGCTGCTTAAATAAATGTCACAAGGTAAAGCTGGGAATAGCACCTCTCTGGCATTTTAAGAGACATGCTCTTGGAGGCTTTTCCTGATGTTTTCCTCAAAACATCTGCCCCCTTTTCTGAAACTTGTCTGGAGAAAAAATGTGGAGAAATACTTATCCAGGTGCCCTTCGATGGAAGTGCGTACATGGAAGGCTATGTGTAAATATAACACCTCAGAACAGAGGTTTCCAATGGCTGGCCTGTTGAACTTTTGCATCAGAATCACCTAAAATGTGTGTTAAAAATAGAGATTCCCAGACACCACCCTAGATCCAAGGAATCTGATTTGTGGGAAGATGGTGCCCAGATATCTGAATTTTTAACACTTGCCCTGGGTTGTTCTGAGGCGCCCTCGCCCTCGGGTGTGGGACTTTCTAGCTGGGAACACCCATCTTTCCACTGGGGTGTGACCAGGTTACAGCTTTCTCTTAGCATCTTTTACAAATCTGTTTTATGTTCCCCACATCCCTTCCTGTCAAAGGAATGGAATGTAGGATGGGATTATCTATTATTATTTCACAATTAAGGATAATGATGTGAAACGTCCCAGGTGAGTCAGGGAAGCTGCCAGGAATCTCAGCCTCACTAGTTAGCTGTTTTCTAGTTGGTTCCGTATTTCCGTTAACAAGCTCGTCATTTCTATCCACGCGACTCGTCCTTTTGTAGGCAGTGTTTGTGGACTCAAAAAATAATTAATAGTACAGACCCTGTTCCTCACCCCTGAACCTCTGGTTGAAACTAAACCAACTGCAGCCAAACCCCTGAGATTCCAAGTCTAGACAAAAATGGGCTGGCAGGTCTGAGCCCGTCCCAGGCTGAAGAATTTCCCTAGAGATTTACTTTCCATCAGGCACATGTGGGATTTGTGTTTAGTGCCCAAGAGTCCTTGGAAGTTCTGGATTAAAGAAATTCTAAGTCCTCCCTAGGGCCGTGGGCTCTTGTTCAGAGTGGGCTGGGGGAGATCTGGTCACGATCTGACTCTTCCCCGGTCTGATAAAGGGTTTTGAGCTCCGGAGATTGTAAAAGCACCACCACCAGAACTGCTCCCGCAGGTAGTCTTCGCATTATTTATTGAGTGCTGCCCCCTAGAGGATTACAAATGGTCCGGCGGCTTGGAGTCCCCAGGGCTCTGAACCAGGCTCACCCTCTACCCAACTGCAGGAAATCAGGACTTCACTCAAGGGGATTGATGAGAAGCCTTGCAGCAGTTGTGCTGAGGACTGCCAGGAAGTAAGTTAGCTCCCTCTTTAGGACACCTCTGAAAAATTAAAATCCATAATGCTGGGAATCAGGTCCAGGAACAGAACACTGAAACTGACCCATCTCTCTACCAGGCCAAGGACCCCCTGCCTGAGGGGGACCCCCAATCCTAAGACCCCAAGAGCAGGAGGCCAGAGTTGCCATTCTTATGTCTTCCCAATGGGTTTCAGTGTACCTTTTCTCTCTCTCTCCTTTTCCCTGTGCGATTCACCTAAACTCTGGCTGTAATGTTCTCAGAAACAGGATTCTTCCATGTGGGGCACTTGCTAGCATGAATGTCTTGGCACACCTGGTGATTCGTGGGGGGAGGTGATACTAAATGACTTTCTTTATACAGGCTGTGTCTCTAGAGATAGTGGTGTTAGTTGTGCTTAGGTTAGTATCTTGGCAATGATAGAAGCTGGGATCTCTCCTGAAGGTTCAAAATCCAGACTGCCTCTTTATCCCATTAAGTACTGGGGAGTGGTCTTTCTTTATTGATGTTTAAACGGGGTGGGGGGGGAGTAAATCTGGAGTTTTTAATAATGCGGATATGCTCTCAAGTCAAGGAAAGAAAGAAGGCAAGAAGGAAGAGAGGGGGGTGGGGGTGGGGGAAGAAAGGAATGAAAGGTAGCCTTTAGGCCAGCCAGGGAATCTGCTCCCAGGAAGAACTCACTAGGCCTCTGTTAAATGCCTTTTCAAACCAGGCATCTAAGATTAACAGTGTGATATGTGGCCCGTGGATTTACACAGCACTGTAAAATCCCTCCATGGCTTGGCTCAACTATTTGCAAATCACTTCTGATTCAATTTTGTTTTGGTTATCTCAGTGTAAATAACAGTTAAGTGGGAGTTACA
This sequence comes from Ailuropoda melanoleuca, assembly GCF_002007445.2. Lineage (NCBI taxonomy): Eukaryota > Metazoa > Chordata > Mammalia > Carnivora > Ursidae > Ailuropoda > Ailuropoda melanoleuca. The sequence continues at coordinate 169,699,623 of NC_048219.1, forward strand.
GATTTTTCAAACACTAAAAGTGATAAACAAAGCTAATGGCAAGTCCAGATAAGGAGGAAAACCACCCAGGAGAATCCACAAGTACAAGCAAAGAAATAAATGGGAGAGTCAGATGTGTGTGTGCTTCTTGTCACCGAAACTTTATTTTTCTTAATCTGCAGAGTGGTAGAGAGGGTATATGCGGAGTGTTATTTAGACGGTTCTTGTTAGAGTCTTTATGATAATGTAGTAATAGGTGCTTGGTGAAGCAAGACAGTTTGGAATCCACAAAGCCATCCTCAGAAACAAAGATACAAGTGTTTCCCCAGCTGTTAGCTTACAACTCCCTCTAAACAGTTTTCACACCTCCATTTAAAAATAGTTGGCATAATGCTGTTTTCTTTGCGCGCTGTGACCACATTTCCATGGGGAAAAGGTGCATAGAAGTAGTTACAGTAGCATTTTGAGGAGAAGCCTTCACGTACACGTACTTTTGGGGACGATTGGCGGTAGGGGGGTGGGATCCAATTTAATTACCTGAAGAAATTCTTTGCAGAAAGTCTCTCTTCTGATAGTTAAGTTAGGTGCGCCGGGAGAACTAAATCCTTACCCAGCGAGGAGAGGAGTATGTTTGGGACACAACAAAGGACCTGAGTAGTAAACGCACGAGTGTTTGGGGTTGTATTCAGCCGGGGCTGACCGTGTGTGTCGCCGCCACGCACTGCTGCCTGTGCGAACGCATGGCTGAGCTGCCGCCTGGTTCCCTACACCAAACACCGTACGCCACCCAACTCCTCTTGTAACGACATTGCGCGTGGCATTGTGCTGGCTTCTACGTGTGTGGCCTCGGAGCCCGGGAATTTGGTGGTTATGGTGGTGGAGGACAGGGATTTCCCCCATTTCCTGCAGAGTCTCCCTCGGGCGGGGACGACGCGGCCAAGGGCAGTGCGCCCCGGAGGTGCCCCGGGGCGCTCCCTCTCCCGGGCATTGCGCACGGGCGGCCGGGCGCAGCCAGGCGCGGAGGTGCCTGGGGTGGGCGGGAGGTGCTGGTGGGAGAGGAGCGACTGGGTGGGAGAGGACAGGCTGGATGGGAGCCGCCTCAACTTTGATCGGGCCGCGGCTGGGGGAGGGGGGGAGCCGCCGCAGCCCCGCCCGAGCCGGGTGCCGCGGCGCTGAAGTGTGCGCCGCGCGTCTCCGCGGCTGCCTCTTTAATCAGGAACACAGAAGGGGCGGGCCCTGAGCCGGCGCGTAATCGGATAGCTCTGCCGCGGCTCTGACATCCACATGCTGCTCGGCCTGAAAAGGCTGGGGGGAGCCGGAGGGGAAGCAGAGAAGGCGAGCGAGGCACCAGCCCGCAGCCCGCCCCCGGCACATCCTCAGACGCGCAGACCTCGGCGAGGCGCTGGGCGAGGTGGAGGTGAGGGCGGGCGCGAGCGAACTCGGAGAGGGGCTCGCTCACTCCCAGGCGATCCCAGCCGCCGCCGCCCCGCCGGCAGCAGCAGCAGCAACAGCAGCCGCAGCCGCAGCCGCCGCAGCTTCTTTCCTCTAACTCCCCTCTTCAGGCTGGCCGAGCGGGTGTAGTCGTTGGGGAGGCTCCCGCTAGGGGAACCCGGCGAGGGCAAGAGCTGGGCGGCCGCCTCCCACTCGGGCCGTCCGGCGGTGGCTGCCTCCGCCCGCGTGTCGGTCCCGGGTGCCGGGGGATGTGTGTCAGTTTACGCCTCTGAGATCACACAGCTGCCTGGGGACCGTGTGATGCCCGAGGCAAGTCTGGGCTCTTCTTTTTACTATTATTTTTTTTTTCCACGCTTGGCTTTCGGGAAATCTTCGTGATGTTGTAAGATAAAGGAAATGATACTTTGAGGAACTGGAGAGGACATAGATGCGTTTTGTTTTTAAGAGAGGAAACCCGTCCCCTCTTCCCAGCTTGCTCCCGCTTTGCCGATTTCAAGAGCCACCCTCCTCTTAGTGAGGTGAGACTCCAGCAGGAATAAGGGTGAAGACGGGCCGCCAGGACCCAGGAGGGAAACACTGACCATTAGAAACCTTTGCAGAAGACGGTGTAAGGAAGAACGTAAGAGAGAGAAAAACACAAAGACTTAAAATTATACAAGAAATCTACAAATCCAGCCCTGGAGAAAGCCTCCTTCTCCAAAATGGATATGTTTCCTTTCACCTGGGTTTTCTTAGCTCTCTACTTTTCAGGACACGAAGTGAGAGGCCAACCAGGTAAGCCCCTGAAAGTTTTTTCTGTTCATTTCAACACGCTTTTCCCTTTAAAAGACAACGGCTTATACGGGCCCTATGGAATGGCATAGGAGGCTCCTTCTATACTAAATAATTTAAAGAGAGATCCCAGCCGGCCCTCCCTATACCACCACCGCTCCTAAAACCCAACTTTTCTCTCTTGCTAGGAGTGTGTGTGTGTGTGTGTGTGTGTGTGTGTGTGTTTTGAAACATAGAATTTGGCGGTGTTCAGATGTCACATATGGACTGAATCAAAGGTTTAAAAATACTACAAAGCCTTTGCATTACAGTTTTGGGGATTTTTTCCCCCCTGTCTTGAAACAGAACACATCTCCCTTGAGTTTCTTCAACCTAGCCAGTGAAATATAAATCATTTGCATTCTCTCCACTTAGCTACATTGAGCAATGTTAACTGAAGGGGTTGGGAAACACAAGAGTCTAGTTTTGTTTTTCCAATGCTGTGGATTCTTTGCAGAATGTGTGGATACGCCTCAAAATCATAGGGCGCAGGCTGATGGAGCAAGTTGGCCTGCAGCTGAGCTAGGGGCTTGGGGCTGGGCACTGCTGGCAACCAAGGCCGCTGGTCGTCCCCACTCTCTTTCCTACATCCATGTGTTTTCTGGGAAAGTAAATCATGTTCTTTTAAAAAATATTATTAGATAAAACAAACTGCGTGGCCTTCGAAGGTCTCTTACTCTTCTGAAGTGGTTAGAAACTTTTGAGTGGAATTTGTTCTCAACCACTGCCAAAAAGGGTGTGTGGACAGACTGCAGAGATAAGGACTGCAAGGCCCAGAACAGTCTGGGGCCAGCATTTGGCAGCGGGGAGGAGGGCTGGCAAGGGGCACAGGGCCTGAGAAGGGATTTCTGGGTGCAGTGGGGCTTGTCCTTCCTTCCCCACACCACTCTCCAGAGTGAGGCTCTCTCCCCTCTAAGAACAGTGTCGGGAATCTGACAAAACTCTTGGAAGCTGCTACAGGTGATTGAGAATGGGGAAGCCATCTATGGAGGAAATAGGGAAAAGAGAAAGAGGAGATAAAGCCTTCCTGAAGTGCCCTTACCAGAAGGCACTAAGAAGGCTACCGCCGCGGCAGCAGTAGGACTAACCCCTTGCGGCTTCCTGGGCACCTCCCCTCCATCACAGCGGCCTAGGGGGTCCTGTGGGAGCCCAAAGGGGAATCTGTGCGCCTGGTGATCTGGCTCTCACCGCCAGCACACCCCATTTAAGCTTGTTTATTTGAGGAGAAGAAAGACTGAGGAATGCCTTTGCTATCCAAATCCACACGTTGGCGGCTCCTCCTCTCCATAGCTGGTCTTCAGGGCAGCTGCAAATCCTATCAAAGAGATGGGCTCGGGTCTCACTTGGGGAGATTTCCTGTGTCTTCCCACCCCCTCTTGCCTTAATTCTAAGTTCCCAGCTTGAAGCGAAATTAAATTACCTCCCACAGACCTAGATGCTGCATAAATTATGTATGTTTGTGTAATTCTCTGTGTCTGTGTGTGTGCACGCGCGCGCACACGGTGAAGATGCCCACGGTATATTATGTATTCAGGCACGGACTCTAGTAGGCCCCGGCGAGCGCGCGCACACTGGGGCACACACCGGCGCGCGCGCTCACATACACACACGCGCGCACACGCACACACACGCACAACTTCAGGTTCCGTGTGCTTTGCGGAGCGGGAGGGGTCGTGAAGACTCAGGGGCCATCTCCTACCCCAGATGTTCGCACATCTGTCCCCGAGCGCTGCGCGGAGTGTACGTGTGTGTGCGAAACCCGCTCGAACCCACTCCCGCTCCGCCACCTGCCTTTCGCGCTCTCCGCAGAGCCCCCTCCCACCCTAGCCCCGGGCCCCGCTGCGTCACTTCTAGAGAAGCCCAGAGGCGCGGAGCGCGGGGCAGGTCACCCACTACGACGCCGCAGGCAGCCTGGCACCCGGGGTGGGTCCTCCTTGTGGGATGCCGAGCTGGGACCCGCCCTGGGTGGGTATTCTCCAGCCCCTCGAAAAGGCGACTCGAAAAGGCGATCGCAAACCGCGGGGAGCTCGGGCTTCCCGTCGGAGCACCCGACTGGCACCCGGGTAGCTGGCAGCGGGTGGCAAAGGGCGAGGCCCTACTAGACCTCTGACTCACCCGGTGCGCGCCTGCTGGGAGGGGGCCGAGCCCAGCCGGCGGCAGCGGTGGCGGGAACCCGTTCAGAGAAGGAGGCAGGGGAAAGGAAGGGCGGAAGGTGCAGGAGAGGGAGCGACTGAGCAAACAACCCTGTGGCCGCGGCGGCAGCCTCTCGGACTGGCGGGCGGCAGGGAGGCCGCATGGGCTGCGCGCACCAGGCTCCTCCACTCCCTGCCCCGCCGCCTGCCTGCCTGCCTGCTTGCTTCCCTCCCGCCTGGGTTTCGGGGCTCGCGGCCGCCCCGCGGGCGCTGCCCTGAGCGCCCCCTCCTGTCTCCCGCGCTCGGCTGTGCGCTGAATTCCCCCCGCCGCCCCTGGAGGGCCGGCTCCGAGGGGCTGAGGCCCGGGGCGGCTGAGCTGGGGATCCGAGCGCTGGCCGAACTGGGTGGCGGGAATTCATGGTGGGATTTCAGAACCGAGGGCGGCGAGGGGCGGAAAGGAGCCAGCTCTAGCCTCGGGAATGCGTGCAACTTGCACCGCCTCTAGCAGCGCCCAGCGCCCGCCGGTGCGCCTGAGCAGGTGAAGAGCACGCGGCGCGCGGGCATCCACGTGGTGGGGACGTGGTGGCCCCCCAGCCTGCCCCACCCCTCAGCGCCGTCTCTAACACCGCATCGATTTGTTTGGGCTACGCAGCAGAAACAGAGCCGAACGATCCATAAACATTCTATTAGGCAAAAATATTCCCAGCGAAAGCAAAAGCAAGGCTCAAGCCTAGGAGAAGTTGGCCGCCTCCAACAACTCCAGCCTTGTCCCCTCCTCCTCCTGACTAAGGACACCCCCAGGGAGAGGCTTGCGGCATTTCCTCCATGCTGTCCACTGCCAGAAAGTTAAGTCGCCGCTGCGGTTCTCCGCTTGGGAGAAACCTCTGCAGTCGCCCGCGGTACGCCTCCCCTCCCCCGCCGCCTCGCTCCTTGCTTTTCCACGTGAGAAAGAGAAATATTCATGGCCAATGCTTCATTTTCACTGATTGATTTCTTTTTAATATCAACACAAGTTAATGGAGGCGAGGCGAGCTGTGATTAAACGGCTGCCCCCACCCTTTGCCTCGGGCTGACTGCACCGCAGTTTTTCCTACCGGGTCCCAGGCGCCCGGCGGCTGGGTGGGGGGCACTCGCAGAGCAGAGCCATCGTCCAGGGGCTGGCGTGGGGGGGGGGCGGTGGAATGAACCGGTCTCTCCTCTGGGAACCGTGGGGGTGGGGTGGGAATCAGCTTTCCTGGCAAGCTTAGGGGATCCGGCTCATCCGTGTCGCAGCTTCTGCGGCTCCGGTTGAATTTCTCTGAAAGGGGAGGGGATCCACGCTCGGGTTTACTGGCTTGTGCTCAGGGCTCGCCGCCCTCCCTCCGCCTCCCTTCCTTTCGGCTTCGGACTGAGAGGAGAGCCCCCTGGCGCTAGCCACTGCTCGTCAGTGCCTGGCCTCGAATCTCCCCTTTGCTAGAGTTAATGGGGGGGGGAGGGGCTTGGGTTTGCTCAGGAAATTATTCAGGCCCTGACAATGGGTTTCTTCAGATGGTGGCAACTCCCAGCCCCAATGTCTCCACCTCCAGGACTTGCCACTTGTGGCCGACAGAACCCCGACCTTATAACCAACAACCTTCCCTCCCACACACCTACCCCCCCCCGGTTCCGCCCCCAGAGCTTTGATCTACGCTTGGGTTTAAACACCATTGCCATGGACACGGGCAGACGCGGGCAATCAACCTTGGGTCTGGAGAGGATGATCAGATAGGAGGTGTAAATTGTCTGTGGGAGACAGGTCTGGGTTCAAACAAATCTTAGAAGCAGTGATGTTCTAGGCACTTGATAAGGCTTTCTTTTTTATCCCCTCTCCCCAAAATGCGGGATGACTGTGGGCAGGTGTAATGATTTGCAAGCAAAACTCTGAACTCCTAGATTGTACACAGACAGCCTGCTCTAGGCTCTGGGGACTGGTCTCATGCCCACATTCAGTGCGTGCCGGGTAAACTTTACCCCATAAGCAGCCACTGGAGATAGTGAAGCTGTTACCAGTTGCCAACAGAGCACACAGTGCAAAACAGTGGAAAGAGGAGAGCTCCTCATGAGTGCTCCAGGCAAGCACCTTCTTGTCCACGAGGTGCCTGGTAGGATTGCGAGTGCCCAGACAGCACTGCAGGTTTGGACTTTGATGTCATTCTGCGGAGCCCTCCGATTAAGTCACAGAGCACCCAACTGGCAAAATGTAAGGTTGGAAGTCTGCAGTGACTGGAACCCCAGGCTATATCTTGACAGGACTCCTGCTGTCTACCGAATGGCTCTCATCCCCTGCTGTTGAATGTTAAGTCCACATTCTGCAACCAGAGAGGTCAGCTCCTATCTTCCTTAGTATAGGAAAAGTTAGAGTCCAAATGCCAATTCATATGCAATGAGACATGAATGTAAACAATGGCTGGGAGGGGTCTGGGGGCATCTGTGGGGAAAAACACCATTGGCTCCATGATTCTGAGGCCCCTGCCTGGTGATATTCATTTCATTCAGCTGCTTATTAAAGTAATCAGGAGAAATGAGCTGACTTTGGGTGATCAGAGTTTGGGACAATTCTTGGTTGATAGAATTCAGAGCCAGGTTTATTGGGAAGGGTTTACAGAATGTATTCCCCGAAAGTGCAGCTGGGAGAGACTAGGAAATAGAGATGAGATTTTCCTTTTTCAGAAGTTGGAGCAGAAGCATGATACCTTTTAATTTCTTCCACTGTTGAGAAAGGACTTGAAACGTGACATCTGGGCAGTAGTTTCTGTTGTCATGAACATATCTGAAGTATTTTATCCTCACCATTATTTGCCACCGTATGATCTTTGAGGCACCCTCCTTGAGTGCCAGACATGAGTTTGATCCCCAGAAAGTAGTCTTTGTACCTTTCCTTCCAGGTAAGGAATTTACTTTTTTTTTTTAATTAACCCATTCCTGGAAGATATTGCCTGTTTGTCCTAGACAGCCTACAGTGTTTTGCAAAGCTTTATCTGCCTTGATGAGAAATGGCCAAGGGACTTAATGGTTTCATTACCTAACAGGATTCAGTGAGGCTGGATTCCTGGACACAGTGGCCTTGAAGCGTGGCTGGCCCTCCAGGAGAAAGCATCTTCTGAAGGTTTAGGAAGCTGTCAAGTTTAGATAAGGCTGAGCTCCGATCCTATGGGACCTTGGTCGTATTAATAAGAAGAAATTAATTTTTAACCACTGGGAACGTTGCCAAATTATGTGACCTTTGGCAGACCAGCTGTGCTATAAAAATAAATCCCCCATTTCTGAAAATGCTGCTCCTATCCAGTAGAACAATAACAATATGGCATTTAGGGTAGGGATGCGTGGGGTTGAGGCGAAAGGAGAGAAAGGGGAGTTGCCAGCAAAAAAACCCCTCAGTGTTGTCGCACGTGGTTTCAGACCTGAACATCCTATCCACACCACCCTCTCTCCCCCAAAGACACACCTTGGTTTCCGGTACACAGGAAAGAGGGCCAGGATGACAGAAGCAGGGTGCCAGTGCGTGCAGGGAGGGGAGAAGATGCTAAGTGCTTCCAGCCCTTCCCACACCCCAGCCTTGAACACATCTCTCATTGTTCACGAAGACAGATTACTGGCACGGGAAGAGCAAAGGCAGTTTTCTACACGGGCAAAACATTTGTCTTTCCCTAAATGCCACTAAATAAGTTTGTCACAAAGAAGTTTGGGGGAGCCCTGCCTTGGGCTTCCCAGTTTCTAGAGCATTGAAGCCAGACTGCATAGGTTGAAAATCCAGTTCAGCCATTTGCCAGCTCTGTGGTCCAGGACACTTCATCTCTCCGTACCTCAGTTTCTTTATTTGTAAAGTATGTTTGACAGTAATACCTACCGCATGGGGTTTTTGTGCTACGGCACATTACATAGAGTACTGTTTGGTCCAATTCTGTAGGCATTTATCTTCAGAAGAGCTTCAGTGAGGTTAAACGTATCTCATGAACGTAGGAAGTAGATTATAACCATTGTGATAAGTCTATGTGATTTATATGAGTTTTTGTAATAAGTAAATAATTATCATCCTCAGCTCTTACCCCACTGAACGTTTGTCTGTTTTATAAGCTTCGGATGATCTCTCAGCACACTGATCTTCAGAGAGCAATATTCTTTGCTGGATTTCCATCTTAGATTTACATCTCCTCATTGCATTTGTTTTCTCTCCTTGTTCTTCTGCTCTCGGTGTTCTCAGCTCCACTTAGGTTTTTTTTTTTTTTTTTTTTAATCTCTCCCCCTTTCCTTTCTTTTCTCCTCTTCCATCCTTCATCACTGCAAGTGTGCTCAGCAGGGGGCATGTGCGGAAGGTACTCCCCGGAATATGCGATAACTTCTACTCTGGCATTAAGGCCCCTCAGCAGCTGAACTCAAGAAAGTCATCATAAAGACAAAATAGCTTTTACCCAGCAAGACTCTTAATAATCCCATTTCCCTCTGGGTCTTCATAAAAGAGTCATGATCTAATCCAGGAAAAAGGGAGGAGGCTGGGAATAACAAAAGGAAAGCTCTCCCCGGTAGCGCGCAGTGGATGGGGCTGCTGGCCAGCTTCCTGCACAGATCCAGTGAACCCCTGCTCACTGCCTCCAAAGATCCCAAGAACCAATGATCTGGGCTCTGGCCAGTCTTTCAGCGAAGAAGATAAAGGGAATTGCAAACTACTGGGCCGAGCGGTAGTAATAATAATCGTTTTGATAAAGGGGAAAAATAAAACAGATGTGCCCCAAAGGCATATTGGAGGCCAGGGGAAGGGAGATGGGGAGGGATAGGTAGAGAGAAGAGATCATCAATTACCAGCAAGCAGTTTAGTGATGAAGTACTGTGCATCTTCCTGGTGCTACTGATACAAATACCTAGAAGTCACCTTTGGGGGGGGAGGGGAGGGGGAGGGAAGAAACCCTCAGATAAATTATTTTTACCATCACTAGGATTAAAATGTAAATATCCTTTGAACTGCATCATTATTCTCCGGAGTTTAGAGTGTCTTTGGAGACCTGGTTCACATAACTCAACCTTGACTTATGACAGGTATCACGATCCCAAACACGTTAACTGAAACTCTCAGTTCACCACTGAAAAGTCTTCACATTTAATAGCAGCTGCGGGCTGGGAAGGAAGGGAGTACTAAGGAGGGAACAGTCAGAGTTTGTGCTAGCTAGTGATACTGTGGGTGTTACGTTAGTCAACCAGTAATTGATGGAACTCAGCGAACCTCACTGAGCCTGACTTTCGGGCAAGGCCCTGGTTTTGATCCTATAAAGTTCGCCAAAGATGAATGACCAAGGAGTCCTGCTCCCAGGCTTCAATGGTCCAGCGGAATGGATAAGGCTGTCCCGAGCCTTCGCACACCTTAGAAGACGTTAAAGAGCTTGGGTCTCGGAGGTTTACGATATGGAGGCTGGATGAGTACTCTTGGTGTGGGAGACCCCGGGGGGTGGGGACGGAGGTGGCATGTGAGCCTACACTGAGAGGATGGATGGGCTTTGGAGCTGGAAAGGGATATCAGGGGAAGATGAGAGCAGAGAAATGGACACTGGGTTTATTTGGAGAGCACTCAGAAGCTACAGTTTAGAATGTGTGGAGGGATATAATTGCAAATCAGGTCAGAAATGATTCATTAGGCTAAATGCAAGGCCCCATGGCTAGGCCAAAGGGTTTGGATTTCATTCACTAACCAATGGGGAGCCCCTGATGTTTCAACATAAGCCATCGGTTCGGTTAATCAAAATAAATGAAAAAAAATATTATATTACCTCTTTTTTCTCCTTTGGTTTTTGGAGAAACCTCAAAATTATTCTTCCTCTATTTCCTCCCCCAAATGTCTATTGAAATGGGCAGGAATTGTAATCCCAGATCTCTCATCAATGGCATCAAAATTGCATTTGCAATGAGGGCTGGAAAAGAGTGGACATAAATATAAACTAATGATATTATATTGGCTGCCCTATTGGAATTGCATTTGTTTATGATATAAGATGACAAATAACAAGGTTACCACAGGTGGCATGATTCGAGGTCAGAGGAGGTAATCACATCAAACTTTCGTTTTTCACGATTAAAGGAAGGTTCATTTTTAGAATCCAGATTAAAGGGAAATGATTTTCCAAAGGTCCCATTTCCAGACCCAATTCCCGGTTCTGTCCTCGGTGAATCCATTGCAGGTGTTTTTGAAGAGGGAGCTTGCCTGGTTCCTTACTCCTTTCTCCATGCTTCTGTGCTGCCTTCCCCTCCCGTCCTCTCTTCCCCTCCTTCCTGCCCTCCCAGAGGTTCTTTTATTCAGATTTTGAACTTTATCACTGCAAAAGTTCACAGGGATTTCCATTTGCTGGGCCTACAGGAGTCCATCATTCACTGCCACCCGCCCCATAAATTGAATAGATTGCATCCCTTCCCAGTTGCCTTAGGAAGTGGTCAAACAGCCGCATTCCTGGGCTGATGGATTGGCTCATTTCTTCCCAGCTTAAGCCAAGATACAGATTTTATGAGACTGTCTTGTGACAGACTGAAGTCGCTTTGAATAAAACAAAATCCAGCCTCAGCTCACCGAAATAACTCTTAAAAGCAGCTTATCCGGGGTTAGTGAGCAAAATTTGGTTAAAACCCTGAGCAGAGGACTTAGATGATTCAGGCAAGGGATTTGAAGAAACTTCTGGGTCTTCCTTTTTATGCATCAGTGTTGCTCACATGCTCACACATAGAACTACGTATCCATAATATTTATAAATGTGCAGCTACAGACTCGGTTAAGGAAAGAAACTCACGTCAGTAGGACTAATTTGGTTAAAAGACATTTGAACTCTCCATAATGCAAGACAGGCATGCTCATCGGAAAAACCCTAGAGGTTGTTTCAAGGCTTACCAGACAGATGAAACAGGAGTAACACCTTGAATGACCGTCTTGTTCTCTAGGAGGGGAGACAATCTCTGGGTAATAGCTATAGGATTCCCCCCCCCCCATATAGGCCTTGAATTTAAGGACTGGAACTGACTTTTAGAATCACTCCTTGCATTTTACAGATGAGACAACAAAGTCTCAGAGGTGCTTCCTGACTTACCCAAGGCCACACAGCTTGCCGGTGGTGAGACCATGTTGAAGACAAGGTTTCTTGCTAATGAAGTGGCAGGGTGACAACCCTCTCTCTTTTTAAGTGGAACTGCTTCTTTGCTTTGCTGCTAATAATGAAATGAAAGCAATGCTTTGGAAATAGGAACAGGATGGGATTATGCTGTGGATAAAGGATAAATTATAGAGGAAATAAAGTCTATTATTTTTAGGGAGAATGAGACCAACTGCTCTTCTCCGCATGACGCTCGGAGATGTACAAGAAATAGATGTCTTCTAATCCTACTCCTTCTCTTTCACAAGGAATTTTTTAAAAAACTTTTTAAAGATTTTATTTATGTATTTGAAAGACAGAGAGAGAGACCATGAGAGGGGGGAGGGTCAGAGGGAGAAGCAGACTCCCTGCCGAGCAGGGAGCCCCATGCAGGACTCAGTCCCTGGACTCCAGGATCATGACCTGAGCGGAAGGCAGACGTTTAACCAACTGAGCCACCCAGGTGTCCCTACAAGACATTTTAAAGTAATAAGGGAACTGAGGTCTAGTTCAGTGGGTTTTAGACTGTGCTCCCCAAAGCCCGGCAGAGGAGACAAGGGAACTAAAGGGCCCCGACTCTACACCCCTTCTCGCCGCCCCACCTCCTGCACCCAAGAGAGCTCCGCTTCTACCTGCTTTGGACATCGGAGTTCTGGGTAGAGTTTTGTTCAAAGAGAAAACAAACGCTGCTGAGAAGAAGTTTGAAAACTACACACTTGGTTTAATCCACTCATTGAATTACAGAGTGGGAAGCTGAGACCTGGGAAGGTCAGCGAGTGAAGAATCCACTGTCCTCTTCTTGCTACTATAGGACCACCCCATCCCCTTCCTAGAACCTTGGTTGGCTTATCCCAGCCCCACCTCTGACAAAAGCCTGACTCTCCAGTCCCACGTTCAGCCAGTCCTAAATATCCCTGCTGGGGCCAAGGACTTTTTCCTTCAGTTCAGCTAAGCCCAGGGATGGGACTGTTCTTTTGCTGAGGGACTGCCCGCAGGCTGCTGCCTGGTGTCACCTGGTGCCTCCGCCTGGCCTGGAGTGAGCCATTGTAATTCTGATATTTAAAGGTATCCACAGCAGTCAGGGCTTCCTTTCAGTGATTATTAGTGCCAAGTTCGGACCATACAGGGTTCCTTTAAAACAACTCCAGTTGAATTTCCTTAGAAGGCAGAGCAGACTTTTAAACATTTTCTTTTACTTCTCATTACTTCCTAAAAGTCAGATATTACCCAGGAACTAGTGGTTGGTCTTCAATTGGTTCTGTAGAAGGGTGAGTTCCTTCTGAAGCTGGCAAAGTGCCGCAGAATTGTAAGTGGGTGGCCACAACATCACTTTACCTGATCCAGAGCCAGGTTACCTCTAGGCAGCCTCAGATGGTGCTTTGGCCACCGGCAAAGCAAGGGCACCTGAGGAGGGGGAAAAAAGAGACAGAGAGACAGAAAGATACAAATGTCAGAAATAATCTGACCTTGCACATGTCAAATAAAAACACCGAAATACTCACCATGGGGGAAGAATCAGACCTTTGTGACTTTAGGACTTATTATTTATTCTCTTTCTTTCCAATTAGGTCTAGAGGTGTCACTTTAATCCTTTTATTCTTGGGCCTCCGGGAGGTCTTTATCTGGCCTGAGCTGGCTCATCCTTCAGGCTGCCCTCCCAGATGTAGGAGAAAACCCAGGCCTGGGTTTGCCTGCTTCTCTTTGGGAAATGAATTTGCCCCAGGTGAAAGGTATTCACAAAATAGTTGGAGAAAGAAATCCCATGTCAACTCACCGAACAGGCTCAGTAGCTCCAGCTTCGACAGGGTCGGCTTCCCTTCTGTATGTGGAGACTGGCCTAAAGGGGTTTGCCCTCGAGTTCAACTCTCCTTTGGCTCGGCTGGACTCCTCCGACACAGGACAGAGAGCATTTATGCTGTTCCTTCTGGGACACAAGACGGGCCTCCAAAGTAAGGGAGGGTAGAGCTCTTCAGAAGAAAGTCTAGCTCATTTCTAGTGGGGGCGTGTTTGTGTTCAAGAAATGAAGGGTCCCCAAACCTGGAAATGAAATATCAATGATGGAGAAGAGACGTAGAAGGATTAGTGTGTTTTCTTTACACGTTTTACTGATATCTTTCAAGGATTCAGTTCTCTCCAAGAAAAATAGAGGCAAAAATTGTAGCATTTATCTTGCTGGATGTGTGTGATATTTTACAAGCGGGTGTGAAAGTGTGTACGGGGCTGAAGTGTGACTTTCTAATATGTATATGGACCCAACGTCTGCGCCATATCTATGTGAGCGTGTGTTTCTGAGTGTGAGTGCCATCCGAACAAGAATGTGAGTTTATACATGCTTGGGTACCGAAGGGGTTAACTACACCAAAGCAAAGCAGATGTTTTAATGAGTTTTCAAAAATTTTAATAAAGTGCCTCGATTTTTGCAGATAAAGGACAGAAAAAAAAAAAGAAATGAGTTACTCCTTTTTCTTTCCGTTAAGTTTTTACAGTGGAAAATACAGACTATCAGCTATGGATTATATATAGTTTCAAATTTTTTTGAGTGGGGAAGTGATTACTCCTGGTGTGGATGAGAAATGAAACCTTCCTAGGAGGAAGTTTCCTGTCTTTATTGCTGATTGTGTGTGCCTGGTCTGATTCCTAAAAGCTTGAACTTGGAGGGGGAGGTGAGGGAGGAGAAGTTCTCCTTTTTGGGAATGGCTGGAGCGAAGGAGAGCAAGGGTGGGAGAAGGAGGGAGAGAGTGTGGATGATGTAGAAACCGTCACAATTACTGAACAGGAGCTCAGCTCAGAGTACCTCTGAGTTCCAAGGCGAACAGTGTGGTTTGGGGGCGAGTATGCGTCAGGGCTGCAGTTTTCAGCAAAACAGCTGGCAGGAAGAAAATCCCCTCTCCTGCTAGCCTGGTAAGAGCAGCTGGCTATCTAAGTCCCCACGCCTCTGCTTTCTCAGAGGTTCCTTCTCAGCCTGATTTCACATGCATGAGCCAGCACCAACGGGGCCGCAGTGCGACTTGCTCGAAGGTGCTGGGCGCCCAGCATGGCAGTGGTGTGGGCAAGCCTGCGGGGATTGGCTGCGGGAGGAATGGGCGGTCCTGGGCCTCCGCGGGCCCCCTCTCTGTCTGCGGGAGGGCTCGGCCCATTGTCTTGCTGGACTGGGGAGGGTGCAGGGTCATCAGTTAGGGGATGATGTGGTCTCTGCTAGCCAGAGGAAATGGCTTGCTTTTGTTTTCCACCCAGTAGGAAATGGAACCTGAATCCATTAGAATCTGGGCAGTTCAACACGGCACAGTTTGAGCTCTTGGAGGCACGATGCCTAAAAGGCTACTTGCGTGGATTTGTGTGTCCCAAGCACCACTGTGCGGCATGCCCATCTTTTATGCATTTAAAGCCTGTCAGGCTGGTAATCTAAAGCAGAGGTCTGGAAGACGGTAATGCCAACAGACATGGGGAATAGTATAGTGCACCTGTAGAGTTAAAAAATGCATGACCCTTTCCCTCAAAGAGCGAGCACAGGAGAAAGACCCCGTCCTGTACGGTGGCTGCTGAGCCGTGATACATAATTCACGGGCCCATGCTGCTCCATGCAGATGGCGATATTAAATCGTGATTGATGCTAAGAGAGGCACATGTCTCAGGAAGGTCTCCTCCGGGAGGTTTCTGAATATTTCCAGGTCTCTGGTGCCTTCCCGTCCTCTGTTCTCCTGTGGTATTAAGCAAAACCCCCCATTTCCCAGGAACCCCTCCTGGGGATTACAGAACTTCACTCCCAAATATATGAGATTCTTCAAATGTCATCGCCCACCTTTTCTGCCTTTGAAGTCGCCCCCTTGCCTCCTGGCCCACATGAAGCTGTTTACCCCCAGCCAGGCACTGCTGGGCGGGGGGAGGGAGGGGGGCAGCTACCCCCCTGCCCTGGCCTTTCAAATGGCCGGCTGCTGGCTGCTGTGGGACAAAGCAGCAGCACACTCTGGTGGTGGTGACGAGGCAGGAGGGATGGCGGGTAGGAAGCAAGGGAAAAACACAAAGCACTTTTGTCGAAGCTCTGAGGTCAGAGCCAGTGAATTCGCCAATGCAGATTTTTTCCACTTGGTGTATAATGAAATAATAAATCAAATTTGTGGTGGATGTGGAATTAAATGTTTGGGGTTTTTGCTTTTTCTTTCTTAAAAAGAAGAAGAAGCAGCTAAAATCACCCTCCAGGGCCTGTTCTGGCCCAAAGCTGAAGCTGTTTCTTCCACATCACATGTAATTGTTACCAGGCTCGCTTGTGGGTCGGCACCACAAAACCACTATTGTCAGTTCCCGGAGCCGTTACTTCTGGCTGCCTGGGCTGGGCTGGGAGACACCGAATAACATGAAGGATTTATGAGATAAAGATAGAGAGGAGAGGTTTGAACAGAAGAAGATGGGCCAAGGAGAGGAGACAAGAAGAGGCAGGGGGTGTGTTACGTTTGCAGCTCTCTTGTTCGTTTCATCTCAGACCATGTAATTGGGAATATTTATGATCATTTTCTGGAATATTTTACTTTAGGGAGTGTGTGTGATTGCACACGCATCTGTGTGTGTGTGTGTGTGTGTGTGTGTTGGGTGAGTGGCGGGGGATGAGCTGAAATAATCTCTTCCACTGAATGAGTAAGTAGGTTAGTCTTCCGGACTGCCATAAAAGGTCTGTAGAACAGTTTTAATCAGCCACTGGTAGGGAAGAGAAGCAGGGAAGGGGGAGAAGAGGCTATAGCATATTTGAAGTTCTCTGGGTTCTTTGCCTTCTCTTTCAGACTCACCCTGTGGAGGTCGTTTGAATTCCAAAGACGCTGGCTATATCACCTCCCCAGGGTACCCCCAGGATTACCCATCCCACCAGAACTGCGAGTGGATTGTTTACGCTCCTGAACCCAACCAGAAGATCGTCCTCAACTTCAACCCTCACTTCGAAATTGAGAAGCACGACTGCAAGTAAGCGCCTGATTGTGCACCCGTGAGACACACACTCCCACCCCCCGCCCCGGGCTCCTGCCACTTCTGCCACCTAATGACAGCACCCCTAACCCACCTGCTAAACAGTGGCCCCAGAGGGAAACCTCAAGATGATGTTCTCTTTCAGGGGAAATAAAGGCCTAGGGCATCCCATAGTATGGAGGAAAGAGCCTTCTTGAGTGAAAAGCGTAGAGAACAAGCACCCTATCTTCAAAGTGGGTAGTGGAGGAGAATTCCATCTAGGGGCCAGGGCTGGACTGCAATATACCAGCTCTTGACTTTGGGGTTTACTTTCCCCTTGGAGATCTCCCCATTTCCACCACTGCCCCCACATGTAGAAACCCCAGCGGCTTCCTTAATAAACTGGTAGCCAGATCCCCAAGTGGAGACTTCCTCTGCGTCCAGCCCTGGAGGGTCAGGCTGTTACTTTGTGAAGCAGCAGCTGGTTTCCTTACAGAGAGAGAATTAAAAATCTGAGTCTACACTGGTAGGTCTAAGATTCTCTTTGATTCTTTTTACCTGTGCTGCACAGGTTGGAATCTCAAAGCTGGTGTTACAGATTTATTTCACCGACACCGTTCTAACTGCTTTACAAATATCACTCCATCCAGTCCTCACAATGGCCCTGGGAAGTTGGTCAGGACTCACATTTTGCAGATGAGAAAACCGAAGCCCAGAGATCTTGCCAGTCACCCAAGGAGGCTCAGCTGGTCTCATAACATCAGTCCTGCCACCTTGGAAATGTGTGGCTTTGGAGATATCAAGTGGGCATTTAGACATCTGTGAGTGCTTTAGAAATACCTTCTTGACACCAAGGTCCCTTAAATTAAGGTGGAGAAGCAGGTAGCAATGTAATGTCAAGAATGTGAATGTGCTTTGTACCAGCCAGCGGGCTCTATCTGAAAGTCTTTGCGCATTGAATCAATAGTGCGAATTTTCTGTGCAGAAAAGAATCTACTGATGATCACGTCCTCTTCCAAATGTGCCCCTACGATGTGCCGCTGGGTGTCCGGTGTCCATTTATGATTCCTAAACAGTCTGGACACTCCTTGTGACCAAGGCGTTGCAAATGCAGAAAAATTAATAAAAGGGCCAGCTGGCGAGAAAGGTGCAAGGGAGCAGGCCTACCTCCAGGCCAGGCCGTCCTCCTCGTGGAGGAGACAGGGCCCCCCTTTAACCAGGGCTAGACTGCGAGTGGTGAATTGATGTCATTGGTATCCTCCTAGGACTGCTTGACACCTACATAATGCTTTTCTCCTAGCAAGAGGTAGTCTGCACTGAAAACTGGAGGGTTTCTGGGATGGCTGCCTCATGTGATGAAGAGTCATAAGACAGATTTTCTAATCCTAGCTCTACTCTTGACTCAGTGGATGACATAGGGTAACTCATCAGTTCCTCTTTGTCTGAGTTAAATACACAGCCTGATATACTTGCAAAGCATCTCAGGCCTGCTGATTCCCTGCTGTGGACTTCAGCAAGAGTTTCTGTTAGAAGAGCTCTTACACTGGGTGTTCTTGCTCCTAGGGCCTTTGGCTGGGCTGCGGAAGGTTGGCACAGACTGAAGCGTAATGTACAGAGAGCTTGGATCTGAGCTCAGAGAAATTTGACTAAGCACCTCTGTCGACTGAGGGCCAAATTCTGTTATGCTTATGCCAGCAAATCTCCCAGGGAAATGGCCTCTTAGGCCATCTTATGTATATTCACAGTGGCAGGAGAAGAAGGCATGGCTTTTGGAAGGAAAAACTCAGGGAGCTAGTGAGCATGGCTTAACACACGTTGGGGAGTATGAAAGGCCAGGAAAACATGCTCCTGCCCTGTTTGGGGCCGCAGGGTCTGCCTCCCCCACACAGGACTCAGCCCCAGGGGTGGGGAGCACTCAGGTTGCTGGAGTGTCTGGCAGCAAAAGGGGACAAGGGTGTTGCCTCTTGCTGGACTTGGAGTGGGAAGCAGACGAGTTACAGGTTATCTTCTGGCTTATCATCCTTACTAAGTAGCTTCCTGTTTTTCTCCCCACTGCCCCATGGATGCTTCTAGTTTGAACTGAAAAGGTCAGGAAGGTCAGGAAAAAAATCTTTCTGGGGTCTCTTTTCCCCAGTGCCAAGTTGTCAGAAAGGCTCTGCTGGGGTCAAGCCTCCACTGCTTAACCTCGTCCTTAATTCTCTCTCCCTCCCCTGTTTCCCCTCCATTCCCCATTTCTCTGTCATTCTTGTTGATTTTTGTATTTAGAACGACACATCTGGTTCTCTCAATCTCTCAATCTCTCACCCTGCAAGGTATTTTTAACATTCTTCCTCGGCCATTTGCAGTTGGAATAAAAGAGCTTCTCCTCCCCCACTGCCTTGTACCACTTGCTGGTGAGAGGAACAATTAACCTAATTGAAGTGTCCGAAATTCTGCCTGGTTCCTCCTCTCTCGCCCTCCGTCCTTTTCTTTCCAGGGGAGCTCCTGGGTTTGGAAAGCACTTACTACCAAAGGAAATTAGACTTCTTTCTCTTTTCATTTCCGGTGCATGTTTTGAATTGGCCTTGGCTCTCCAGGCCCATAGTGTGGATGGATGCTTACCAAGAGAAGGCCGCCCTGCACTGTCCTCCTCTTGACAGGGCACAGCAGCAGCACCCCTGCAAAAGGGAAAGTGAGTAAGAACACCAGGAAAAAGCCAGCCCCACCGTGGAGGTGGAGGAAGGGCCGCGCTCAGCACCTCCCCCTGCTCCTGTGTGCGGGAATAACAGCAGGGGTTTCCCGGAGATCCAGGAGCAGGCCTGCCTGAGTTGGCCCCTAGGCCCTTGGCTCTCTGTGCCTTGAAACCCACAACCCAAAGATGGAGCCCGCTGAAGAATAAACCCCAGACAGACCTTTTCCCCTTAATGGCCGCTTGTTAATTTTGTTCCATTTAAGCCCGCTGTCTGCTTGGAAACTTTCACTCATAGCCCCAGCTTTGCCTGACTCAGTCCCAGGCCACCACCATCTGTGGGGAGCTCTCCGACTCCTCCCTCGGGCTGTGAGCCGGAATCCAAACCCCCAGCCACCCGCAGGCTGCTCTGTGGGCAGAAACCAGAGGCCCCCGTGGCCTGGCCATGTAGACGTGGCCGAGGGACCAAAGGGCAGGACGCAGGGCCCTCTGAGCAAACAGGGAGAAGCCACTCATTCCCTGTGGTGAGGAAGAGGGGACTACTGCTTTTCACCTGAGTCATCGGCAGTAGGCGGGACACTAGGGCTTTAGAAACATATTACACAGACTGGAATCTTTTCCATTTCTGAAATCTAAGATATATGCATTTTTAAGAACACCCACCTGCATATGACACAGAACTTATTCCTGAGCCCTCACACAGGCTGGCTTCCCTCCCTCCCAGAAGCCCGAGTCAAAGCAGAACTGAGAGCCTGGGCCCTGTTAAGAATTGGTCATTTCCAGATGGGTGTCTTGGAAAAACGCGCTTCACAAAGTGCACAAAGCACTAGGAAGACCTGACAGAACGTTTCTTGGGCTAAAAAACCCACATGAAGTTTATACGAATGGTTTTAGGCGTGCGTTCCGCACCGCGTTATCTCATCCACCGCGGGAGGACCGTGCTCCATCCCAGGGAAATGTTTAGATCCTCAGGCCGACTCCTTTAAAGTTCCAAAGTCCTGTTTTGAAAGGATTTCTGATAAAGAACATTCTAAATTCTGAGCCACACTTCCCTGTCTTCTTAAACAGAACCAGGAGTGAGGGGAGTCGACTTTTCCTTAATGATTCAGGCCTCTAATTTTAAACTTCGCTTTTTGTGTCCGAGGCTGGGTAAGGTCCATTTGGATCAGATAGGTGAGAGTTGAGTTTTTGTGACCTTTTACACTTCCCAGGCCTCAGTTTCCTCACCTGCAAAACTGATAACAAGTGCTTTGCAAGATTGTCACGTCTTGTGTGTGTGGACGCACAATGAACCAGCAGCCGCGTTAGCATCTGTGTCCTTTGTCACGGGAAGGTTTGCGACTTTTTCCTACTGATACTCGTGCTGTCACTTCCTGTTAGGTGTATGCCTGCCTCCTGGAGCCTTCCCCTTCCTCTTCTGACTTGTTTAACTCTTCTATTGTGTTGTACGGATTTTGCTTCTGGAGGTCTTGCTGTCCATTGGGACGTTCTGGTTCTGGGGTCTCGGCTCTGCCCCAAGTCCGTGGGATCCCAGAGCCAGCACGTGTGCTCGGCTTCAGTAGGCCAAGCTCACGGAAGAGCGGGCTCTGGGGCACACCCCCCAGGGACAGAGTGTGACGAGCGTCGGTGCACGGAGGGTATGGGGTATTTGGCCTCTAGCTAAGTGTCCTGGATACACAAGGTGCTCCTGTATTTATGGCCAGAGGAGCTCTCTAGATCTTAGATGTGTCTATTTCTCCCAAAGTAGGGGATGATATCTTAGAGAGGTAGCAGCTTCCCAGGTTGATAAATTGACTACAGTCAACAGAGGGAGCAGACCAGACCTCAAGAATCTAGCCCCTCCCCACCCAGCCAACAGTGATTTCCTGTGCTCAGTGAGCACCCTCCAAAGACAACCTTATGTCTGCACGAGACCCTGTGAGTGCCCCGTGCTTGGACCTGCCCCCCTGTCCCCTCCATAGGGACCAGCTGCCCACTTCCCCTTCTTCCCTTCCGTTTCCTTGATTCCTCCAGTCCTCCTTTATGGGTCCCTATGCCAAACTCCCAGAGCATTGTGTATTGCCTTGGTTTGCTGGTTTGCCTTTAGTTCCTGGGTGGTCAGTGTGGTATTCTGAGCATGTAAATTCTCTAAGGACATGGACTGCGTATTTAATTTCTGTACCCCCAGGACACCTGGTCTTGGAGTATTAAGCGGGTGCATGCACATAATTGTTTTGGTGATATTTTTACATTTGAGTTGCCAGGACGTAGGTCAACATGCTATGAACCTGCACTGGAAGCAGACGGAGCTGTCTTCCCTATCTATCCATCTTGCGATGTGATATAATGAGAGCAGGAAGGTGAGACACGGGCTTATGGAGGTCACTAAACTCTCTGTGACTTGGCCCTTCCCCAACAAAATGGCAGCAGACCATGCATTCATTCGTAGTTACTAAACACCTACTATGCAGCACACATGATGACGGCACTGGGAATGCAGTGATGAGCAAAGCATATTCTTCGTCTTCACGGAACTGAGAGTTTGGGAGCAAGTAAAAAAATATGGTTATTGGGGTGCCTGGGTGGCTCAGTCGGTTAAGCATCTGACTCTTGATTTTGGCTCAGGTCATGATCTCAGGGTCCTGACATGAAGTCCCACGTCTGGCTCTGTTCTGAATGTAGAGCCTGCTTGAGATTCTTTCTCTCTCCCTCTGCCGCCCCCCCCACCTTCGCACGCACACACTCTCCAAAAACATAAAATAAGATACAATAATTTAAAAATATATGGTTATTGATGATAAAGCTCTAGGTATGCCTAGAGCATCACCTCTGAGACCAGCACGTTGCTAAGTGCTTCACATGTATGTATCAGCTCATTGATCCTTGAATCAAAAAAATGCGAAGTCATTGTTACTCTTCCCGTTTTACAGATGAAGAAACTTGGGCGTAAAGAATAATTTCTGGCCCCAGGTCTCACTCATGGAAATGGCAGAGAAGGGATTTGAAGCCAGGATGCCCTGCTTTGCAACCCGTGTTCTTCACCGTTATGCTCTGTTGGATCCCCCAGCACTGGGCATGCCAACTGAGGATATGCTGTGGGCTCAGCACTGAGATCCAGCCTAGGCTAGGGAGATCAGGGAAGGCTCCCTGGAAGAAGTGATGCCTGCACCAATCCCAGAGAAGTTAGCCAGACTGGGGCGGGGGGTGGGTGGGTATGTATCTCTGGTGGTCCAGGTGGAGAGCATCCCGTCAAGGACAAGAAGGGGAAACAATTTGATGCCTTAGGGAACCACAGTAATTGAAGGGCCATCCTTGTGACTTGCTGACTGACAAAACTTGTTTTTGGTAAAGAGGTTCCTGAGTAATGCTATTGAATTTTGTTTCCTGGCTGGGCAACTTCCACCATCTTAGAGAGGGGCTGTGGTCAGGAAGCAGGAAGGACAAAGACTTTAATGACTCTTTGCTGCTCCCACCCTCCCTGACCAGGGTCTCTATAATTTCATACCCCATGTCTTGGGACAACTCCCTCCCACCCCCGGTTTAATGCCTGAACCTGGGGTTTGGCCTGGAAAGATCCAGGTATCGCTGGATTAAGCTCCACCTGTCAGTTTACTCCTACACGGGACTCTGTCTGAACACATGTCTCTTTCCTAAGAATAGAGAACAGGAGGACACATTGCCCAAATGGAGGCGTGGCTTCAGCTGCTGTCCACCTGAGTCTTTGGAAATCGAAACAGTGTAAGTTCTCTGATTCAAGAGAGTGTCTTGCACTCAGGAGAGAGCCTCAGGTTGATTACTCATGACATTATTATAGATTTACTGCCTGCCCAACCACAGAAATATTCTGATTCCCCCAAGGAGCCAATGAGCAGCAATACTTTTCTGTATTGCAACAACCCTGCTAATGACAGAAACAGATCCCCCTGCAGGTACATGGTGCAATAAAATGGGACAGTCCTGCTGACTCCAGCTCCGCTGACAGCCGACCCCGGCTCACCAACCTTGACCATGGTCTCCACCCAACAAGTTCGCTTGCTGAAGAAGTGGGAAAAACACCACAGATTGCTCTCCTCCTCCTACCAAGGTTAAAGAGCAGTTGGGACAACGGTTATTTTTGGCAGTTTGTTTTTAAATACGCAATGTTGCAATCGCAGCTCTCCAAATGCAAGCCTTGCTGTGCGTGTCCTTCCTAACAATGCATTTTATCTCCTGATTGAGAAAATCACTTGAGGTTTTCTAATACACAATCCCCTTGTTCTGCCTCTCAGCCCTGGCACCTTCTCTGTACCCAGAGGTCCCAGAGGGCCAGCATCTTACCCCATGTAACCGTGTGTAATTCTCCCAGCTAATTACACTGGGTGAGAGTCTGTCTTCAGAAATTCGGTGGGAGCTCAGGGTATGGAGGGGATATAGAGGAGAAGGAAAGAGACCAAGTGAAGAAATTAGATTTTTCTTAAAAAGGGATTTATTTGTGTATTTTCCTATAGTCATGAGTCCTATAGAAAATGAGATGTCCTCTTTGTTTTATCCTTTTTCGTGGCAGGGGGATTGAAACCTTTGGATTAAGAGAAACTCAATAGATAATTTAATTCCATTTTTCTGCTTCTGCCTGGATAAATCACCCCCCCAAAAAATATATACATATTAGCTCCCCTTGTCTTTCCTTCTAGAAAAGAGCTTCCATAATCGACCTTCATTATAAAACCTAGGGCCTCACAACTCATCTCAGTGATTGCAGAGTAGATGGTTGTATTTAATTTACATAATCAGAATTTTTTTTCCCTGGAAGGAAATTCCCTGAAAAATGTTAGCTGGGTTAGAATGAAATTTTTAAGAAGAAGAAGAAAGAAAATCATGTGAACTGGGCTTACATTTGGGAAGCTATCAAAGGACTTCACATGATGAAAGAAATCCACGTGATTTTTTAATGTTTTTTTTCCCTACCTTTGTAACCACGCATCTTGGCAGTCTATATATATATACACGGGACTGGGTACTACTGTTATTCCCATTTAACAGATGGGTACACTGTGAGAGACATCTCACAGAGAGTAATGTAGGCCTGGGATTTGAAGCCTGCCAGCCCAAGCTGCCTTTATACACCTGTGTCCTTGTACCTAGAGCTGTCACCCATTGTCCCCATGCTTAGGTATTTGAGGCCTCTCTGATTTCCTTAGATATTCTTGACAAGTCTTTTCTTTTCCTCTTCCGTCTCTTACTCCTTTTCTTTGCCTCTTCCTGCCATGGGGTCACCTCCGGATGCCGGCAGGGCAGTCAAGGAGAGAGAGAGCTTTCTGTGGCGCTCTGTCGATGGTCTCCGTCTGGCTCCCTGTCACCCACCTCCTACTCCCCGGGTCCCCCCCAGCCCCCCTTGCCATCCTCTTCAAATTCCCTGCCATCCCCCCATCTCCTCCCTCTGCAGCTGGAATCCGAAGATGTGAGGGCTAGTAATAGAGTGTCAGCGGAAGTAATTGATTCCTCACACACAGAGAATTCTCAGGCCTTCAGTGTCAATGGAGCTGAACCAGAGTCTTGGAGGTGAGCGAGACATGTAAACAGTCCATGGCTGAGCTGTCAGGGCGAAGCTAGACACACCGGAAAGCGAGCAAGAGGGAGAACGGTGGAACGAATAATTGTTTTATTGGGAAGGAAAGGAGTAAATAATATTTCAGCCCAGGACTTGGCAGTTTGAAAGAGATGGTTGAGAGCAAGGTGCAGAAGGAATCCTGATGCAGGTTTTAATGGAAGAGTTTTTCTTTGTCTCAAGGTAGGAGGTTTCGTCCTCACCCTGCCCCCCCTTCTCCCATTATCATCATTATTATCATTAAAATAATTACCGTAACAATTACGGTTGATGAGACCTCAAGTTTATAGAGCACCTTTCATCTAAAAGTTCAAAGTGATTTATCTATGTGTCATCCCTTTGAGAGTGGTAGGAGGGTAAGAAAGTAATTTTTTTTTTTGGTCTTATCCGCTGGGAAACTGAGGTCCAAGCGGATACAGGATTCGGTCTAAGGCTCGGGGCTTAGAGCTTGGAGCTGGGTTAAGAGCTGGGGTACTGACGGCTTTCTTTTGGGGGTCTCTACTGCCCTCCTGCCCACCAGGGCCCTTATACTTGCTCACCCCTGGCACTAATGCTCCCTTCCCCGATGCAGGGGCCCCCCGCCGGCCCCTGCAGTTGGTAGCTGTGTGGCCAGGCAGCCAGCAGCTCCATGCACAAAACAAACCGTCCGCGATGCTGTGGGATATATAAAGGTCCTTCAAGGTCTGACTCATGCTGCTCCCATTTCTGCTAGGAGACTTCCTACAATCTGGTTCCCTTTCTTATAGAACCTGCTGTCCTTTCTAGACATATTTCTCCCTAGTCTTAGGGAACCTCCAGCCAAGAGAACCCAATATTCCTGAATGTTCGCTGCTTCCACCCACCTCCCCCCTCCCCCCCGCCCAGATGCTGGCCAGTTCTTGCAGAATACAGGGCCACTGTGATGGAGAGAGGCAAGTGCTCTAAATGCCTGGGTGGACCAGGCTGCCTCTGCTCCCAGCACAGCCACGGCGCCTTCACAACCCAGCCGTTGAGGAAAGCACTGTTCACCCAGCGGTGGTTTGAGAGGCGGAAGCTTGTTCCAGCTGACTGGCCACAGAGTGCTATATTCAGAATCTCCACCCTGGCGTGGCAGCAGCCTTCCTGCTTGGACATTAGTGCAGCCCCATCATTTCCACACCAAGGTGCTTTTTGCATGATCGTGACAAGTCTGCCCCTGGCGCCAGGAGAAGCTCTGAGCTCTGTAACCTGAGGCTTGCAGCGAATGAAATCCAAGGACAGGGCCCATCACACCAGCCATGTACTCCCGAATGGTCCCCTGCTTGGATTTCTGCATGGTACATTTTTCAGGCAAGCTTTGTATTTTCTAAGTTTTGTTATGGAGGCCGGATGCCAGCAAAGAGGGACAGAAACACGACTGGGAGCCTAAACCCCTAGAAAAACGTTTTTCCGATGCAGTGATTGATTCCCTGGTGCCCAGTACGCCTCATTCCCAGCAGGCTCCCATTTTTCGGACAGATGGGAAGGTTATGATTTGCTCTCACAATTAGACCCTCTGGGAGCCAGGGTTAGTGAGCGCCCGTTCCAGAGGGAACCGTTCGCCTGGCCAAGTGCAGGGCTGCTGCTGCCAGTACAGCCAGGCCCTGCGATGGTGTACTCTGATTGCCCCTTAGTGGATGCCAGTTGCTTTCTGCCCCTTCCATCCAGCCCTGGAAGGCACAGAGGCATGATGCCTGTTCCCATTTATGAGATGAGGCAAACCGAGGCATGCAAGGTTGATCGACTCAGGCCAGTGTAGGCCAGTCTGGACTTGCTGGGTGGGGTTCACCTTCACATCCAATTGCCAGCCTGCTGGCGAACAAACATGGTGGGCTACTCTGACCTATTCCGACTCTGGTATCATTACAAAATGCTAACAAGGGGCCCTTTGAGCTAACAGCAGAGAGTGAGGATTTTATAGGCGTGTACAGCAGACGGAAAAAAGACCCAACCGTTGTGCTGAAAACAGCCTGTCCAACAGCCTGAAACTTCACATTGGCACTGGTTGCCTACAAAATCCTTCCTTACATAAGCAAACACGTTCCATCCAGGCCGGCCTCCAGAGCGCTCGCTGGTCCAGGAGTGGAACAGATCTGTGGCCATACAGCCTCAGGAATGCGCCTTGCTGAGCAGCCAGGTCAGTGGGGGAAGTGGTGTTCAGCCAGGGGGCCAGGGGAGAGGTGCTGGAGGCTTTGTTGTATGCCCTTCATTCTCTGAAAGTTCATCCACAGTGAGACTTATCAGATGCCCTGTCTGGAGCGGCCCCCTTCCTCACGTCGCGAGGCGTTCTTGGCAGCCTGCTCCATCAGGAACAATGAGATCGCCGAGCCCTCTCCATCATTCCGGGGCTTCTGCGGAAAACAACCAGCAATTATAAATAGACGTTATTTGTATTTCCATTTTCTTGCCTTCAAGGTTTTTTGGAATAATTTCTTCGGTTTGTTTTGGGTTATTTTCTTTGCATACTTCCTTTGCTGGGCGGTCAGATTTCCTCCTTTCTGAGGCGCTGTGATGACCCTGGCTGTGCGGGGATTGCGGATAAGCTCCAAATATCAGAGACGGGTGGCAGGAAGAAATGAAGGAAGGAAAGGAAACTGCCAGCAGTTGCCATTAAAAGGGCAGCAGCACCAACCCAGATAGGCAAAGAGATGTTGAGTCCCTATTATTCAACAAATAATAACAGTAATAATAGTAGTAATGACTGATGTTTATTTATTGAGGACTTACTATGTGCCAGGCACTGTACTGAGCTGTTGACTTGCATGAACTCACCACAATGAAGGAGGTCGAGTCCCTGGTTGTTCAAGACCCACCAACCAGGGGCACCTGGGTGGCTCAGTTGGTTAGGTGTCTGCCTTCGGCTGGGTTCATGATCCCAGGGTCCTGGGATCGAGGCCCACATCGGGCTCCCTGCAGAGCAGGGAGCCTGCTTCTCCCTCTGCCTCTCTCTCTCTCTCATGAATAAATAAATAAATAAAATCTTAAAAAAAAAAAAAAGTCCCACCAACCAGTAGGCGAGGGGGGTGGGGGGGTTGGGGGGAAGGCAGGGGCTGTTCTGAATGAGGCATGGCAGGCTGGTTCTGGAGCCGGGGCTCAGAAACACGAGATTGAAAGAGAATCTCAAAAACTCACGTGACTGAAGCACTATTGAGGGATTTGTACAGGAGGGGGGTTTTTAGAAACCGCCATTCCTAGCATCTGAGGGGGGGGGCATCGAGACCATCTCTAACTTTATGACTTTTCATTCCTTCTTCGTGTGCTCGGTTCGTGTGTGTGTGTAACCTTTCTCTCCCCCACATCTGCCACCCTGCTTTGTAAAAACACGGGTCATAGTAAACATAGCCAGTGTCTCCCAGGGATGTTCGCAGGCATCCAGCACTCTCTCCTGGGCTCATATGTACTTCTGCAGTCCTTCCAACAATGCCACAGGTGGGGACCATGATTATTTCCATTTTATAGATGAAGAAACTGAGACTCAGAGAGGTTCAATGCCTTGCCTGCACTCATGCCACTGACGAGTGCTAGACACGGCTGTTCTGCCTACAAAGCCCGTGCACCACACTTCTCGGACTACACACGTGCCTAGCCACAGATATGTTTCTGTATCACGGTAATTTAAGATTTTTTTTTTGGTCACAGCCCTCGGAAAATGTGCGTACACACAAACGCACAAAATTTCTGCATTTGACCATAGGGGTTCCCTCACCTACTGAAACTCATCTGTGGACCCTACTAGAAATCCACGGGTTTAGGAATATGTGCTCTAGATGATACTTTAAGAGCTTATAGATACACAGGATACTGTTTTCTCACTCGATGGACCATATGTTCACATATGGGTATATGTGTGCTTATAAAAATACTTCACTTGCAAAAATTAATATGTTATCCCATCTGAACACTTAAAAGCTAGATTATAACTGGGTGAATCTTGAAACCATGAATTCCATATCTGCTCACTACTTCTATTGGTGATTTGTCTATTAATTTTGGCAAGTTCTATAGGCTTTGTTTAAACAAAGCAGCTACATAAAAAGAGCAAGATTCTGCAAAGTCTCTATTGGAAACCGAGCGGTTTCCTTATACCCCATACCTTCTAACGCTAGTGTACCGTGGCAATCTGATATTCTCACGGGACGGAGGTGAGGCCTGTATGCCCAGGAGTGAGACCACCTGGGTCTCAAGCCCACCCTCAACCTGCCCTTCTCACGGGACTTTGGGCAGGTCACTTAGGCTCTTTGAACCCAGTTTCTGCGTCCTTAAATGGGTGGGAACCGTAACGGAGCGTGGCGTGTATTCAATGACGATTGAATGAAGTAATATCTAAACGGGGGTCTAGCCCATAATAAACGCTCAGTAAATGATTGATATTTCTTTCCACTGGTATTCCCATTGATGTTCCAGCTTCTTCTTTGATGGGTGGCCCCAATGAAGGGAGAAACTCAAGGAAATGAAATTTGCTTCTTAAAAAATCTGACCTGACTGTGAACTGATTTCTCCATAACGGCTGGATTTCACTATTGAGCCAGAGACCAGGTGACCTGGTTGTGGGCCCGACTGGACCAGAGACTTGGGCCTCGTGCAGACCTGCCCACAGCCTCTTTGTGTCTCGGGCAGCGTTTTCACTGAGAACTTGTACGTGACAGTGTTGTGTTTTCCTCCTCTTTTCCCTGCAGGTTTTAATGTAAGGATTAATAAGACAGTGTTTGTAGATGTCTTTGAGCTTCCCAGAAGAAAGGCACTCCAGGAGGTGGTAAATTCTCTGGCCTCCATAATCTACTCATGAAATATGGAACTTTGAAAGTGTGAGAAAAATCTCAAATCACTTTGACAGCATTTTAATTATAGTTGATTTGTTTGCCGCTAATAGTGAAAATGCTGTCAGCATGATTTGAGATGTTTCTTCCACTCAAAATGTTATATTTCGTGTTTTCGAGTCATGAGGCAACATTTCAGTTTCCAGATAAAACCAGAATAGCTCAGTGAATGTGTTGGAGCACAAAGGCAAAGAGTATAAAATGGACCAAATGTATCCCACCCCTCAGGAAACGTCGTCACAGAGTGAATTCTTCCTGAACTCACCAACTGTAAGCCCCTCATTCATTTACTCACACCACAGAAAGCTCGTGAGCCCTGCTCTATGCCAGGCACCATGCAAGCAGTAGAAATTGAGCAGTAAAAAGGCAAGGTCCTTGCCCTTGTGGTGCTTACTATGTAGTGAGGACACAGATTCCAAACAAATAAATATGTTGACAAGATCTTTGCAGATCCTAATAGCTATAAAGGCCTTAAGAGGATGGTGAGGCAGAGAATAAAGGCATGCTGTCTGAAATAGGGTGGTCAGGACAGACCCCTCTGAGGAGGTGACATTTGCACTTGGAAGAAGAAGACAGTACCAGCCACAGAGGAAGGTAACAGAGTAACAGGCAGGGGCAAAGGCCCAGAGGCTGGAAAGAGCTTGCCATGTGCAAAGTGTGAGGTCTTAAAAATTTATGATACAAGTAGCATAAAAGGAGACATTGACCAGTTGGCAAAGGTTATAGCTTCAGGACTTGGGCAGGCAGAGGTGCAGGGATGTATAGACGTAGGTATCATTGAACGGACACAACACTCTTTCCCAGAGCACCCAAGTACTCCACCTATGACAGAGAAATCTCCTCACAAGCGGGTCTAAGTGGCAGTCCTCCGGGCGGACTCTGGCAGACTGGACGTTATCTGGCCATTTGAGAAGGGCCCGGGCGTTGTGGATCTTCTAGCATAGGCTCGGTGGGCTAACCCAGCCTTCGGGGGCCTGCTGGGAAGTGTCAAGCGTGAATAAGAGTTATGGAAACTAGAAAGCCTCTTTTCATGTTTGCCTAGTGATGAGAGGAAGAGATGAGACTGTTGCTTTTTCATACCTCTCCTGTGGACTCTGAAAATTAATTTCCACCGTCAAGATTCCCACGCCCCAAATGTGGGTTTGGGGAGAGAAATTAAGACTTTAAAGTGGAGGAAGAACATACAGAAAACGTTCTCTAGACAAATGCTCGACATGCTGATGTCAGAATCTGTGAGGAGAAAAGTAAAAAGGCACCCGGGGGGGGCGCCTGGGTGGCACAGCGGTTAAGCGCCTGCCTTCGGCTCAGGGCGTGATCCCGGCGTTCTGGGATCGAGTCCCACATCAGGCTCCTCCGCTATGAGCCTGCTTCTTCCTCTCCCACTCCCCCTGCTTGTGTTCCCTC
The DNA here is from genome assembly GCF_002007445.2 of Ailuropoda melanoleuca. Lineage (NCBI taxonomy): Eukaryota > Metazoa > Chordata > Mammalia > Carnivora > Ursidae > Ailuropoda > Ailuropoda melanoleuca. The sequence goes on from NC_048219.1 coordinate 169,730,495, forward strand.
TCTCGCTGGCTGTCTCTATCTCTGTCAAATAAATAAATAAAGTCTTTAAAAAAAAAAAAAAGGCACCCGGGAGCCATTTTGGAGAGAAAGGAAAAAGGTAGGAGTGGAAATGGCTACTTCAGCTTAGGAAAGTAAATAGATGAATAAAATAATAAAAGGTAGTGTTAAAGCTTTGGAAGGAATTTTTTCATTTGAGGGAGATTATGAATAATGAAATGCAAACACAGTAGTTAATATGTCCGTTAGCTGGTTTATGTTTTCTTCTGGAAAATGAATAATGTGTTCTAAGAGGAACGGCCTTTCAGGTTATCTTTCTTGACTGTCGTTGGGGTGGGGGGGAGGGGGAGTTAGCCACCAAATTGTAACTCGGGGTCCCTTTCCCCTCAAGCAAACCTGCTAGGAAAATCCAGTTTTTCTTAGAAGTTTAAGTAAGGGCTGGTTATTTGCTTCACAAAAGGATTCACTACAGGGATCCTTTAAATAATAAGCCTTAAAGAAAATTTATAATACGATTGATGTATATGAACCTTTTTCAAAAATACATCCCTTCACTGTATGTGTGTGTAAATATGTAAGGATGTATTTGTAGCTGCCAGCATTACAAAAAAAGGATTTGAGGTGGTATATCCACTGAGTAAATTGAGGCAAGCCTACAGCGATGGCATTTGCTAGGGGGCTTCACCGCCCCTTGTGTTAGTCCCCTAAGTTACTCCATGCGTGATTAGGCAACCCGGCAGAACCCTCCCCTCCTGAGGGTCCAGCCAGTGCGATGTCCGGGCCTCTCTTGGTCCTTTTGGGAGAAATTGGCAACACAAAGACTGGAGATCTCTGCTTATCTTTTTAAAAAAAATATCTTTAAGTATTTCCTGGGTGTGGGCCACGCCCCTGGCACTGTGCTAGGTGACCCAGCACTATGACTTATTTAGTCCTCAATACACTTCTGTGAGACGGATGGTGATGATGATGATGATGGTATTTACATTTTCATCTGCTACGTTATGAGAGCTGGGTTCTTTTCCTTGCTCTCCTACTTGGAAAAGAATTCTTTTTTATCTTATTTTTTCTTTTATTCTATTGTGTATTGTTTTGTTATTGAAGTACGGTTGAGACACAGTGTTCTATTATTTTCAGGTATGGGACATAGTGATTTGACAATCCGATACATTCTGCCATGCTTACCACGATGGTGGTTACCATCTGTCACCGTGAAACAAAAATTTTAATGGAAGCAGCTTTATTTTATATATTTCTGGCTTATTAAGAAATGCAAGCTCATTGTAAGCGATTCAGATAATAGAAAAGAACAAAGAAGGAAGTAGAAATTACCAATTTCTGGGGCGCCTAGGTGGCACAGCGGTTGAGCGTCTGCCTTCGGCTCAGGGTGTGATCCCAGCGTTATGGGATCAAACCCCACATCAGGCTCCTCCGCTGTGAGCCTGCTTCTTCCTCTCCCACTCCCCCTGCTTGTGTTCCCTGTCTCACTGGCTGTCTCTGTCGAATAAATAAATCTTTAAAAAAAAAAAGAAATTACCAATTTCTACCACCCATATATCTCACTACTGTTAATATTTTAGTTTATGTAGTCTTTCAGATTTTTTTGTTTGTATATGCAAGAATGTGCATATATATATATATATGTGGGTATTTTAACACATTCCTTTTTAAAAATCTGTTTTTTAAACTAACAATATAGCATGGCTATTTTCCCATAAAAACAAAATATCCAGACCTACAGGGCCATCAATCTACTATAGCAGTGGTATATTACACTTTATAAATATACCAAAATTGATTTACCCACCCTCTGTTGTTGGACATTTTGATACGATGCTGTTTATAAACAAAGCATCTTTTCACTTTTCTTATGCTTTTTTTTTTTAAATATCTACATTCACAAAGATGCCTATACATCTTTGCACAATTGTCTGATTATTTTCTTAGGAAAAATTCCTAGCAGTGGAATTGCTGGTTTAAAGGGTTTGTCACGTTTCTGCCAAAATGCACTCCAAAAGGTTTTAACAGATGTTCATTCCACTTAGACTGCACCTCTACTCACTCACTCTGTCTCTTCACCTCAGAAATGGGTGTGAGGATACAACAAATTACAGCTAACGTTTATTTATTAAACACTAACGACCAGGCTGAGTACTGACACTTTATACAGATCATGTTGGTCATTTAAATCTCACAACAACCCTAGGAGAAAGGTTCTAATATCCCTATTTTGCTGTCATTTTCCCCATTGCTAAGGCTCAGAAAGGTTAAGTAACTTGCCTGAGGTCACCCAGCTAATAAGGCTGAACTGGGATCCAAACCCAGTTCTGTCTGCTTCCGGGTTTGGCTGGGGCCTGGCAGGGAGCTGGGGTTGGGGGGTGGATGGGACTCTTCCATGCAGGTTCATACAGTCACTACTCCAGGTGAACTGGGTAATATCTGCCTACCGAACACAGCTGTTTTCTCAACAGTTGTGCACCCTGATGGGCCATCGCCGTTACTCAGCTGAGAGTGACAGACGGCCCAACCGTGCTTACCTCAGTGTGGAAACACTAAGGAGGGATTTTCCAGAAGGTTTGGGGAATTTCCTTTGAGAACAAACTGTCTTTCCACTTTTGTTTTGAAAGTGAGGAAGCACATTTTCCTAGTCAGCATCATCTCCCAAACTGAAATCACAGATTCCCCCACCCCCACTGCCTTTCTCAATCTGTGGCTCTCTCTCCAGAGCTCCTGGGAGGACACCCTGCCATCTTGTCTTCTCCAGACTAACCAGCTTCTATGATTCTTTAGACCATAGGATTCCAGCCCTCTGGGGTCTAAGATTGAACTAATCCTGGCCCATTCCTTATACTTCCTTCACAGTCCTATTTATTCCTAAGTGGCTGTGCAATCTGAAACATGGCTCCTGGGGGCTGCAGTGAGGCCTCGGGCCACTGCGGCTCACATAAGGTGCTTGCCAGCAGCCAGCTCCCACAGACCCTGTGTGTGTGTGTGGCAGGAGCCTGCAGGCACATCCCAGGGAGGGGAGCTTTTCCTCTCTCTTTACCCAAAAGCAATAAATTTCTTACATGTTGTTTTAACAGGTTGCTACAAAATAAACAGGGAGGGAGAAGGAAATGGATGGCTGTCGGTAAATAGTGGTACAGTGCCCAGCAGTTTGCAGGGGAGCTAGGGGGAAGGACCTTCCCACCTCAGCCGCTGAGATGGCGGTTCTCCCTGGGAGCCCAGGGAGGGAGCACAGGGCCGGCTGGGTGAGTCGGCCAGAGCACACAGCTAGGCGGCCAACGTGTGCCTGTACAGGTAAAACGGCGTCCCGCGCTGCGTATGCCAGCCGGCGAACCGCGCCAAGATGTCTGCCTTGGACGAGTCTTCCCCAACCCTGGGCCAGGTTGCTTGCGTTTGAGATGAGCTCAGGCCTCAGCGCCGGGATGGCAGCCTGCTCTGCTTCTTGCTGAGCCTAATAGTTACGTGCGCATAGACGCTGGGTCCCCGGGGATTCACCCCTGCCTTTGGAGAAAGGTTTTTATTGCCTTATCTAATATGATGCTGATTCCTTTTAAAAACGTGTTGTTGACTAGACACTGCAGAGGTGAACTTGGCAGAGTCCTGTCAAGGAGGGCGGGGGCCCATGCACGGGAGTCTTTGTCACTCGCGATTAAGGATAAAGGAAGAGGGGTGACCCAGGAGGAAACTGAAACATGGGGGAGAGGGCAGGAAAGTAGGCAGATCTCTCAGGAGCGTCCCCAGTGTGCCTGACTCGGTGCCGAGCACCTTCCTTGTATCTTTCATTTCATCTCCAACCCAGCCCTCTGAACTGGATATTTTTATCTTCATCTTACAGATGAAGAAATTGATCTCAGAGGGGTTAAGTAACTTGCAGTGATGCAGAGCTAAGAAGAAAAGATTAAGATTCAGAGAGATCATGATGGAAATAAAGATGGCGCTATGGAAGGAAGGAAAAATGCTTGTTTGCAGATGTTTGGTAGAAGGATGCTACTGCTCTTAATGTGGGCAAGAGATAAGGCCTTAAAATCTTGTCATCCACTGAGGCGCGTTTCTCTCCGTGGCTGCAATAAGGCAATGCAGCTTCCTATATCTAGGTCGCCCAGTCTACCCAGGCAAACGTAAGTGTTCTTCGTATATCAATCTGAAACACCTGAACGTCTAGAAAGGGCGAGCACAGGAGCTGGAGTGAGATAATGGTCCCTTTCCTCGCCTGAGAGTGATCTTTGCTCATTATGCCCCTTTGTACCATCCTCACGTAGGTATGACTTCATCGAGATTCGGGATGGGGACAGTGAATCCGCAGACCTCCTGGGAAAGCACTGTGGGAACATCGCCCCACCCACCATCATCTCCTCGGGCTCCGTGCTCTACATCAAGTTCACCTCTGACTACGCCCGGCAGGGGGCAGGCTTCTCCCTGCGCTATGAGATCTTCAAGACAGGTCAGTGCGGTCATGGGTGGAGAGTGGGGTGCTGGGCATCCCCAAGACGCAACGCGGCCATCGGTGTCTGGCTGTGGGGCTTGTCCAAGGGAACTGTGTGATAGTTATATGCGTGTAGATGGAGCCCAATGAGACAGACGGGAAGGGTTACAGACATTGTTGGAGTTGGAAGAGAGGCTCAGGGTGACCTTGGGCAGAGCCTGAGATGAAAAAGCTGGTTTAACTTATGATCCAACTTGAGACTGCGTGTTGCAGGGTTAGTGCTGGGTGCTGCCCGCCAGGCGGACAAGCATCGTTTGTGGCACCGAAAGAAGAAAGAGCGCCAATTAAATAGAGAAATGCTTTTGAAAAGAATTCGATTTTTGTGTGTTTTTAAAGATCACAATAATCTTCATGGGAAAAAAGCAAAACTTCGTTGAACTTCCTCCTAATTACTTCATGGTTTAATGTTGCCTTTATCAGGAATTTCATGGGCAGAAGGACATAATCTTTTCAGTGTTCAGAGTCTCTAAAGATCCGACCAGTGGGGTCATACAGTAGCTTTTAAATTCACATGTGGCTTGTAGAAATTCCCCTTGCTAATCCATTTTACTCTTCCACCTGTTGAACCCCTACTTCTAAATGCCAGGATAACCACCTCCTGAAAGGCAATCAAAAAGATAGTAGAAAAAGAGAGAACGTTGCACTTCTTTTAAAGTGATGGCCTGCTTTCTATTAGGCCCCCCTTCGATTACTTTAGGCTCTGAGAACATGGGTCCATCCTTATTTCCATAACTGGATTAAGCCAACTTTTATTCACAAGTCGCTGGTTCAGTATCTACACTGAGGCGCTCCAAGCAGCACGCCCTTCCCTCCAGTGTGAGAGTTCATTATCTTGAGGCTAAGTGAGGTGCACCCTCCAGTTCTCCCGTCACCCCCAGCCTGCTCCCCTACCTCACAGGCTCCCGCCCCATCTACCAGTGTGGCCCCTCTGAGCCTGTGTTTTACAACTTGTGGACGGAGTCTGGTGCAAGGGGAGGCTGTCCGCCTTGTCATCAAGAGGCCCAAGTCCGGCGCCTGTTGAGTTCAGTGTAAGGGGACCTATTCATATCTATTTTCTTTTCACTAAACAGTTCTTGAAAGGAAGTGGTAGCTACTGAAAGCACTTTTTATATCCACTCTGTCTAAATATTTGTCAGATTTGTCTGCCTGAGAGCAAGAACGTAGAATCCAGTGAAGGGGCGGGCTAAGGGAATTGTGTCAAGCCATCATCGAGCCAGAGTGGGAGCACAGACTGTCCTGGGGCACAAGTCCCACGAAGGTCTGTCTGTCATGGGTCATCATGCTCCCAACCACAAGAGGTCACGGGGACTGACAGTCTGTGCGTCCAGTGTCCCAGGGGCTGGTGTGAGGCTCCTGAATGCCTCGATCCCTGTTCCCTAGAGTCCTGTGCAAGATTCCCATCAGTCAGTGCCACCAGCGCAGCTGGAACGTTCATCATACCCTCTTCTGCTGGGGAGCAGAGGGAGACAGAAGATAGAAAGGAATAAAACAGGATGCTTGCCCTCTTCCAGTGGGTGAGCAGGTGTGTGAACCCTCACACGGAACAGATGCGCAGTGGGTGTCGTTGGATGAACGCAGGTACACAGCTACATAAATTGAGAGGAAGACTGTAATATGAGGCAGTAGAAGTCAGTACTGAGTAAGAAGACTACGATTAACGGGCTCCGGTTATAAAAACGAGGGCTCCGTGAAGTCAGTTCGATGGCCAGGTCGCCAGTGCTAACACTGCCACTCAGCTGTGCTGACAGGGAAAGGAAAGCAGCTCCAAGCAAGGTCTTCCAGGGGAGCTGGCCCAGGGAAGCCACAGCAAGGGTGAGCAGGGTCACTGAAGCTCATCTCTGTTTCATGCTTCCTGACTTAGTATTGCCCAAAGGATGGTGTGATATTCTCCAGAAAGCCACAGAAGGAGTAGAATGCTGACTCTATCCATGACGCGCATTCGAAGGGATGAGGTTAAAAATTAAGACACACAAGAGGGTAGCAGAACAGAGTGCTGCTGTGTTGAGGATTGCTAGTCTGGATGCCTAGACACAAGAGTGGCAGCCGTGGCAGGTGGCTTGGGCGTGGAGCAATGGGGCAGCCTACTTCAAGGACTAGGAAAGAAGGAGGAGAGAGATTCCTGCAGTGGGAAATAGCCCCACCAGCATCAGCCAAATTTCTGGGGGAACATAAGAGAGAAAATGAGAACCCAGTGGCCTTTTTGGGGGCCACTGTTCCTTGCCATCATGCCTGTCTTAGAGAGCAAGTCTCGGCATGAAAGTCAACCCTGTATACAACACATTCGTGTGCAGGCTACAGAATTCAAAGCTGAGAAATCTAGGAGGATAAGCGTTCCCCCAGGTGCCATGCTCTCCCTGCACCCACATTTCCACTGTTGGAGTTCTGAAAGAAAATACACAAAGTTTACGTCATCCACAGAACATGAAAGAAATGCGTGAACATGCTGAAGAAATCCAAACAAACACAGCTATGTTTGCTAGTCAGATTCATAAAGAGAAAGAAGGGGGGACTGTAAACACAGATACACAAAATAACCGCACCAAGGACCGTGGAAGCCTGCGAGCGGCACATTGGTCTGGCGAGGCTCAGCTGCAGATTCTACTGACAGACGCAAATCCCCAGCTTGGGTACAGACGGGGGGCATGTGGCTGGAGTGGGAGGTTCCTGTCTGCCCTGAATGAAGTGGTTTATAAAAGAGTCGATACAATACCAGACTGTCCAAATATAAAAGAGCAAACCAAAACAGCTCGCGGACTTAAAGGATCTCAGATTGCCCAATCATGAGCAGAACGGAGAAAGGAATTTTAAAATAACTTTAAAAGTAACATTGGACACTGAATCACTGGAAAACGTGGTTTTTTTGTTTGTTCGTTTTCTGATACTCTTTGACCAAAGTTCAAGATCAAGTTTTCTTTCCTGGTATCCAGTGACATTGCAGAAACTGAAAGCCCTGGGGTCATCCACAGATAGAGAAACCTTAGAGAGTGCCCCCTACTCCTACTCCCTGACCTGGATTCACCTTCTGAGGTCAGGACAAGCTCCGTTGGGATAAATCCACCATGTTTTAAATAGCTTTATTTAAGCTATTTAAATGGCAGATTCTTCTTTCCCTTACAGAGTTATTGTAACATTGACAGTGGAAAAACACGGAGTGGGCATTTTTCACACCAGAGTCCTTTGGTACGAAATCATTCACTGCAGCCAAAATCCCCCAGCTTGTGAGGACAGTCTTAGCATTGAGTGAACGGGAGTATTTGTTGACTGAGCTATTTTTTTTTTAACCTTTGATTCTTTTAGCGCATGGCACAAAAGGATCTCAGATGAGCTAGATGTCTACAGGACGCCACTTTTGTCCCAAGATGTTCCCCTCTTCTGAGATCTCCTCTCCACAGTTAACGTTCAGTTTCCTGCTTTCTGACACTCTGCCCACAGTCCAGACTCTGAGTGACACCATGACAGATGCAGGCAGCAGTGTAATGGACAAGTGTGATTGTTCTGCATAGAAAAGATAAAACTGTTTTTGTTCCTGGTTTAAAATAAGCCAAAGGATATACCCATGTATAGCCATGTGGCAGAGAGAGAGAGACACACACACGCTCTTTTCGGTGGTTTTGTTTGTTTGTTTGTTTTGCCTTAAGAATATCATATTGAAAAATTCTGACCACTCAAATGCAGGACCTCAGAACCCTGGAAACTGTGGGTACTTTAGACTCTCACAGGCTCTGGGCTCTCCCGGGCTTCCTAGGTGTCCATTGTGGAAGACTTTGTCCCCCGTGGATGGGGGGAACCAAAGAAAGATTCCACCAAAAATTCCCCACTCCGGGGGGGATGGGGAATCCCCTGGCCTTGAAAGGGAATGACGAGAGAGCAAAACCGAGGAGCGGATGTCAGGATGCCTTTTCTAGCTCTGAAAGCAAGTGGCGGAGAGAGAGTTAATTTCCTCTGGCTAAGTGACCCACATGGAGAAGGCTGTACAATGGCAATAAACACTAACCTTTTCAAGATTCTTCTCAGCCCCCCGAAGACCTGCCAGCTGGCTTGGCTTGGCCAAACCGCCTCATCCCGCACCATTGAGGAGGCCCTCCGGAGTGTGGGGCCTGACAGTAAACAAAGCTGGGGGCTCGGTGGTAAACAAACTGGGGAAAGGCCGTCCCGCTCAGCCCTCTGGACCTGGCTGCCCACTGCCGGAGTGCAGAGCCTCCGAGACGCAGAGGTGGCACTTAGCGAGGGTTTAGAGTCCTGAAAGGGTTAGCTCTCACCCCAGCTGATGCAGGGTCCCCACGCTGCCAGGGCAGAGTGCTGGTTGCAAGGACAGAGGTGACGGATGGGCAGGTAGGGATGTTGGGGTTTCCCGTCCGATGCTTAAAGGAAGTTGCATTCCCCCTTCTTGCACTTCCTTGCGTGGCACCTTTTCCAAGTCAGACCTGTGCGCTTCCCAGAGAGCCTGATCAGTAAAGAGCATCGCGGAGGGGCCTGCTGCCCGAGCCGCCAATGAAGACATCGCTGTGGGCTAAGATCGGTGTATTGACATCACACAGTTCTATTTCAGCGGGATCCCCAGAGGACACTTCTTGCCAGTAAACACCTGGTTCATCGAGTATTTCTGTATTTTTTCTTCATGCTTAGAGTGCCTATTATCCTCCTCATAAATCCTGCTACCTTTCTTAATTTTACGATCAGAACATAGTGCAATCAATTGTGACTGTCCAGTCTTCACAGCCACGGCATTGACTGGCATTGCCTCTGGCCCCGGGTTGCTCCGTGGGCCCGTGGCCTGGGCTGCAGTGTCCCGGGACTGGCCCGAGGCCCGTGCGGGCAACTGGTGGCTGGGTGAAAACCCTTGAGGGCCCTTTTAATGGGACTCCACCTGGAGGCATCAGCAGATCTGGTGGTATAATCCTCTTAGAGCTCCCACTGCCGTCCAGGCCTGCACCGGGATGCGAATGTGTGCCGCATTTAATAGGAACGCCTCCCTGAGTCCCAAGAAAGCAGACGCAAGAGCTTCGGAGAGAAACAAGGCCATCCCCAGCACAACGGGACCAGAAGCCTTCCAAATGTCAATACACTGCTGCATTTTTCCAAACTTGCTGCTGGAGCAGCCTTTAACATCCCCAACGCCCTGCTGTGATCCACCAGCTACAAAAGTCGATTGTTAATTGTGTGGCCACTACAGAGCAGCTCGTTTTAATATAGTCATGACATGAATGAGACCCAAGCTCCCCTTTGCCCCTCCCCTGAGGCACCTTGGATCTTGGAGGGAGAAGGGGGCACTTAGTTGGCTCTGGTACAATAGGGGCTAGTGTTGAGGTCAGCAATAAATAAGGGGTAACATTGTTTTCCCTGCTGGCAATCAGCAAGCCTTCCTTAAGGATTGAAATAACTTACATTTCTGGAGCGAGCAGCTGAGTAATTGAGAAAGAAGACTCTGTTCCTCTTTTCAAGAGACTCTCCCTCTTTCTCTCTTTCTCTCCCTCTCTCTGTATCTCACACATACAGTCCTTCCTGACCCCCCTTGACTCCCCAGCTCCTCGACTGCTGCTCTTACTCTATTATGTGGAGCAAGCCAGGTCTCCTCCCCTAATTTCTCTCCTAAAGAGAGTCTGGCTTAAAGGCTTGAGACGTGGGTGTGAAGAGTATGTTTCTTCAAGGGCCACTCCAGTGGAAACAAAAACCTTATGAGTAGGGGGATTGGGGCTCAAACATTTAACTAACCCATGTGACAGACTCAGCAAAGAAAGACATCTTCTTCTCTTTCCTGAATGCTACAGTTCTCTTTTACGTACAGGCTCCGAAGACTGTTCCAAAAACTTCACGAGCCCCAACGGGACCATTGAGTCCCCTGGATTCCCCGAGAAGTACCCACACAACTTGGACTGTACCTTCACCATCCTGGCCAAACCCAAGATGGAGATCATCCTGCAGTTCCTGACCTTTGACCTGGAGCACGACCCTTTGCAGGTGGGAGAAGGAGACTGCAAATATGATTGGCTGGACATCTGGGACGGCATTCCGCATGGTGAGTGATGTCGTGGCCACGAGGCGCTCCTCAGTAGCTTGGTCTTTGCCTGTGAATTGCTTCGGTAACAATAAAAAGAAAGAACGAAGGCTTCAAAGCTCCTTAGGGTTTGTGTATGACCCATGATGACTTTCTTTCTTATTCTTCACCAAGGATGTTTTCAGAGAAATTGCAGAAAGGCAGTTTCCTTTCTTGGAAATATTTCTTTGGAGAAAGATAGGAGGAGACTGAGTCTCGGAAGAGGATGAGAAAGCCTATGGGTAATTTTCTTTCCTGCCCCAGGCTGTCAGGATTTCCGTAGAAGGTGACTCCGTGACCACCCTCTCTGCCCAGATAGGGTGCTAGAGCCAGACTGACTAGCTCTGGATCCTGGCTCTGCTATACGGCAGCTCTGCAACCCTGGGCAGGTCACTTAAGCCCTCTGTCCATATAAATAAGCTGCTTTCATCATCATTATTATCACTATGATTTTACTATAATTAAAACAGCCATAGATGTCAAAAAGGTGTATCACCCAAGGCCCAGAGGCACCAGTACTTCTCAGGTGGAGACCAGAGTAGGTCTTTATGGTCAGTACTGGTGAGAAAACCAGTCGTTCACTTTGGACTGAGCCTCAGTGTTTTGTACTGTGAGGGAGGCTTGATGACTAAGCAGTTTCATTTCCTGAGAACAGCATAAGACTAAGTCAGAACACTTGGGTCTGAGCCCCCGCTCTGTTATTTCCTAGCTGTATGAACATGGAGAAGACATGTGATCTCCCCAAACCTCAGTTTATTCTTCTGTAAGACAGGCATGATAATGATAGCTTTCCGGCCTGTCCCCAGAACAGAGCGAGAGAAGAGAATGAGGCCAGGTCAGGGAAAATATAGTTGCCCCTTGAACAGGGAGAAAAGTACAGTTGTCTTTTAAACAATGAAGGGATTAAGAGGGCCAGTCGCCCATGTAGTCGAAAATCCACAAATGACTTCTCACTCCCCAGAACTTAACTGCTAATAGCCTATTGTTGACTGGAAGCCTGACCAATAGCATAAATAGTCCATTAACACATATTCTGTATGTTATATGTATTGTATATTGTATTCTTACAATAAAATAACCTAGAGAAGAGAAAATGGTATTAAGAAAATCATGAGGAAGAGAAAATACATTTACAGTACTGTATTTGTCAAAACAAACTACAAAACCCATGTATAAGTAGGTCCACACACTTCAACCCCGTGTTTTTCAAGGGTCAACTGTACTTTTTAATGTACAGGGAAAATATTAGACATCGTTCTTAAAACCTATCTTTGGTCGTTCTTTTATGCCAAGGCATACCCAAAGGGAGCTCCGTGGAGCGACTTGCGATTGTGGCAGGGGTGAATGTATTGAAAGTGGCATTTGACATTTCCATTTCTACTGTCCTGTCTTTATCTTGCCTGTCCAGTTGGCCCTCTGATTGGCAAGTACTGTGGGACCAAAACACCCTCTGAACTCCGCTCATCAACGGGAATCCTCTCCCTGACCTTTCACACAGACATGGCGGTGGCCAAGGATGGCTTCTCTGCACGCTACTACCTGGTCCACCAAGAGCCGCCAGAGAGTGAGTTGGCCAGTTGGGAACCTCTGTCCTGTCCTTCCATCAGGGCTGTGAGTATGCATGGTGAAGAGAGGCTAGCCTCTGGGAGAGCAGAGGAAAATTCTCCAGCATTTGTAGTAGCCTCAGAATTCAGGGAATGGGGGCTATATCCCCCTGCCAGGCAGAGATTAATAAGAGTCAAACAAATGTCAGCCGGGTACTCAGTTCTTTAGAAAGTAAGTATGTGCACCAAGAATGAGTTACTGCCAGGGTAAGTCACAGGACCACCTCCCACTTCAGTTTTCTCCTCTGTGAATGAAAGGGAGGTGAGTTAGGGTATCTACGTAGAGTCCCCGCCCTGGGCTAACATTTTTTGATTCTTCTCTCCCTCTCTAAGCCTCAGTGGCCATTGTCAGAAAACTGAGCAGTTTTTAAACCTCCTTCATGTATATATTTTACATTAAACATCTCTGGCCCTGGGTAGAGCTTCTCTCACTAGACCGGTACATGCTTGGACTTTCACTTCATGCTTCAGTAGACACAGTTTCCAAGCTTCTACCAGGTGCCAGGTACCGTGCAAAGCCTAAAGTGCAGCTCCGACCCCGCCGTCCTGGAAATGCCCATCTAGACCATGAGTCTCCGGCCTCCATCCGCATCTCCTCTGAACCACGTCTTCAGATCAGCTCCTCTAGGACACGTGCTTCAGATGTGCTGCCATTTCCACTTAGAAACCCACATGATAACTTTAAGTCCTAAAGAAATACTTTAAGGGGGATTGGAGCTGGAGAAATCCTGCCATGGTTGTAGACAGCTTACCACGTGCATACCTGCAGACATGGCCGCCCGGCCTACGGGAAAGGGGATGGGTTTTGTTCTGGGTTTTGCTTTTGTTCTTCCTCAAAGAACTCATGACAATTGAGTGACAGGAAAACAGTATTGCCCATTGCACCAGGTGCTGCAAATGGCCAGCGCAGTCCCAGAGCTCAAGAATGGATTTAATACCTGAAAAAATTGCTGGGCTCTATCAGACACACGCATACACAGATACTGACCGGTGTCTTGCGGTATCCATGGGAAGGACGGCAATTGAACTAATGGGTGCATAGCTAGAGTCGGTGACTTCCAGGTCCATGTGCCCAGGCAGGTGGCACAGGGGAAGACAGTGACATGCACGTGCTCATGGAGAGATGTCCCCGAGACGGATATTCACTGCTTGGTAATGTCGGTCTTCTGTGCCAGAACTCGAAGCAGTTCGGTGAAAGAGAAGCAGAAGTGCCTCCTGGGTGTTTCGGAACAAAGCAGGCTTCCCACGATGTATCAGCCCACCCAGACTGCTGCGAGTCTATCACACGCTTACCTGCATGTCAGTAACGGGGCGTCTGGCGACAGTGAATATCCGTAGCCCGCAGCACCGACGGTTCTTCTGCTTTAGATTGTATTTTTAATTTGTATGATGATTCTTATTT
>NC_048219.1:169745461-169752269 GCF_002007445.2 Ailuropoda melanoleuca
CCTCCCACTTCAGTTTTCTCCTCTGTGAATGAAAGGGAGGTGAGTTAGGGTATCTACGTAGAGTCCCCGCCCTGGGCTAACATTTTTTTATTCTTCTCTCCCTCTCTAAGCCTCAGTGGCCATTGTCAGAAAACTGAGCAGTTTTTAAACCTCCTTCATGTATATATTTTACATTAAACATCTCTGGCCCTGGGTAGAGCTTCTCTCACTAGACCGGTACATGCTTGGACTTTCACTTCATGCTTCAGTAGACACAGTTTCCAAGCTTCTACCAGGTGCCAGGTACCGTGCAAAGCCTAAAGTGCAGCTCCGACCCCGCCGTCCTGGAAATGCCCATCTAGACCATGAGTCTCCGGCCTCCATCCGCATCTCCTCTGAACCACGTCTTCAGATCAGCTCCTCTAGGACACGTGCTTCAGATGTGCTGCCATTTCCACTTAGAAACCCACATGATAACTTTAAGTCCTAAAGAAATACTTTAAGGGGGATTGGAGCTGGAGAAATCCTGCCATGGTTGTAGACAGCTTACCACGTGCATACCTACAGACATGGCCGCCCGGCCTACGGGAAAGGGGATGGGTTTTGTTCTGGGTTTTGCTTTTGTTCTTCCTCAAAGAACTCATGACAATTGAGTGACAGGAAAACAGTATTGCCCATTGCACCAGGTGCTGCAAATGGCCAGCGCAGTCCCAGAGCTCAAGAATGGATTTAATACCTGAAAAAATTGCTGGGCTCTATCAGACACACGCATACACAGATACTGACCGGTGTCTTGCGGTATCCATGGGAAGGACGGCAATTGAACTAATGGGTGCATAGCTAGAGTCGGTGACTTCCAGGTCCATGTGCCCAGGCAGGTGGCACAGGGGAAGACAGTGACATGCACGTGCTCATGGAGAGATGTCCCCGAGACGGATATTCACTGCTTGGTAATGTCGGTCTTCTGTGCCAGAACTCGAAGCAGTTCGGTGAAAGAGAAGCAGAAGTGCCTCCTGGGTGTTTCGGAACAAAGCAGGCTTCCCACGATGTATCAGCCCACCCAGACTGCTGCGAGTCTATCACACGCTTACCTGCATGTCAGTAACGGGGCGTCTGGCGACAGTGAATATCCGTAGCCCGCAGCACCGACGGTTCTTCTGCTTTAGATTGTATTTTTAATTTGTATGATGATTCTTATTTACCCACAATTTTGTTTCTTCCAGACCCAGAGGGGCTGTCAAGCTCTATGACTTGGCAGAGTTGTTTTCAGAATGTGAGTGTATAATTAGGTCTTTAAGATGAAGGAGTTCCTGCAAGGACTTGTCCCGAGAAGGGAGCAACATTTGGGGGATCCCAGGAGTTTGAGGTTGAGAGACATAACTGTGCCCTTGACCCTCTCCCTTCCCCAGACTTCCAGTGCAACGTCCCCCTGGGAATGGAATCTGGCCGGATTGCTAACGAACAGATCACTGCCTCATCTACCTACTCCGACGAACGGTGGACACCTCAACAAAGCCGGCTGCACGGCGATGACAATGGCTGGACCCCCAACTTGGATTCCAGCAAGGAGTACCTCCAGGTACTTCACTCAGATACCAGAGGTTGTGCCGAGTGTGGGTGTACTGATGGGCAAGGGAGGTGGCTCGGCTGGAGTGGACAGAGGACACGAAGAATATAAACACAGCATACTCGAGAGCTCCATTCCTACATCCGTCCAAACACACGCATGTACCAGGCACAAACAGACTCAGCCAGGCACTGTGCAAACTGCTGGGATGAGATGATGATAAGACAAGACACTGCCCCTGCCCTTGTGAAGATTACCAGGCCCTGGAGAAGTTGTTTGGCCTGGGTGCTGTTTGCCTCTTAGTATAGATATCCAAGGAACATTCTATAAACAGTTCCAGATCTTGCTCATTCTTGGCACAGGGAGGCATCAGAGACTTGGTCGGGGGAGGGCTTGTTCCTGAGGGCAGACTTGTTGAGTTTGCTCGCTGAGCATGGCAGCTTCTCCTGATCTTTGCTGTTTGGAGGGAGCCCTGCCAGGAAGGTTTTGCACATAGCTCTCAGAAGAACACATGGGAAAATGTCACTACCGGGAATGAAACTGTAGTCGCCCAGATGCTCTGCAGTGTCTTTTCAGACTATTGTTTGCTTTCCTTCCGAATAGGACTTGCAGTGTATATTGAATAATCCCCCCTGAAACTATAGACTGGTCCGGTTCTTATCCCCCAGGTCCATGCTGGAGCCATGGCTGCTTTTATGACACACCCCAGACAACCTTGTGACCCATTGACAAGCCTGTCCTAGTTCTGATGTGACCGGGTGACCTCTGCTCTGAGAAGGATGTGGCAGAGCAGATAACAAGACAGGGAGAAGTATCACTTAGAAACTTCCAGGGAGTCCACAGAAGTTCTAAGGCCATTTGTCACTATCTCTTCTCTGCCTCTCCAAAAAGCCTTCTATCCTGCAAAGCTTCCAGAACGTTCTCCTTTATAATCAATGTCCCATTGATTTTACTCCTTACTTTTGGTCCTCAATCATAAGCTTTCTCTTATTGCCCTCCAGCTGTTTATCGGGCACATCTACAGCACTGCACACTTCTTTTGAATTGCGTAATATGCCGAGCACATAATAAGTACCAATAAATGCTTCCTGAATCAAATTTTACCGGTGAGTGCTGCTAAATTTTGATCACACGGAGGTTGCCATTAAGAAACACTGTGGCCAGCAAAGGAATGACATCCAGCAATTTCCAAATGGGTTTGGTGTTGTGGGAAGAGAGGTCCCTCAAAATGTGAGCCATCTTCCTTATCGAGCAAAAGGTCAGGACTTGGTGCATAAGCCTAATTGCTTGGGCAGACTCTGGATGCCCTTTGACCCTTTAGTGACCTGAGTGACTAAATACACAATGGAGTGAGGGACTGAGGGGAGGGGAGGCGAGGCAGCCCCGAGCTGAGACGTTGCAACGAGGGCATCATAAGTGAATTGTATTGGACTGGACTGGAGTGGGGTGGAGTGGATTTAGCCATTGTTCCTTTAAACAGCATCTGCTTCTGCTCTTCAGGGCAGGCTGTAGTCCAATAAGAAGAGGTGACAGTTGTAGATGTCCGAGGACCCCTTTACTATCCTGAATACTGTCCATTTGGATTTGCAAAAAAGAGAAAAAAAGAAAAATAATCAAGTTACAATTTCAAAGGTGTCCAATTGAGGGTCAAGTAAGTTGAGTTTGACCATCCAGTCTGGAACTGCAGACTGATACTGATCCCTCTCATTCCGGTAGATGACAGACGCGAGTTGTAAGCTAAGTATGATGTTTTGTCCTTTGAAGGAAAAGCAAGAGACTGCCCTCCTGTCACGGGAGCCGTGGGTCCCTTAATTCCTCCTCCCCTCTTCCTCAGGTGGACCTGCGCTTTCTAACCATGCTCACAGCCATTGCAACGCAGGGAGCAATTTCCAGGGAAACGCAGAATGGCTACTATGTCAAATCCTACAAGCTGGAAGTCAGCACTAACGGGGAAGACTGGATGGTCTACCGGCATGGCAAAAACCACAAGGTAAACCCATTGCCCTCCCCTCCTCGAAGGCAGGCTGGGCTGTGCAGGAGCCTGGGGACAAGAGAGGAGCTGCCAGGCAACCCCATGGAGGGGAGGATGCCTTGTTCGGTGAGGCTCAAATAATTGATGGAGGCAGGGGAGGCGGTGGCCCTGAAAATATTCTCTCTTATGCTAAAGCGATTGGAAAACACCGACAGCCTGGCTGCTGTGGCGTGTTGCACCTCAGAGAGAGAGAGCGTGAGCTTGCAGAGTGCTCTCTGACTGCAAATGAAGGAGAAAATGTGTCCCCAGTCTGCGCCTCCCCATCCAGGACTCATTGAGCATTTATGGCCTGAGTCCCTTCCACATGCTGGGTTAACAATCACAAAACCACATGAAACTGTAGTTCAGGAGTTACCGAGCTCTAGAAATGAAAGGGCACAAATCCTGAGAGGGAATCACAATGTCCCGAAGAAGAAAGAGGACAATAAATAATGAGGAGAAATTCCGTGTGTCGGGGACGGGCTCTGAACCGGCGATCATGCTTGGCAGCGAGGCACTGAGTGTGCCCGGCTGGTGCCTTCCGTGTCCGTGGCTCCCGGAGGGGTGTCCGTGTGCGCGATGCGGGGCTTTTGTTGTTCACACAGACGAGTGTGTGGTGCTCGGCTTTCTGCGGACACGCGGCGTGCTGGTGGTGGGCGGCCCGCAGCCGGCCCCCGCGGTCCTGGTTAGAAGGTGCGCTGGGCACCCGGGGCGCTTCCTGGAAGCAGCGGGCGTCTCGCCTGGGCAGAGGGCGAACTGTCACGCGCTGGCTCTCAGCTCTGGGAGGACAGTGCCCATCCTTCCCTGAATGGAAGCTGGGACAGGCAAAGGGACGCTCCTCTTTACTGCCACCGTTCCATGGGCCCCTGGCCTGTCGAGTTGGGAATGGTCAAAATGGGACGCATGTGACCAAACCGAGACAGGCCAGATCTTTTCCAAACACAGCCTCCTCGGCTCCTGCCACTGCCCCGAGGTTGCGTGCCCTCGCTGGCGCAACCGGACACGTTGGACGGAGAAAACGCAGAACTGTGAGGTTGGCCCTGATTCACTCAGGAAGTGTGAGTTTTTAAAGCAGTGGATTTTTTTTTATTATTAAAATCGCCATAGTAACATGGCAGCATTCATCAAAAATCACGGCTTCTAGATATCACCAGGTATCTCTCTCTCTCTCTCTCACACACACACACACACAATTTCTTCATTTCACAAATAAAGAAAGTGAGGTATTTAGCAGTTGAAAGACCCCCCCACCTTGACATGGTCAACCAGGTCTGGCCTCCCATTGACTTCTTTTGTTTCACTTGCAAATATCATTTGGAAAGGGCAAGGCTGAGTTGGCACTGGGTTCTGGGGGCAAGTTCTCATCCCCCTACCCCCGACGCTTTCCCATGCCTTCTTTCCCCACCCACCCTTTTCAGTAAGAACCTGGTAGAAGCTGGAAGCTCCACCGGGCAGGTGAGGGCCAGTGCTGAGTAGGAGTGGGTCCTGGGGGAGAAGGGGGAGGTTCACCTGACTGCCCCCCTGTCCAGGCTCAATGACTAAGCAGAGCTGGCCAGAGGGATACTGTAGCATAAGCTGATTTTAAAAGCACGCAGATGGACTGGATGCTATTTAAAACACTCTTTGTAGGAAATCTGCTTTTGGAAATACCTTAGCACTGCACATTTTGACAGAATGCTGTCCTCCCTGGCTTTATCCCTGGTATTCGTTCTGCAGGGAAGATATTCCCGAGAATTGAATTTAGCTTGCTGGGCTCCTTTGGAATCATTCTCAACTTTTTCATATTGGATATATGATTCTCTCTCTCTCTCTTGCTCTCTCTCACCTCCTCTTCTCACCCTTGGCTAAATTTCTTTCCCCAGGAGCCAAGGGGTAATTTCATTTTTGTTTTGTCGTTGTTGTTTGGCTTTTTAGTGAATTAGTCCTGCCACATAAAAAGCACTGGGGCAAAGGAAAAACCCTTTCTCTCCCTATTAGATATTCATTCTCTGGCTACCTAGAAGGAGGCTGGAGAGTGGAAAGCCTGCCAATTAGGTGTCGCTCCCTTGCCCCACTGCAGGTGCGGTGGGCGAAGAGGGAGACCTGCCCGGCCGCCCCTCTGGGGGGGTGATCTCTGCTGCTTCTTCATTAGCAGATCTCTCTCCCAGATGTCTGTATTTGATGTGCACATCCCGCACCGCTCATGGAGCGTCAGCACAGCTCTCTGGTCTGTTCAGGTTGAAATAGTTGAGTGAACCGTGCCAAATAGATTTGTCGAGTCTGCTGCAGTTTGATTCGATGCCATGAAGGGGAGGAGGCTGAGGAGGGGAGTTGGGGGCAGGAGAGGGGAGAGGCTTCGTCTCTGCCGTCTATGCGGGCCGCTACCACTGAGTTTCTCTTTGTAGCCACGGCTGGTGGGCGCTGTGCCAAGCTAAGTGCTAGGTGATGGGCTTGAAAGCACAATTCAGACAGCAGGACCTGTGAGCAAAGCCGAGCGGAGGTAGGGGCAGCAGCGTGCTCCACTCCGTGGTGCAGGGGGAGGGTTTGCAGACACAAATCCATGCACAGGGAGTGAAGAGGGGATGGTCATGTTTGGGGCAGAAATGTGGGAACTTGATTTCAATTCCCCGGTCACTGTCAACACCAGTGCTATGTACCAAAGACCAGGGAATTGGGGAAGTCAGAGAAAAACAAGATGAATGAGTGCTGAAGGTGGTGGGGGGTGGCTGTGCTATTTCCTTGCAATACATGATTTACAATGTGGACCCAGGCGGGGCTGAGGCAAGGCCTGGTCCTACAGGGGAACGACTTCCTTCTTGTGGCCAGGAAGTGAGGAAGACTAAGGAGCTGTTTTCCAGCTTCCCCTAGCCTGTGAGCAGTCCCTTCTTCGTCTCTTTTTACCCAGCAGGTCATGGTGAGGTTGCCTCTGACGGAGGCATTTGACGATCGTGGGGGATATTGCAAGCATCCTCCTGGCAAAACACAGCCCATTTATGCAGGCCACGTGTACAGCACATCCCCAAACCCTTAGCCAATGACACATGCCATAAATATGGAACCTATGATTTTCCTATAGGGTGGGCCCTCCTTATGCATATTTATGGCGTAACCACAAGGCAGAGCGCTTGTCCGCCTGATGGAGCCCATACCCAGCCCATGTGCTCCCTGAGATTATAAAAATTGTTTCACATATATTTCTTCAGAAACCACAAGCAGAAAACTACTGCTTTTGGTTTCACCAGCTATATTAATAACACCCCAAACATAGACAT
>NC_048219.1:169752369-169956382 GCF_002007445.2 Ailuropoda melanoleuca
AGAAACCACAAGCAGAAAACTACTGCTTTTGGTTTCACCAGCTATATTAATAACACCCCAAACATAGACATAGTGTTGTAAATACAGTATTAGAAGGATCACGTCTGTGTCTGTAATTATGTACACACGAGCCACAGGAAGGGCAGGGAGAAACACGGCAGGAGCTGGAGGCTCGAGGCCTTGGCCAGGACCCTGCTCACCTCAGAATTGTTGGTTTTGTGAGTGTACGCTGGACGGAACGAGGCCAAGGCTAGTGTCAGGACAGGGGGACAGAGGCCATTGCCCTTATATGTCTAGGCAAAAGGCCTCGTCTTCATTTCTCCCTTATTTGGTGAACGTGGGCATCTCCTTGTTGACATAGCCCTGGCTACCTGTTAGTCACAGTGCTGCTGGCCGCTCTGATGTATTTGGAAGAAATTTGGGCTCAAAGAGAGAGTCTGTGGGGGTGCTAAATATATCTTGATGGCCAGATTGAGGATGGGAGGGTGAGGACAGGGATGAGGTCCAAGAGTTTTCAGAATTGCCCTGTAATGAGTGGCAGAAATACAGTAAATAAGCTCGTGCCATTCATGCAGCGATGGCCTCCAAGGGGGTCAGAGAACCTCCAGGTACCCACTCATTGGCTTCAGAATGGAACAGAGTTTCAAACACTGGAATTGAAGCTCTTAGACAGAGTAATTTGCCCTGGGGACGTGGGGAACTGTGGAGTCCCCATGAAAGGCTCCTGGTCACGGGGCTTTGATCTCCAGGAGGATAGTCCCAGCAATCTGATCCGGGCCTTGCTGTCATCTTGCATCCAGAGGGAAGCCCGCTTCCTAGATCTTCAGTCTAGGGGTCTAGAGGTGTGCATTTTCCTGGAGAGCCTCCACCCTCGGACAGCCTGGCTTAGCACGCTCAGCTCATCGGTCTGGAGTTCGGGCTCCGTCCTAGAATACCAAGGATGTAGAGCTGAGAGAAGTTTCTTTGCGTTTGATTTGGCCACATCCCTTCCAAACATGTAAACACCCCCCTTCAAAAAATTCTCTGTCCTATATTTTTATTCTAAAGTAAAGCAAATCACTTTGAAAGCCATTGGAAAATTTAAAACCCTCCGCAAATTTGTCTGAGACTTAGGAGGATAGAGAGCGGCATCAGAAAACCAAACCCCCTAAATCAGTCGGCTAACAGAACCATGTGGCGTCTATTTTCAGATCTTCTTAGATGATGCATCATGTGACCCTGGAAATTTCTCTTAATAGCTCCGTGCCTCAGTGTTTCCGCCTGCCCAAACGGAATGGTGCTGTAGCTGGTGTTGGCAGGGCACCTTGGGATCTGTAGATGGAAGGCTCTCTGCAGATATAATTAATGTATTAGACCCACAAAGCTCTTCTTGAGCAGAAGCAAGTTATCAATTTAAAAAGTAACAAGGCCCCATGGGATATTTATCTGCCTCTTTTAAAATCATAGGTCTGGAAGGGACCTGATAAGTCATCCAGACCTCTCTCTGCATCTGATGGGTCCTGCACTCGAGCCGCCTCAGATAAACATTACACTTCTCAGTTTCATTCTTCTATTATGGGTGCAGTTATTCCTCCAATTAATAACTCAGAGTTTTGAAAAAGTACTTTTTTTTTTTTTTAACCTCCTGGTAGATGACTGGTTTCCCCTTATCCTTTTCATTGCAGTCTTGTTGACTGTATATAAGATTATGGCAGTGACTCAAGCTGTCAGGTGGGAATGAGCATCAGACTTCAGAAGTCATGCATCTGACTGCAACTTTGAACTGGGGTTCTATATATTCTGAAGAGGGCCGATGCCCTTTTGAAATTCATATCCCCCAGTTTTTCTGCCCCCTTCAGTTATAACTGAGAGGAATCCAGGGCCCTAGATAATTAAGTTTGTCCCTTATCCATTTGCCATGGGATGAGCTCAGACCTTTAGCCTCTCCACTTAGGAAGCCCAAGGGAAAATGTCATTATACATAAGCTTGGAACCTTTTCTCTATCAGGCTCCCGTGGCTGGCTTCACCCAACTCCCATGGGTGCTGAACTGTCTCTGGGAGCTGAGGCCAGCCTCCCTGGCGCTTATGGCCTTGATGCCAAATTCCCAGTGCTTTCCATCTCACTGCTGTGCACTGAGGCCAATAGGACAGAGCAAGTGAGCAGGGGGTTTCGAAGGGCACAGTGATCTTGCTTGGGCTGCAAAAATTCTCTTTGCCCTTACTCCAGCGTGCCTAGGTGAGCACTGGGGTGAACACTTCACCTGGTGGAAACATGGCTGTTTCCTGCTCTGTGATTGGCTGAGATTTTACTGGCAGAGGAATGCAGACAGGCTCAGGAGCCCTATGCCCTGTACCCTTTCGCACTCCCTTCTGCCCACCTGCAAGTTAAAGGCGCCTTCTCAAAAAATATGATGATGTCGCAAGAGGTTTTCAGTACGGAGAACCCTGCCGACCCAGTGAGACTGTCTGTGTTTCTCCCCCCACCTTTACAGGAGGACATTGGCCATTCCCTTCCATTGCTCTGATGCCACACTCTCCCCCACCCCATCTCTCCTCCAGCCCCAAATCCCTGAGCTTCCCTCCCCTTCCCTCCTCTGCTCATCTCCCTGGTGCTTTCCTGTCTCCAGTCCCGAAACCCTAATCCTGTTAGTATGCTATGTTCCAGGGCTCTACGTCTCGATGGGGGTAACATAATCCCGCAGTAAATCTAACGAGACCCACAAGGCGCACACAGATGGGATGCGCACATCCCACCCACCTCCACCCCCACCCCCAGGGAAGAAAGCGGCCTCCCCCGCCCTCCACCCCATGACAGGCTCCTGCTCCTCTGTCTTCTCCACACCAGCAGACCTGCTTGATGACAAAAACAGCCCTAAGTAAAGGAGCAGGAGACAGGAGGGCATCGTGGTCATAAATGAGCATTTGGTGGGTAGGGAACTTTCTCTGCCCTACCCCCATCCTTACCCTCCCTTAAATTCTCCCCCACTCTTCTCTCTCATATATGTATATGTATCCACATATATAGGAGACACATCCCTTCTGACTCTGTTCTGGCTAAGTTCCCACATCCACTAGAATGAAAGCAGCTTTATATATTAAAAAAAAAAAGATTATAGTCTTTAAAGAGGAGGAGTTTTAAGAGAGAAATGTTAGGGCCATGATTTACAAAAAAGAAAAAAAAATGTCCATTACATGAACATCATTTTCCCCGCGTGCAACAGCACCCCTACCCTGCCCCCCACCCCTTGCCTGTTTGGTGCAACAAATTAATTAAACAGGATGGCAACCATTGATTAACAATTTATTTTTATGTGTGGCCCCAGTGGCTGGTTTTAGAGAAAACGCGAGGGAAGGGGGTGGGAGAGAGAGGACAGGCGTTTGGTTCCGCTGCAAGGATGAGTCAGTTCAATTGTTTCTGAGAGAGATTTTTAAAATGTGCTACTGGTTTCCCCAGTTTCTGCCCTCTGCTCCTGCCACCTCTCTTTTCTGCCCGCTTTGTTCTCCTCCTCCTTGAGTGTCTGTGCCAAATAGATTGAAAAGGAGAACTTTGGATGCAATGAAACATTTATTAGTGGAGAGAAATATTTATTTTTTTAAAAAAAAGGAAGAAGACCGTCTCCTGCACAATTTCTACCTCAGGGCTCCAGCACTATATCGTCTTTGAAAAATTTCCTGCTTTCTTTGCAGTCCCTGGAGCTGGCCACGTTCAGATATTTACAGCAAAATAGGAATAAACCGTAGGTCACACCATAGGTAATGAAGAGACAGGCGTGTGCAGACTGCATACCGAAGCCCCACTCCAACGGGAGGCCGTGCCCGTAATGAGAGGCTGCATCTGTCGGTGGAAGGGCCCGCCTGGTGGAGGAAGGTTACAGCCAGCTCCCACCACGAGCCTGCCCCGTGTCCCTGCGCCAAGGAGCTCAAAGACTGTGATGGATGTGGAGCGGCCACACCATCCTGGGCGCCTCGGATGGCAGAGAGGACTGGTGTACGGGAGAGGGACTTAGGCTTGGCGGTGAACCCCCCTGCCCAGAGTCCTCCGAGGTAGGCAGGCCAACGCTCCTTGTTCTCAGCCGTGCTAGAGTCCCTGCCTATTCTTACAAGACTTACGGACAGGGCGGCAGGGACAGGTGACTGTGACAAGAAATGGGGTAGAAAAATAGAGAAAAGACCTCAAAACCATCCGGGATGCTATCTGGCTAGATGTTTCCTATTAGATCACATGTATTATCTTCTTTTATTTGGCGCGGTATGAGAGTCCATGCCTGGGGAGCTCATAAGCATGGTCACAACATGGGGATTTTTTTCTTTTGCTGGGTGGGGTATGTAGCTAGTCACCACACTGGGGTGTTGGATAGCAGCCAAGTTAATTGGCAGGTGCCCCCTCCCCCCAGAGGTGCAAATCAGAAAGTCTTTGAAGTGCTGCTGGTTTCAAATTCTGTCTTTCTGAAAATAAACCAGAGGTCTCAAGAATCAATTGGAAAGTGTTGGATTATGTTCAGAATTCAGCGAGGCACCAAATGGGTTATCCAAACCACTTTGTGCCCTGAACTGCTTTTTAAACTTGGTTTGCAGAGATGCATTTGAAGAAGTCTATGTGTTCAACATAAACACACACACACACATACACACACACACACAATTTAATAATTACATCAATCAACACCAACCTTAGCTCCTAAGAAAGCTAGAGACACCTTGAACATACTTCTCATTTTCTTTCGGGTGATCAAGCAACCATATTAGCATTTTGCTTTTAAAAATTAACAAAAATGTGTACCATCTGTGACATCCAGCTTTTAAAGCAGATGTTCCAGTGTGATCATCACGTTTGGTATATGTTTATCGGGGTGTACTGTACGCTGAGGACCCACTGAGGTTTCTTAGCATCATGGACACCTCACTCTCAAGTTCTGACCTGAAAATTTGGGGCCTTGAGGCGGGACTTGGGAGTCAGTGGCTTTCAGACCTTGAACCCTCCCCATCAAACAGAGACCCACGTGTTATGTGTGATGTAGCTTCCACTCTGACATTGGTCCTGGGTGTTGTGCAGGCATTGGAGCCAGTGGGGAGGGCTGGTAGACCTTGGTGTCTATCTGCAAGCCTCTATCAACTTCCTTTTCCTGAAGGAGAAACCAAGGTATCTAAGGATTATTGATTTGCCTATAATGATTCAGTGAGTCGGCAGGGTATAGGGAATAAAACCAATTTCCTGGCATCATTTCCCATGCACACAACCCCTTACCTTGCAATGCCTAGACTAGAAGCCAAGAATCCATCTCCGAGAATTTGATCAGAAAACATATGAAGGGTGATTCTGAAACCACAGAAGCATTGAGAAAGTCATAAAGATGTATAATATATGATAGCATTTCCCAGCTATAAATAGGAAGATGCAGGGAGAAAAATAGAGACCTGTAAATCCATGGGGTCAGGAGAAATAGAAACTGCTTAATATTTCATTAAAAATGGATTTTCATAAATTGCACTTTGATATCTTTGGGTGAAAGACAGTATGTAAGGACTAAGGTGTTGTTATTCATTACTTTTCATTATTAATAATTGGGACTGTTATCGAGCAAAAACATCAGCAAGGTGTGCTCCCCTTCTGAGTGGGGCACTCACCGTGTGTCCTCGGCACTCGCTGAAGTGTATTAAAACCCATAGCCCTCGTCCACCGAAGCACTTAGGCATGAAGGGACCCTGGACAATGAAAATGCCCTTTACAAAATGGGCACTGCTGGGGCAGGTCTAGTTGGAAACTCTTAGGCAGAAAGCCTTAAAATCTGGGGGCCAGAAAGGTCTTGACAAATCAGCTCATTTCATAGAGGAGGAAATTGGGATTCTGGGGGAGGTGGAGACATTTGCCCACACTGATGAGCTCAGCAGCAGCAGACTGTCTCCCCTGGCGCCTGGTTCAGTGGTGTTTGGGGGTGTTTTCCCCACTCTGCCACACTCAGAGTGAGAAGTGTATAAAGAGTTTAATAAAATAAGCCATCTCTCCTTCAGCCAAGGGTCCAGAGGGCAGGGGCGGATATGAGCGCAAAGTCAAGAGCACACAAGAAACCAAGAAGGAGCCAGGCTCAGAAACCCAAAGGACAGTTCAAGGCCGGGTTGAACCGGCGTCCGTTTGGTTCCGGGCTAGGGTAGGAGCAGAGTGAGCCGAACGGGAAGGCCGAATGACACTCAGCGGGGAGCAGCCCGGTAGGTAGGTCTCTCTAAGCAGAGAGACTGTGTGCTCGCCTCCCTTTCTGACAGCTGTCACTGCACCCAGAGATCCAGGGGGCTCCCCCAAAGCCTGGGACCATGTGCCGCCGTGGGAAGACCAGCCCCGTGGCCAGACAGGTACACATGCGCGTGTGTGCACGTCCCTGCCCACGTGCTGCCACACTCACGCCCGTGCCAGCCTCCCAAAGGCAGTCCAAAGACATAGTCATTTCCTCACTGAGGGGGGGAGGAAAGGTTCCTTAGTGTTGTCTGCCAAGGCTGAGAAATGAAGGGGTCAGATAAGATAAAATTGGATATTAAAAACACATGAGACGTGCTGTGTTTCTGAACGGTGCCGGCGTGGCGTGCGTGCTGTGGGTTAGCAGCTGTGTCAGAGTTCGCATCCCCTCGGCGCTCCGAGGATGCGTTCACGGGAAGAACCCGGCTCCCCGCCCCAAATGAACTCCTTAGCATCTGCTGATGCGGGCCACACACAGTCACCCTCACCATCCCCGGGGAGCAGGCCAGGGGCGGCCCCCCACGGCTCGCAGCACCCTCCCCAAATAAGCAAAGGGCCGCACTTGCTCCTTCCCTGCCAAAACAAAACAAAAAACAAACAAAAGCCTCTGCCTCATGCTGGATTCTAGAGAGCTGGTTAATCTCTTTCCCTGGATTCAATGCCCTCATTCCTTTCCTAAGAGCTGCGGAGCTCTTTCTAGGCTCCCGAGAACCCATGGAATGGGCATGGCCAGACCGGAGCCTTCCTGGGCCCTGTCCCCTGCCTTGGTCATCCTGCTCCAAGGTTCAGATCACAGAGGCTTGGGCCCCTCTCTCCCCCTTTCTGCATCAGCCTTCCCCCAGGTGCCTGACTCTAACCCTCTTGCCTCCTGTTTGCCTGGTCTTTCTTCCCTTGTTTTGTCTTCTCGCCCCTCTTTGTCCCCAGTCACTGTAAAGGAAGGAGCCAGATCAGACCTGGGAGTGAGGGGCGGTCAAGCAGTTCTGCCTCTTGCTCCCTGCAGTTAGCAAGGCAGCAAAGGAAGACCCTTGGCCTCGGGATGGGCGGGAGGCTCCCTAGTGAGGAGGGAGGGGGGGGGCAGGGGTTGAAACTGAGTATGGTGGGCCAGCGGGAACCTGTCTCCTCTCTTTTGCTCCATCTGTCTTAAGCAAGCCACTTCCCTGATCTGGTTGCAAAGGGTGTGATGTCTTTTACCCTTCACCCCCACCATCA
This sequence comes from Ailuropoda melanoleuca, assembly GCF_002007445.2. Classification (NCBI taxonomy): domain Eukaryota; kingdom Metazoa; phylum Chordata; class Mammalia; order Carnivora; family Ursidae; genus Ailuropoda; species Ailuropoda melanoleuca. The sequence goes on from NC_048219.1 coordinate 169,759,785, forward strand.
GTGGTGTGCTTTTTAAGGGCTCTAATTTTGACCTCAGCAAGTGGGAAATATGGAGGGTTCAAGGTTGCCAAATGGCAGAGTTCCTAGTTACAGTTCATGGGAAAGAAAGGACCACGTTGTTAATTAGCTGTAAGCTGCCATGCAGCTCATTGCTGTTACCCAGAGCTTTCAAAGTCAGGATTATAAACACACATCCCTCAAGAGTAACCCCATCTCCATTCAGCCCAGGCTCGGGGACCTTAAGAACTCCAAGACTCTAGCCACCAATATAAACGCTGCAGATCTGTGAAAAGAGGTGAGAGCTAATGTAGGAAACCATAAGCCTGCAGCCTAAAAACATGGCAGGGGATTTGGATCCAGACAGACCTGAGCCTCCATTTTCTCATCACTAAAGCAGAAATAATAATACTTACTTCCCGAGGCGTTATAGATGCAGTTGTGTTTACATGGCGTCTGGTCAGGGGTTTGGGAACAGACCAGTCCCCCGACTCTGGTCCCAGCCCTGTCAGTGCCCACACGCCTGGCATGTTACAGATCTCATGAGCTGAAGTGCCCTCGAGTCGACTTGCAGATTCTCTTGGTTGTTACAGCTATGACAGGTCTGATTTAGAAGTGATGCTTGGTTGGTGGTCTTTCTCCTCCACCCTTAGCCAAGGAAACCAAGAGAAACTCACATACACTTGCTCCAGCTACTTTTTTTTTTTTTTTTTAATGGAGAGCACAGAAAAGCATAAGGTCCATATGGCAGTTATTGATTTGGGCCATCTGGTAAACTAGGACTTGCTCCTACCATGTTGGCTTAGAAGCTACTCCAAAAAGCCTTTCCTCCCCTAAGAGATGCACTGGTCAGATGGGGACAGGGATGGATTTCATTACAGTGTGGGACCACAGTGAGAGGAAGCCAGGGCAGGACTCTGAGAGACTGTCTGCAACCCTGACCCTCCAACAAAGACCAGACGGAACCAAGAAAGTGTTGATTGACATAGGGCCCCGAGGAGTAGATGGCACCCCCCACATTCTCCCCCGTTCACGGAGCAGGGGGGCCCCTAAGTAACTAACAAAACAACTATGAAGCACTTTATAAAAATACCCTGAAAAATATTCCTGTATGCCTGCACCGTGAGGGAGGGGGAGAATCAAGTTCAAGCTTGTGAGGTCCACTAGCCCTAGAAGACGACCGTCCTGCTCCATTTTTAAGGCGCCTTCTGCTTGCTCTCAGCCCAGAGGCAAAATTTTTCTTTCCTCTAAAAGTTTTTGTGAAGACCAGTTATTGTTTTCCAGTTAGAGCAGTGTGAGAAATTAAACTTTTTTTTTCATGGTGCTTCTAAAAAAGCCCCAAACAACAAACACACTGATTATTATAAGCTTGAGGGAAATAATGCTCAACAGAACTTTTGCACCCCCTTCAAAGGCTGGGTGAGTGGCCGCACCACACACAGATTTGGACAGTGGTTTCTCATCTGACGCTGCAGGTATTCCAAGCCAACAACGACGCAACGGAGGTGGTTCTCAACAAGCTGCACACGCCACTGCTGACCAGGTTCGTCAGGGTCCGGCCCCAGACCTGGCACTCAGGCATTGCCCTGCGGCTGGAGCTCTTTGGCTGCCGAGTCACAGGTGAGGGGGATCCCGGGGAGGCTGTGGAGTTGATTGTGTCCTGACTCTGCTCCCTCTTTCACCCCTCTGCAAATAGCATGATTGCACCTCGTGACCTTTCCAGAAGGCTCACTTTAGCCTGGAGCTCTGCTTAGCAGTATCTAATACACCCTGACTACAGATCTTGTCTTGCCGCATACCATTATCCGTGCATCTGCCACTCGCTCATTGGCTGCAGGAGTATTCTTGGAGGCCTGCTGTACAACAGGCCCCACTTTGGGAATGGAAGCGGACAGGGGAAGTGAACAAGCGGATGGGGTCTCTAACCATATGAAACTTTCAGGCTGGTGGGCAGCATAGATCGTAACCAGACCGACTACTGGATAGTTACAAACTGAGATGCATGTATGAAGGAGAAGAACAGCGTACTCAGAGAAAGAGTGGTGGAGGGGACCTAACTGACTATTGATTGGAAGTTAGGGGACGGACTTTCTGAGGATGTGATACTTAAGTAAAGGTTAGTCTGATGATGATGGAGGGGAACAGCATTTGGAGTGGCAGGAACAGCATGTGCAAAGGACACAAGGTAGTAAAAAGCTATGATAACACATGTGGAAGCAAAGACCTGACCCCCGGAAAGTTTCCATCCAGTTGGGCAAACAGTCATCCAGGAAACAACTGAGGGCTCAACTGAGCTCCGCTGCGCTCACTGCCCTGGGAGGCTCGAGGGGGCCCGGTGCCACCGGCAAGGATGTGAGGGTCGTTGGCTAACAGTGTGAGATGCTAGGTGTGCCAGACACTGTGCTGTGACCATTTACATAGTAACTGATGGAACCCTTACAACAGCCCCTAAGAGGTGAGTTCTGCCGCTAGCCCTCCTTCAGACCTGGATACACTGTGGTACAGAGCAGTTGAATCATTTGCCTGAGGTCAGGCAGCTAGTAAGGGACAAAACAGACATGGACCCAGGCAGTCGGGCTCCCAGTCTGGGCTCTTAACCACATTGCTTGAAATGCAAAGAAATCAGTGCTGGTTTCCAGCATGTGGCAGTTGGGTTCTTTCACAGCTCCCTACTAATGGGAGGTGGTGTCCGGTAAGCAGGGTGCCAGCCGTGAGCTCTTGTGTCTCCCTCCCCTCCACAGACGCCCCCTGCTCCAACATGCTGGGGATGCTCTCGGGCCTCATCCCTGATTCTCAGATCTCGGCCTCCTCCACCCGCGAGTACCTCTGGAGCCCCAGTGCTGCCCGCCTGGTCAGCAGCCGCTCTGGTTGGTTCCCCCGGACCCCTCAGGCCCAGCCAGGCGAGGAGTGGCTTCAGGTGGACCTGGGAGTGCCCAAGACGGTGAAAGGCATCATCATCCAGGGGGCCCGTGGGGGAGACAGCATCACTGCCGTGGAAGCCAGGGCGTTCGTGCGCAAGTTCAAAGTCTCCTATAGCCTAAATGGCAGAGACTGGGAATACATCCAGGACCCCAGGACCCAGCAGCCGAAGGTAAGCCATTCCTGGAAGACTCCCTAACCCTACCTCAAACAGGGAGGTTAAGTTTGGGGGTGCTGACTTCCTAACTAGACAATCATCACCAGACCCCCTGTATTCTAATAAACAAACATTAGCTGAGATTACTTGGTGCCAGACACAGCTAAATGCCGTATTTTAATCCTTCCACCATCTTTACAAGGAGGATACTTTTGTCACTCCCGTATCACTCCCATGACAAAAGTGAGGCTTGGTGTCACCCCCGGGGTCACAGTGTATGCCTGTGGAGAGCCATGATTCAGACACAGTTTGAGTCCAGAGCCCAGACACCTACCCACCACCCTGCACTGCCTTTCTGTCAAGTTTGACACCCTTTACACCCTCTTTCAGATGACGTTTCCTTGGAATTGGCCAGACGTCCAAAGGGGATGTAGTTTTTGGAGGCTTAAGTATAGAAACTAGGGGATTACTTCCCAAAACAACTGTTTTTTTTAATGTCACTGCACTCCTTTGTATTTTCCCAGTCTGGACTCTGCTTAGATCTTTCCCACCTCTTATACTGAGGCTGGGAAGGCAAGAGAAACTTCCCAGGCCAGTAAGGGTCAGCCCTCAACGCTGGGTATGGAGGAGCCCCCAGCAAGGGGAAAAGACATCATGCCTGTCACTCTCCAGGTCAACCTCGGGGGGAGTCAGGCGTTCTGATCCTAACTGCTGAGTTACCCTTGTTTTCCTCAGAAGAGCAGGCCTCTTTTACCAAGGAAGGGGGAATTTTATGACTGTTTGGTCCCCTTGTCTCCGCAAATGTTTCCATTCTTAATACAGAGGCACGGCCTGGGTTGGAGGCTTTGCAATGCTGATGTAAACACCCAGCTCACAATTTAGGGGCCTGGAAAGGCTCAGAGCTTGGTAACTGGAAACTTCAGTGGACAGGCAGAAGTTGGACCATGGGTTTTCCTGGGGAGAGCTGACCCTGGCTCTTCTTGACTGCTCTGGGAGCCTGGGAAAAGAGATGATCTTAGTCTAGGGCCTGCCCTCCCCGTGACAGTGCCCCCTTTTGGAATTGTGGGCATCCTGCAGAGGAGGTGGCCCTGCTGCAGTCCTCAGTGCTGATCAGCACAGCCCCTGGCTCGTCTCCTCACCAGCGTCGCCCCAAAGCAGTGGCTCCCACACGTGCTCCGGGTTGGGTCCCCCACCTGGCTTGGACGAGGACAGCCTCACTGTCCTCAGTTCATGTCCTGGGGCCCTAGGTGAGCTTTGTTTTGACAGAATTGGCTCTGCTAAACAAAGCTTTGGGGAACACGGTCTCAGACCATCCATGTGTGATGAGAGGATGTTGTCATTAGCCTAGAGAAGAGGATGGTCCCTCCACCTGCATCTTTCAGCGACCTGGGAGCTGTCAGTCAGCTGGGGCTTTCTGCATCTAGACTTTCAAGCATTACAACAAGAACCTCTTCTTCTTTTTTTTTTTTAAGACTTTTATTAATTTATTTGAGAGAGACAGAGAGAGAGAGAGAGCACGAGCAGGGGGAGGGGCAGAGGGAGAGGGAGAAGCAGACTCCCCGCTGAGCAGGGAGCGTGACATGGGGCTCAATCCCAGGACGCCGGGATCATGACCTGAGCTGAAGGCAGACCCTTAACCACCTGAGCCACCTAGGTGCCCCTACAACAAGAACTTCTAAGACAATGGGCAAAGCAGCCTAAAATTCACTTCTCTTCCCTCCAGCCAAGTCCATTCAGAGCCTAATTCTTTCCCGAGTCCACAGCCTCCAGTCCCAGGATAGAAGGCAGAACCTAGCAATTGCCACTTTTATTTGCTCCCTCTTTTCTATGTTTCTGGGACCCTAACCATCTTCTAAATGAATCAAAACTTTTGTCTGAGAATGGAGCTCTTCTGGGTTGTAATGTCTAGTGAGTCAACTGTGAGACTGCCTTCTGGATGGATGTGAGGGGCAGAGAGGAGAAGGGGAAGGAAAGGGAAGAAGGGGAGGGGTGGGGAGGTGGTCCCACAGAAGAAGGACTGAGTGGCCTGTCTCCCCTGCAGCTGTTTGAAGGGAACATGCACTATGATACCCCTGACATCCGAAGATTCGACCCCGTTCCGGCACAGTACGTGCGGGTGTACCCTGAGAGGTGGTCTCCAGCAGGGATTGGGATGCGGCTGGAGGTGCTGGGCTGTGACTGGACAGGTAAGGCCTGCTTTCCCACTCCAGGTCTCGCTCACTTGGTCATGTGACCCTGGCTTCCGGGGATGCCCTGGGAGGAGGTCAGCCCATGATATCGTGGATGGGCAGAGAGGGCAGCCCTCCCCGGTGAAGCTCTGTCAGCTCGAAACCCTACCCACCCCAGGCCCTGCCATGATCTCCTGCCTCAAACCATGGGCACTGCAGCCTCAGGACTGGGGACAATTTCTCAAGGGATGTGCTTTGTCTTTTTTAAAGGATCATTTCAGTTCCCCAACCCCAGTCTCTCAAAAACAAATCATAACCACACACCACCCACCCAAATTCAATTAGACCCTGACTCTTCAGGCCAGAAGGCTGTGGCTGTTGATTTAGGGGAGAAAAAACCCCCTCATGATAATAAAGTAATCGGTTTATGTCTGAATCTGGCCTCCAGATGTCAATGGCTAAGAGACTTCATTTTCATTTCGAAGCCACATCTGTAAAAGGCATTTATTTGCTCAGGAGGGACCCTGTTGTAGGGAAGCTGACGGGAGTAGGACTTCTTCCCCACGAGCAGCAGGAGTCTTGCTCCTTCCTCACCTCCCACCTCACCCCGCCACCCTTGGCGGCCCAGGCCCAGGGAAGACCTCTCACTCTCCTTAATGCAGATAAGGCCCACTGCGCATGCCCACCCTCCCTGCTTCCGGGACGCACCCTTTTCTTCTGAGTCAGGCCCCAGCCTTCCTCTGGGCGCCTCCTTGGGCAGAGCTGGCGCGAGATCTCACCTGGAACTGGCTCACTGCCCTCCGAAAGGAGCTCAAGGGAGCCACCCGAACCCGGTGCCCGCAGGAGCAGCAGACAGGCCGAGCTGCCCTGCCTCTGTCCACCAGGCCCCCAGGTCTCTCCATTTTCCTGTCTGTGCCGTGCGGGTATCAGAAAGGATAATAAGGGCAAGCCGGAGAAGTGCTTCTGGCACCTGGGGGGGAGCATGCTGCCTGTGTGCTGGCCCCGAAGGCACAGAGGAGGAGCCCCATGGAGGCACGCAGGCTGGATCGGGCCCAGATTAGCCTCTCACACCTTTGGATTGAAGGCAGCCCCAGCGAACACATTTTAGTGGAAAGACACTCGACTCCCCATCAGGTAGGGGAAAGGCCAAGTTTCCCTGCAGCCCGCTGAATGTAAGACACCTGTCTGCTTGCAGATGTGGAAAACTGCCCCTCCAGCAGTGAGACAAGCTGGCTTCATTCATGGCCTCTTCGAAATCAAACAGTTAGAGCTGCAGGGGACCCAGGAGCTTCTGGGCCAGTGGCTTTCAAACATTTTTGACCATGATCCACAGTTTAAAATAAATTTATATCACAATTCACTCGGCTTGCAAGCACACACTCCCATGGTGCGTGCATAAGGGTTATGGTGTATTTAGTGCCGGACCCTGGGGACAGATCGCCACGTACAAGGGTTGTTATGAGGATTCAGTGAAATAATGGATATAAAGTACTGAGACTGCTGCCTGGCACCTGATAAACCTGTAATAATAAGTAAACACAACTGGAACAAAAGGTCCCCAGATCAGTGCTCATTTTCCCCATGTGAGCACACTCTGACATATTATAGTCCAAATTCAAAAATGCTGGTCATGACCCATCACATTGATTCCACAACCTACTAACGAGTGTGGCAAACACTTTGGGAAAAAAAAAAATCACAGATCTAGGCCATCATCTCTATCACAGATGGGGAAACTGAGTCCCAGAGAGAGGAAGCTACTTGTCAGAGGTCGCTTAGCAGGCTGGGGGACCGACTCCTACTTCCCTCCTCGGCCCTGCCCGTCTGCCGTGGCCTCTCCCAGGCTGGCCCTGCTTTATGACCAGCTGGACGGTTGCTAATGTCCTTTTCCTCTTATTGCTCCCCTGCCCCAGCCTGGCCCAAATTACCCTGGCGATGGTCAGCAACAGGTTTCTCATTTCAAAGTCCTGCCTGGCCATTCCGTGGAAGATCAGAGTTGGGGTTTCTTAGCCTCCACCCAGCCTCCTTTCCTTTGAAGTTGCTGACATCTGGTTTCAATCGCAAAGGGAGCATTGCAATTTGATGGGCAGTTACCCCTGAGCTCCCAGTAAAGCGCAGTGGACACGGCCTGCCTTCTTACTATCCTTCACACTACAGGTCCTCTCCTTGCCTCCTCAGCCCCCTATGCCCCTGGATTTAATGTGATCTTTACCAGCCAGCTACCTAACCTCCCCACAAACTGCTCTTGTAGGCCATGTGGCTTTTTTGCTCTTCAAATTCCCATTCCTTTCTGCGATGCGTCCCTGGTTCACTCCGTTCTGACCCCAAAAGGAGAGCAGGAAAAATAATAGGGCTGGCCTGAGTCACGGCAGCTCAATAATTTGACAGGGCTGGTTCACCTGTTAGTTTGTTTGCGTTCCAAATGATTACTTCTTGCTTTGCTGCCCATAGTTTGCTTTACAATTGAGTTTGAGATTCGATGACACAGTGACAAATTTGAACTTACAAATTAGGACGCTTCGAGGTTATTTGCTATTTACTGTGAGCAAGAGGCAGACACGGCAAAGGGAAGTATGAAAGGTTATGTGCGTCGTATTTAATAGCAGAAAGATGGGAAGTCGACCGTGAAAAAGCTATTCAGCGTATTTAGCAATTTCCTTCAGCTCCTGGCTTTATTAAATGGTATCCTGAAGTGTGCCTGACAAAGGCGTCTAATCACGTACAATAGTGCAAAGGAACATGTATAGAAATGGGAGGAACAATGCACAGCTTATTCGGCGAGTCTCTCGTTGGAGGGCAACCTGGGATGAAGACCCCACCCCACGAGGCACGGACTTGAAGCCAGTTACCAGAACCCCTCCTCGCCCCACCCAGGGCCTGACTCATCGTTTCATTCATTTCATAAATAGTTGCTGAATGAATGACTGGCATGAGCAAATAGACAAGAGAATGGATGGGTGAGTGCATCACCTGGAGCCTAGGTCAGAACTGACTGCCTGCAGCCAGGTTTGGCTCCGCCAAGTTTTGCGACATGCTCCTTGTTACAATACTCTGAACAAGTTGCCAACGTTGACAAGTCTAGAGACCTTCCATGGGAATGGAATTGTCTTCATGTTAGGAAAAAAAAATTTTTTTCCAAGTTCTGGCCACATTGGGCCGCCTCCCCTCAGGCCTTCAGTGTGCTGGGCCAGTCTTGGTGGCCTCCCTTGAGTCAGGCCTGCAAGATGTCCTCTGCCCCCTTATATCCCGCACTTAACTCTCCCCAGCCCCCAGCCAGCCGTCTGGCTTCCAGTAGCTGCTTGCGTCCGGGAAGCATTTGAATTTGCCACACCCTGACCTAAAGGCACGGCCTCAATTACTTCCACCAAGTGGAGTCTGAGTCCTTTGAGTCCGTATTCCTTTGGGTCCAGTTTTGTGCAAACAGGAACGACAATGGCTGGGGTCACACCTCCCCAGCTGTCTGGCTTCACTCATGGCTTTGGCTGTTGCGCTTCTGATTATCTTGTGAGAGGTGGGCCCCCTCGGTCAGTTAACTTTGGTTAAAAAAGTTCTGTCTGAGTCAGAGAAGGCTGAAAAGAGAAGTCTCTTCCACGTAAGAGCAGGGTGAGCTGGCCAGGAAGGCACGTCAGCAGCCGCCCGAGGGGCAGTGCACAGGAAGCTCGCGTCACTAAGCACTGAGACTGTGTCCAACCGTTTGGGATGGGCACCACTTTGTGTGTGAGTGTGTGTGTGTGTGTCTGTCTGTCTGTGCGCGCATGCACGCGTGTTTATCACCCACTCTTCTGTCTTAAACAGAACACCCAGGGCACGGGTTAGCCTGCCTCGGGGTGAGCTCCGCCCACGTCCATCACGGTCCCACCTGGCCTTTTGTGCTGGCCGCAAGGCCTCTGCTGTGGACTTTGCGGCAGGGACGTGGGTTTGTGTCCCTGCCTCTATTGTGGCTGTTCTGCAGCTTGGGACTCTTCTCGTTCAACTCAGGCAATGCTCCTGACTTCATGGACAGACACAGAGGTGACTCCAGGTGTGTGTGTGTGTGTGTGTGTCCATCTTCATTCGTTATCTTTTCTTCCTCCTTTAAAAGCCCACACTTAGACAGGAAACTGAGTTAGGGGCATCTTCCTCCTGCTGGGTTTCAATGAAGACTGCTGCGTGCAGCATTCACTCCCCCTTTCTTTGCCTTTACGCAGACTCAAAGCCCACCGTAGAGACCCTGGGGCCCACTGTGAAGAGCGAAGAGACCACCACCCCATATCCCATCGATGAGGAAGCCACGGAGTGTGGGGAGAACTGCAGCTTTGAGGATGGTGAGAAGGGGTTGGAGTCATAGCTCATCTGGGATGGCACGGTGCCAGCAGTCAGAGGCGGCTGGCCTGTGGCTGGGGCAGGGACCTGGACGTCCCCTGGTCTGAGGTCAGGGAGGTGTGGGTAGTCAAGGGCTTGGGGCAGTGGCCATTTACAACCAATATAGAAACATTCAGATACTGGAACAACCAACCAGGACAGCCTACAGGCATGGACCTACTGGTCATCAGCTGAGACAAGGCTCTATCCAGAGAGAAGTCTCCCTTTCTAGCCTTCACTTGGAACATTAGAATCCTCAGACTTTTTGTACTGAGCTATGTCTCTGCCGTAGAGTCAGGTGAAGATCTGGCGGTCATCAGGGTGACGTGGCCCATGGAGCATGGCAGTCAGGTTAACTCAGCAGTAAACCATTCTGTGACCGTGTTTCCCTGTGTCTTCACCCACTGCTGATTGAGAAAGTGTAGTAATCATGGCTCCAGAAAATGGCACATCCCATCCTCCATGGGAGTAAGCACAGGTCAGTGACAAAGGCAGGGATGTGCAAAGGCACTTCAGCCCTTCCTTCAGATCCCAAGGCCTCCTCATTCCAGATCAGCCTCTTCACGTGGAAGCTCTGGATCACCTTTCTTCCATCTTCTGAACGCATCCAAGTGAGATAAAAACAATAATTGGCAGAGCCCAAAAGTACGTCACCTTACCAAGTATGAGGACATTCCTAACAAACCACAAATTTTGGAACACCTGGCATTTTTGGCTAGAATTTAAGGCTTGACAGCCTCCATTTACAGTAAATTACTGATCCTTATTAAACGTTCATTAGACAAAATGAGGGAAGATTGGTGGAGAGGCTTGGGGAGACTTAGAGAGACTTGGTGGAGACACAGCATCGCACGGACTCAGTAGGTAGATGGCGCAGTCTGTTGGGGCCCCGTGCGCGTGTGCGCCGACCCCACTCCGCTGATGGAGTGGCCAGCTCCAGAAAATGGCTACAGAGGAGAATGGGAGGGAAGCCAAAAATAAATGCTGAAGTTGTGCGACTGAAAAATGATAATTTAATGCATATGCTTTTAGGAATGTGCTTTTGTATATTGTGTGGGCGGGGGGACACTATTGGTCAGGGTTAGTTGAATACAGGATTCTGACATTTTAATGAACTTGTTTTTGTTTTATGAAGAGGAGAAGGAGACTTGGAGGCTCTTCCAAGACACGTTGAAGATAGTTTGCAAGCTCACGGTGGAATGCATAGGGAGTTAATATATGGTATTGGATTAACAGAGTTAGCTTGGTGGAGGGCAGGAGGGGGGGCTTCTAGCTAAATGGCAATCCAGAGAAAAATTTAAGAGTTCTTCTGTAAACTTTCAGAAGTATAATGTAATTTTCCCGTTTATAGTGGTTTGTTTCATTTGAGGTTTCTTTGGTGGTTCCTCCCTTTTTTTTTTTTTTTTTGCAAAAGGTTTCTTTGTGGAATTTGGTTCCTGAGATAGAGTATGCGTGTAAACATGAGAGAGGAATTATGGTATATTGAATTACTCCATATTTTTTAACGGAAAAATAGAAATTCAGAAATTGTTGGGAGAAGGGGGGTGAGGGCTAAGGGCTGACTTTTCCAAGCCACAGGTTGATGCTTCTGTAATAGATTCCATGTGTTTCTTCTCGACTCAAGCTGACTTTGGCCAAGGGCGGGCAAACATGAAATACTCTCTCTTGGGAAGGGGAGGCACAACCAGGGCCTGGTGGCAGTCTGCCTCCGTGGCTGGCAGTGCCCTTCCCCTCACCCCCCTGGTGTGAGCAATTAGTTTCCACCAGTCTGTTGTTCCCTTTAGACTTCCTAACCTGCATTCTAGGCCTTCCCCACGGAAATTCCTCTCTGGGAACCCTGAGAAGGGAAGTGAGAAGGCCAAAGACCCCACTTCCTCCCTGCTACTAGCATTAGCCAGCACTTTTCCGCTGTCTCTACGGCCACTGCCGGCAAGCATCCAAATTTGGATTCCTGTTTCCTCTTTCCCCCACCTCTACACCCGCCCCCACTTAATCACATATTTGGCACCAGCTCAGACAGGATTTTTAGAGCTGAGTGGAGCCTCCAAACTCTTTGGGTTCAGTCTTCCAGCTTAGACAGGTGGGCAACCAAGGCGACGGGACGAGCCGTTGTGCGGTCACTGCTGACATGTCCGTGAGGAAGGCGTTTTCTCCTGCCCCTGGGCTCTCGGCCCACAGGCACTTGGTGCCATATGACATGATTTTTTCTCCTGGTCAGTGCTGAGCTAGGCGGCCAGCAGCTCTGGCCCCTCGTTCTGCCCTACCCATGCCAGGCGCCCACCTGGCAGTGCCGCCCCACGGGGATGCCGAGCTGACCTTGTGTCCTGGAACAAAAGACCTATCACAGGAGGTGAAGGGGGAACAAACAAGCCTTCCTTGTTTCAGAGCTCACTCCCCCCTCCCTGGCCAGCACCTCCCCGGCACGTCAGCCTCTCGGGATGCTAATGGGCTGCCCCATCACTTGTGAGAGCCAGGTTGGCAGGAGCCAGCCTTCCACGGAGGCACTGGGGAGACATTCTTCTCTGGTACTTAGGGAACAGCAATTTTCACATTTGTCTGCTCTCTGAGGTGGACAGAAGAGTGTGATTAGAGCCTGAAGCCATTTGGTGGCCTCATTTATAATTGCTTACTATGGGAACCACTGGCAGACTTGGCTTTCGTGCCTGGGAAGGATGAGACCAAAGGCTGACCCGAAAGCCAACGATCGCCAAGATGAGTTAAATGAATAAGCAAAGGGAGCCACTTCTTTCTCTGCCCTTCACTTAGGCCTTGCCAGAGCTTTCAATAGCACCGCTGTGGCTGTTGTCCGAACCCAGTTCATTTGCCTTCTTTGGGTTCTTTTTTCCCCCTTTCAGACAAAGATCTGCAGCTCCCTTCAGGATTCAATTGCAACTTTGATTTCCCCGAGGAGCCGTGTGGTTGGATGTATGACCATGCCAAGTGGGTCAGGAGCACCTGGACCAGCAGCTCCAGCCCCAACGACCGGGTGTTTCCAGGTAAGGCAGCGGCAGATTCAGAGAGGAAAGAGTTAAGGCTAGCCTGCTGCACATCTCCCAGCCCCAGATTCCTTGACAAGCGTCATAACTTCCCACCACAGAGCAGTCCTCGGCTCTGTGCCCACAAACCACCACGGTCTTTGCTCACAGCATCACCCTACAGAATAGCTGGTTCGTGATTCCTAGCCCTGTCTTGTGAATAACAGTGCAGTCCGGAAGCCAGGAGGCAACAAGAGAGGCCAAGAGGAGAGAAAGAAAAGGAAGAAAGGAAGAGCAGTTGCGAGGTTTCAGGAGATGGGATGAGCCGGTGTCCCCTTGTCACCATAGCTAGCACTCCCGGCCGACATCACAGAGCCTCTTGTCAACTCCAAGCTGGCTCTTGTTCCTAAAATGCCTCCTTAGGAAACCACTGGCCTCCAGCCCGACTGATACTTCTCTGAGAGTATCATCACGTTGGTAGCAAACCAAGCTGAGGGTCCAAAATGCTGCCACGCCCCTGGGATCTAGCAGAGCCGCCTGGCACTCGGCTCCTGGAAGAGCGTTGCTAGAGGACAGTCCTTGATATAGAGTTCAGCTGCCCTTTCCGAGTGCCAGATGTGGGCAGCCTCTCCGGGCACTGCTGATGGAGAGGGCTTGCCTGGAGCCCTCCTCAACCTGCGGAAGGAGGCAAGAGGCATGTCCTCTGTCCACCGTAGCGTGCATTTCCTGCAGGATTCTGGTCAGCGTTTAACCACCAAGTCTCTGGGGATGGGGAAAAAGAGAAACCCTGCCTTGTAATGTTGGCCACTTTCAGTGGCGTCAGTACTCCCCCTGTGGTTAAGCTACCGACACGACAGGACCAGAGGCAGAGGTGGGAAGTACAAACAGCATTAGATCGTTTTCTGCCACCGGAGAGCTCGGGTAGATATGAATGACTTCAGGAGCATAGAGACCGGCAAGATGTGTTCAAATACTGAGCAAGTGTTGAGTTTTGAGAATTTATGATCTTTCATTTCTAATGTAACTTATTTAATGGTAACTTTATGTCATTTAATTTTTAATAATGACTGGGCTTAACAACTGCCTCGCAAAATTCCAGAAAATTTAACCGCTGGCTCTTGCAAGCCAGCACACATTGGCTCTGGCACACCATGCAATAGGTTTTCACTTTTCTGCACCCCTGGCCTGGACCTCAGAGCCCCATAAGCATCTGAGAGCAACAGGGTCCGTTCTGGAAATTAGTAGATCAAATGTTGCCTGACTAGAGAATAATAGGGGAATGAGGGCCCCCCTTCTGCAGGGTTCCCCAGAGCTGCTCTGCTGCCCCTCAACCCCAGGGGCTGGCGGTGTCCCCTGTCCCCAGGGGACGGCCGTGGGACAGATGCCAGGAGAGCTTTGCTGGCCGGCCTCCTGACACAGCCTGCACTTGCTTTCCTGGCGGGTCACAGCATCTGCTCTGGAGAAAAACATTTTCATATTTCAAGTGTTTATCTCTTCAGCATTTGAGTGCTCGGAGAGATTAATATCTGAAGATCACCGTGGCCTCGGGCTACAGGAGAGTACACTTACCCTCGTCCCAGCCTTAATCACCCTCCCCCCTCTCGTTCACTGCAATAATGTTTAATTAATATAATGAGCCTCCTGCACGTTGGAAAAAAAATACTTATTTTTATAACCCAGCCTGGATTTTTCATTTCATTTCCTCTCCTTTGAGACCTGGCCCAATTAATTGGTTGTTTTTCCCAACCTCCACTTTGTATCCGAACATAAAGAAGGTTTGTGGGGGATGCGCCAGCGTGTGTAGGCCTAGTGTGTACTTATGGGTTATGTGTGCGTGAATGTGTCAATACGTGTGTTTCTTTCTCCAAGTGTTTGTGGGTTTTGCATGTGTGTGCAAATGTCATGCATTCTATGTGTAGATGTTTGTGTGTCTGAATACGTGCGTGTGTTTGTATGCATGTTTTACATGTGAACTTCTGTGTGCTTGTGTGTGTGTGTGTGGTTGAGTGTGTTTGCAGTGTGTGTGCATGAGTGTCGTGTGCATGCACGTGCACTGCGTGAGGTGGGTATGAGGGTGGCTTGGCAGAGGCGCTCTGAATGAAGGGACATGGGTGGCACGGGTTGGGGAGGCTTACTGGTTCTCATTCAGCCACCGTCTTAGGTTCTCCCTAAAAATTCGGCCTTCTCCCTTGCACTCTTCTGCGCAGATCTGCTCTCGGCGGCCAGCCCTGTCCAGGCTACAAGGCCACCAATTAGCAAGTGACACTTCCTAGAGAGCTGCGGTTACTCTCCATCTGAGCCTGGCCTTGACCTCTGTGCCCGCTCACCTCTGCCTCCTCCTGATGCAGGCCTCGCCCTCACCTCAGTGCCCCTTCCGCCACCCTGGCTACCGGTTGGAAATTCTAGCTCTTGTCCTCATTCCAGTTGATTCATTACACCCTGCGGTTTGGGAGGGCTTTTCAGAGCGAGCTCGCAAAGCGGGCAGAGTTCCAACCGTTGGCTGGATGGATGGGGACAAAAAGAAAATTAGGGCCATAAGGAACTGCTCCATCTAATGTTGTTTCTCCCTAAAGATATTGAGAAGGAAAATAATTATTTTCCTCTTCCGGAAGAATCCCTGAAGTTCGAAAAAGTGGCACTTGTAACCTGTCTCCAGAAAACAAAATCGTACTGTTGTTCTCAGAACCGTTCCGTCTATCCTCAGATGATTTTAAAAAGTCACTTGCTGTATTTGCCACTTTCCTTCTCCTTACAAAGCTCGATATGGGGCTTTAAGCAGGGGAGGATAGAAAGCCCTTTCTGTTCAGGGTGGTCCTTTCTTTAAAAAAAGGGGGGGGTGCCCGAGGGGAGCAGTTGGGAGACAGGAAACAGCTGTGCCCGATCAGGGGCAGGGCAGACGCTGGACCTTCCCGGTCAAACCCAAAAGCCCTGTGTCCCCCACACTTCACCACTCCGCAAAGAGGAGGCACTCTTTAAGAGAAGTGTGCCATATGTTTTATCCCCTTACTGGAGAGCTGAGCAGAAGTAATTGCATGTAGGAAAGGAGGTGTCTCCTGCGAGCGTGGAGGGCGTCGGGATAGCCGAGGGAGGAGGAAGGGACGGCAGAAGAGCCATGTTGAAATATCACACACAGCCCCCTTGCTCAGAAGTGTCTGTGGAAACAACTTACATTCCTTAGATATTTTCTGATTTAGTTCTTTTCTCATGTTTTGTTTTGTCTTTTTTTTTTTTTCCTTTTCCTTTCAAGTCAGCAATTAGTTCTGTTCTTTTGGCCTGTGGTAAGAGTTGCTCAAGGCTGACAAGACACCCACTGGTTTCATGCCACTGTTTTTGTTTTTCGAGATAGTCTTTCAAGCCACTCAGAATCCCTTCTTTTCGCTCTTTGCTTGTGGCTTAGAAGCCTGGAGTGTGCTCACACCAGCCCCTGGGGACCCTGTCCCGAATTCAGTGACCTCTGCTGGGCGTAGAGGAGCCAGCCCCACGTCCTCAGAGAAGCCACTTTGCCTTTTCTCCAGAGCTACAACCTCACAGGAAATGTCTTCCCCTGTGGGAGCCGTAGTATTTTCTAGGGAAAGTCTCAAGTGTGATGAGCGTAAACCCAGTGATGAGGATGGTCAGATTCATGTGTTTCAGGGACAAGGTAAAGGCTCAGATGCTGTGGTGAGTCCGCGTGTCTACAGCTGCACGTGTAATGTGGTAGCCACTAGCTATTGTAATTTTAGTTAATCACAATTAAACATTTCGGGGCTTGGTGGCCAGGGACTTGATGGCACAGAGGTAAACTGTGGCCATCGTCATGGGATTGTCTTGGTCAGACTGGGTAGGCATCTTTTGGCATTGACGTGTGCATGATCTCTGGGGACCTTGCTGATGCTGGTTCTGCACAGAAGGGGCCGAAGGCAGTGTAAATCAAGAAGGAAGGAATTAGGTGGATGTGCCTTCTCTGTGGTCCCTTGGTGGGAGTGTCCAGTGTCATCGTGTCATTCAACCTCGGGGAGCAACCATAGTAAGGTAAGCAGGTAACACAGCATTAGATAGGGTAGGAACTATTTCATTTGACCAAAAAAAAAGTAAATACTAAGTAATACCAATAATAGTAATAACAGTGGCAGTAATAATAATAGTTAGGATTACTATTGTTATCATTATTGTCAGGAATGAGACAAGAAGACTAGAGAAAGAGCGTACCATGGCAGGTCAGTTTCAGAATTCTCAAGCGTGGGGCATCCCTCCACGTGTGTTCTTTTCTTCGTTTCCTGACCTCATGAAGCATGGTTACAGTATTACTTCATGTCAATAACTCCAAATCGTGGAAATGGTATAAAGGAAACAGGCAGGCTGCTGACTGGCTCAGCTGGTAGCGCGTGCGACTCTTGGTCTCGGAGTTGTGGGTTCAGGCCCCGCATTGGGCATGGAGCCTACTTAAAATTAAATAAATAATAGAAAATAAAAATGAAATTAAAAAAGTAAAGAAAACCGGCCATGCCTACTCGTAACAGTACACCATTATGAAAAGACGGAGTTTTGGCCGCCTAGCACTTGCATGTTTATTGGATTGAGAAAACAACCTTTACTCTGGATTCAAAAACAAGCTCAAGACAAAGAAAACAATGTTCCGAAATGTTCGAATTCTGTTAATGGTTGCTATTCCGTCAGATGTCAGTGGTAAAGTTAACGTATCGGGGTGGGGTGCTGTTTGGATGCAGATTGGACCATTTATAAACTCCATGAGAGGAGAGGACCAGAACTGTGATTCACTGGGGGACATGCGCACAGGATTAAGAGAGAGAGAGAGAGAGTGTGTGTGTGTGTGTGTGTGTGTGTGTGTGGTGGGGGTGGGGGAACGTAGATGGTTGCAAAGAAATTACAGAAAAGAATTGATGAGTGAACTTGCTCATGATGGGCTTGATATTTGACAGGGAGCTAGTAGTCACTGTGGATGAAAAAGCAGCTCTCTCTGAACTCAACAGACCTCCCCCGTAGGTGGGATCGATGCAGCAAAGGATCGAGGCTCTGCCCTGGCATTAGCTTGAGTCGCCCTCAGAAACAGGGTGATGTGGCGGGGCGCAGCCCCTGCTCTGACACAGGCAAGACCTTCTCAGGCTCAGACTGAGGGAGACGATTATAGACCAGGAGCAAGCTGGCTAAGAGAAAGCCAATATTCGAAGAATACCTTCAATTGGAAAAGGAAGCAGAGAGGCTCTTCTTTAAGGAAAATAGGAAGCAAAATATCTCTGACTTTATAGAAAAGACAGCAATGAAGAGAAGCTAGTATTCCTTTTTAAAAATTTTTTTAATTTAAATTCAATTTAATTAACATACAGTATATTATTAGTTTCCAAGGTAGAAGTCAGTGATTCATCAGTTGCAAACAACAGCCAGTGCTCCTTCCATCGTGTGCCCTCATTAATGCCCATCGCCCGGGTACCCCTCCCCCCCACCTCCCCTCCAGCAACCTTCAGTTTGTTCCCTGTAATTAAGAGTCTCTTCTGGTTTGCCTCCCTCTCTACTTTCCTCTTATTTTATTTTTTCTTCCCCCCCCCCGTTCATCTGTTTTATTTCCTTTTTTTCTGAAAGTCATGATTGGGAGTTCCCCCAGCAATGTGCAGATTGATAATGAAGGGGTAGAATGATGACAAGACTGCCTTAGCTGTAAAACCTTCATGAAAGCTGACATATAAAATAAAAAAATTTAAAAAAAATTTTTTTAAAGCCAGCTCTAGGAAGACTTCTGCAAAGACCAGACCTGAAACCTCAAATGTCCACAAAATGGTCAATTGTAAACCTTGAGAACATCCTGCGGAGTTCATCCAAAGTCAGTGTTTCCCTTAACCGGTTGTTAATTTGAGGACCTTAGCAGAGATAGACTGACCTTGGGAGGCCAGCTGAGGGGCTGACTCATGTTTTAAGCATGACCTGTACAAAGAGATTACATCTGCAGCACTAAATATCCTTTCAGATGGTAGTTCTAGTAGGAGGGCAAGATGCTAGCCAGGAGATGTGTGTGTCGGACAGATGGTGCGTTTGGCTTTGCGATAGCCAGGACGATCAGACTGGTGATTTACTTCAGGGTTTGGGAAGGTGTGGACACGACCGATTCCATTGCTTTTGGGCCAACCACAGTCACGTGTTCACACGCACTCATGCAGCCAAAGCCAGATGCGGCCATAAATCGCCAGGTGAAATATCAGATCCTTTCTAGAGACAGCAGCAGGTTAAAATGCCCAAACCACCCTGTCCTCTGCATGTCCTCGCTGCCCTTTCGAACTCCTGTTGTTCCCATGGGATTATTTTCCCTGTGTCACGGGCAACAACAGATGTTTTGAGTCAAGTACGTAGCAGAATGCCTCCCAAATATGTCAGGTCCGGGAGGAGAGGGATGGTATCTCTGGGACATTATTTCTTCATTCTCTTTCAGCAACTGAACGTTATTTCCTTTCTATTGTCTTTTGGTTGGAAGCGCTCCATGGCCGGCATCACTGCCATCAGCTGTAAGAACAGGAAGACAGTGTCCAGCAGGCAGAGCTGGTTCTTAGCTGGTCAGTCGTCATGTCTGAGGACCTCTTAACAACCCAAAGGGCTTTTCCTTGAAGTCCAGCTCAATGGCTAACGGGGCCCACCCGCGCCGTGCCAGCCCTTTGCTCTATCAAGTAATCGACAGCCACCACATGCTTACAACTTCCTCTGGGTTTGGCAGTGGTTGGCCATAAATTAGAATGTTCTACAAGAACAGACTTCGCTCACAGCACACTTTTGGGTGCCGTGACTTCGAAGAACTGAAGCGCTTAGTTTAGAGGAGCATTAGTATAGACCTACCACCATAACGAAAGCCCCCCCAAAGTGGACATTTAAAGAGGCAAGGGTTGAGTTTCCCAAGAAAGTGAAGACTCAGGGTCTGAATTCTTCATGAGTGAAAATGTTTCCAAGTCAGAGGACAGAAATTGGCTGTGCTCCATCAAGGATAGGAGGAGGACATGTGTCTAAATGACAGCAGGAAAACTTAAAACTGAGTTTAAGAAGTTCCTGACAGTTAGGGTTGTGACCCAGAAAACACATTGCCGATGTGGCCTATGGAAACTCCTTCTCTGGAGAATTTAAAGCAGAGGGTGGACAGCTGTTCTGGGGATGTTTTCAGCGTGGTTCCTCTGGGCAGCCGGGCTGACCTGATCTAAACTGTCTCCTGAGGTCCCACTCTCATTCCAGAATCATATGGTATTTTATTTCACCTACCATAGAGTGACAGGAAGGACATGTGGTAAACAGTGCATTGTGCACAAGTGGGGGCCGGCTGATTGCTGGGGGCAGATGGATCAGGAAACTGAATGACCCCAGAGAGTGTCTTCACTGCCCTCCGGCCAAACCATATTTCCTTGTGAGTCTAGGACTGGTCTTCCCAGGTTATTAGTGCTCTTTTGACCCTTTTTGTTTCTTTAAAAAAAAAAAAAAAAAGGCAAGCATTGGAGGCAATGCGTGTAGCAATAGTAGTAGTAATAAAGATCATAGCTTTTATTGAGCACTTACTGTATCCCTGTATTTCACATGGCCTATTCGAGTTCCTTCTCTTCACAGCCCTCTCCAGTAATGTTCTTATTATACCCATTTTATAGACGGGGAGACTGAGGCTTTAAATGATGGGTGAGCAGTGGACGAGGGTTCCAGCCCCGATGAGGGGCCGTGCTCTGGCGATTCTGCTCACTTGTGTGGTGCTTCACTCTCTAGCAGCCGTCTCGGACACATGCCTCCAGTTCTCTGAGCCTCCGTTTCCTCTCTGGTAAAAATGGAGAAAGCAATACTTGTTTCACGGACCTGGATTTCCCAGGGAAGATCACATCAGAAAAGGCAGACGGCACTTCCTGCGCCGTAGCTGGCACACAGTAGGTGCTCAGCGAACACCAGTTCTCTTGCCCCTGCCTTTCCTGCCCCCTCCCCTGGGCCCGGCCTGGTCCAAGCCATTCCTTCGTGATGTCCTGGTTCTAATCAGGCCCTTCTCAGTGACAGGCGGGGACGTTTTGCAGCTCAGCGTCCCTCTGACTGATGTCTACTGCTAATTCCTTAAATTTACATATCATCTTTCTTCCCTCGAGCTCATAGCACTTAACAGACAAGTGGGGCACAAATGATTTCACTAAGTGAAATTCAGAGGCCTGCTTGTCTTGAGATTCTGCAAGCTAGTGGATTAGCGTAGATGTCAGCACTGAATTATGACCCTTCAGCTGCTCGTGCTTAGCACGCCACCAGCATTAACTCCCCGGTCTTCAGTGGTCCTTTAAATCATGCGGAGCGATTATCGTCTTATTGTGAGAGAGAGAGCAGAGGAGGGGGAAGGAGGGGAGGAGGGGGCTAGCTGGGGTCCGGGGCCGCAGCAGCCTGGGAGACCTCTGGCCTGATGATGCCTGAAGTTTTAGCAACAGGATGGGTAAACAGAACAGACCCAGATAAAACCCCGCCAGCGCGGCTCTCTCCACCTCCACACACATTTTACTTACTAAATTCTAACCATTATGCTATGAATCCCCTGCCGCTTAAGAATGTAAATTCACACAAGTGACAGTATTTCTGCCAAGCAATTTTCAAGCAGCAAGTGGGTCTTATTTGTGAAACTGTGAAGGAAGGCGGCTGAATAATAAGTCTGAAATCTGGTTTCCTTTCTATCTGAGGTGGCAGCAGTCAGGGCTTGGAAATCACTAGAGCCCGGGAGCGTCTGGTGGGGGGGGTGGTTCTCACTGGTGGCTCCAGGATGCATCCCCAGGTCACCCTGTTATTATCAGCTCACCTCACCTTCGAAAGGGGTGTTGGCTCAGGAGAGTGGGAGGGAGTTGTGAAGAGATTTTCTGAGTCTGAGGGATTGCCAACGGCTGGCTGATCCCCCCTCTGCTCTCGAGTCTTGTGAGAATATAAAGCCTCATAGCGTTCCTTTATCCCTGTGTTTGTCATTCATTCATCTGTGGGAACAAAATTTTCTTGAGTAGCGGCATATCTATGTCACCGTCTAGGGGCAGGGAGAAGCAGCAGAGTATTAACCTTTATACGTGTAAGCCTGGGACTCCGTCATCGGACTGGAGCGATCGGAAAGACACACGCGAAACAGTTAATTACAGTGCAAGGCAGTGGGTAGTTACCTGCTGAAATGCAGGAGAAATGGCCTCGAGTCTTTTTAAAAACAAGGTAAGATCAGTGGTGCAGTCAGTGAATGTTCGAGTTGTGGAGAGAAAAGAGGCATTAGCTGGAATGTGCCAGAATGGGTAGGAGAAGAGCTAGCAAAAGAGGTGGGAGAGGTGGAGCGGTAGGGGAGGGAGGGGTGGCAGGAGGGAGAAGCGGGAGCGGGGCGGGCAGTGGCAGGGGAGGCTAGTTTGGCTTGAGAGGAGAGTGACCGATTGCCGGGACGTGGGGCAGGTACCTGGGCACAGCTGAAGGGAGCAAGCTCCTGCGGGAGGTGGGAGACCTGACATCAGGTCCAGCCGTACTCCTCACCACCCTCTCTACTTTGCACAAGTCGCTGGAACCTTTCTGACGTCCCTGTCTTCATCCTGTACAAATAAGGTTCAGAAGCTATAGCTCTCACAAGCATTTAGGAAGGATTACACGAAATAATGCACGTGAATGTGCTTTAGAAGCTGCAGAGCATTCTGCAGATATGACTTATAATTATTATCATGAACGGTGGTAGTAATGGGATCTGATAGGCAAAGTGTAGGTTTGGGAGATCTTGGAGTGTCAGGTTGTGGCACCCCTGTCTCCTCCCTTGGCCGATCACCTCCTTTAAATCTCTGCTGTGGACAGCTGCCTGGTTATCTGTGCTGACGCTGGCCTTGAAGGGGTCTCCTGTTGTGGGGGTATCAGACGTGGTTCTGGATGGTTAAGGAGACAAACTGGAATCCCAACTATGCATTGAACTGGTGTGATTTGACTTCAGGGGAGGGTGGCTTCTGGAGCAGTAATCCTAAAGAATCTACCTGGAGGGGCTTAGGGGGGCCAGGAAGGAGGGAGAGAGATGGGAGAAAGGGGCCAGTGATGGGAGGACTATGACACATTCATTCTTGCTAGAACAACGATGTCAGCAGGAGTAGCAGCAGCCAACCAGTGGTCCAGAGAGTAACCTGTTGATTCAGGGCTCTGGAGTCCTTCCTTGCCTGTTCTCGCCTGGCAAGCCCAGGATGTTCACAGTCCCTGGTGAATAAGAAAGCTGGGTGCACATGTGACACATGAGCATGCTTCTGAAGTGTCTGAGTGCTGGCTGTGTGGTGTGAATGTCCCCCTGCCACCTTGCAGAAGTGTTCAGCAGAAGATGTTTCAGGGCCAAAAGGAGGCAGTGAGATTTTCTTCTCCAGTGCCACCTGTTTTCTGTACAAGTGGCCAGAATGCTCCTGGGCACATGGGGTTGGCAGGTGCAGGCCCCCATACGCGTGTCTGCAGGGTATGAGGTCTGCAAATGGCAGCAAGACCTTCTTCTGCACAGTGTCTGATGTATTTGAAAACTAATCAGCCAAAAGGCCCACCCTCCAAACATTCGGATGGGTGAAACCTTGATTTCCCATCCGGTGTATGTTCTCTATTAAACACGTAGCCTTCATTAGTGATGATGACTGTGCCTGTTCTCAGTGGAGCTCTGTTTGCCTGGCTTTCTGACAAAGGCCAATTCTGGCCTCCCCGTGCTGGACAGGGAAGGGAGTAGGGTGTCAGGCCCCCCCCCAGCTCACCCCTCCACAGCCACCATCCCTCCTTCTGCTTGAGGTTGATGCTGGCTTCTGACGGTCACTAGAGTCCAGGTACCACCTAGTAGCACAGGTGGAGACAGATGGTTTGAAATGTCTTCCATTTGGACAGTGCCCAGCCAAGATGACAAAGGCTTGAAGCATAAGCCCCCCGGCTAGAATCATCTTCCAGTCGAGCAGCCACCTAGCCCCCTTATTATTTAGTTCATTAGGCTGCATTGGTCCTTTGGGTTAGCCAATGGTGAATAAGATGTGGGTCTGGCATCTTCAAATCTCGGGGTGGGGGAGACAGGCACAAGACACCACCAGCCAAGATGTAAGGCCAACCACACCAAGTGCCATCCGTAGACGAGACACAGAGAAAGTGATACCAAGAAATAGGCAGGAAGGACCAACCTGACATAAAGGCTCCAGAAAAGGCCCCAAAAGGAAGCAGCTTTTGAGCCAAGATCTGAAAGAACCTTGAGAAGGAAACACAGGGCCTGGAGAACAAGGACATGATTAAACAAGACCCCCAAACTCTGGTTCTGGCTTTCTCCGGGTCAGGGTGGCAGGGAAGAGGGGGCACTGCCGCAAACTGGTCTTTTTCCCCAGTGTTGTAATGGGAACCTCTGGGTTTCTTTCCCACAGATGACAGGAATTTCTTGCGGCTGCAGAGCGATGGCCGGAGAGAGGGCCAGTACGCACGGCTCATCAGCCCTCCCGTGCACCTGCCCCGGAGCCCCGTGTGCATGGAATTCCAGTACCAAGCCACGGGCGGCCACGGGGTGGCGCTGCAGGTGGTGCGCGAGGCCAGCCAGGAGAGCAAGCTCCTCTGGGTCATCCGCGAGGACCAGGGCAATGAATGGAAGCACGGGCGGATCATCTTGCCCAGCTATGACATGGAGTATCAGGTAGGCTGGTGCCAGGAGGTGGGTGCAGAGATCCAGGGGAATCTTTGTGATCCGTATTTCAGTATTTCAAAGGGCCGTGCCCATTCATCATTAGGGAACGTGGTTAAGCGCTGCTGTTTTCATTGTGTTTCTCACATTGCCATGGCAACTAAATGACACTCTTATTTGTTATTCAAAATGTGCCTATCTCTACACCCAGGCTTGGTTCTTTGTTCCTCCTATTGCCTTTTATATTGCTGAAACCTTCCCAACAAATGTTTCTTCTCTCCATTTTAGTTTAGATTGCTATCAGGTAGGCTGACAAAGGGACACAGAAGCCAGGGAAATAAACACAACCGGCCTCCACACATGAGGGAGGAAGCCTGCGGAGCCCCCTCACACTCCAGGGAGAGGGGGAAACCCTGCCAGCCCTCTCCCGGGCACGTGGGCACAGGAAGGGGAGGGTGGCGGTTTGCGCTCAGTGGCCAGCAGACCAGAGAGACTCCCGCACCAGTGGCTTTTCTCCCCACAGCTCCAGGAGGTGAGCTGTATTATCTCTGCCCCACGGAGCGCAAGACTGAGGCACAGATGGGTATGCACAGCTGTGGCTGAGGCTCGGGTAGGAGTAGACACTGTGGAAGAGGTGACTGAGAACCAGCCAAGGCATTAACCTGCTCCTCCCCAGACGAGAAGCAGCAACAGATGGTTGGTGAGGCAGCCAACTGCTCGCTCGGCTTGCCAGAGGACATGTGCTCGTTCGCAGAGAGAAGCTAGGGAGGGTGAGAGTGAGGAATGACTGAGGACCACAGAGCAGAGGGGCTTCGGTGTGCAGCCTGCAATCACTCTGCAGGTTGTAAGGTGTCCTGGTTCCGCGCCACCCCCACCTGCATCCCCATTTATAAACCTTAACGCACTGTGCACTGTACTGTGAGAACCTGCTTGCATTTTTGTCTCACCCGCCAGATGGTGAGCTTCTCTGGACAGAGGGTCCTGCTGATTAGATTTTGTAACTGTCCTGTGCCTGCACATAGTAGGTGTTGAGTAAACTGTGGGTGAGGGAAAAAACCTCTCCCTCCTAGTTGTCATAATGACAATGTTACGCCAAAGGCGATCCAAACCCAGTGTATTGTATTTCTCACTCACCCCCACCTGTTGTGTCCTCTGAGTTTCCAAATACCTGCACTGGGCATTTGAAGGATTTATGAGAAAAGAACCTCAAAAATGGCTAGGGACAGTTCAACCCTCCTTGAAACATGTCCTGACTCTGGTCCTTTTAATCAGTACATTCCACTTACTGAACAACAATAAACATCACCTTGTTATATATATTTTTAATCCCTTCAGATATACATTTGATTTGAACCAACTCTTTTTAGATTAAGATTTCAAGTACCATAGCCGAGTGGTCAACAGATGTGTACCAGGTATAGTAACACACACACACATTTTAAGCTGAAGTTAACAGAAAACTGGAAATCTTTGCACTGCTTGAACCAGGGAGCTCGGTTAACCATGGCTCTTGTTCTTCTGGCTTCTAGATTGTGTTTGAGGGAGTCATAGGAAAAGGACGTTCAGGAGAAATTGCCGTTGACGACATTCGGATAAGCACTGATGTCCCGCTGGAGAGCTGTATGGGTACGTGAATACCTGTCTCTTTGTGGCTCTTCCAAATAAGACACCGGGGGCTGGGATATACAAGAGGAGAAAGCACGCCATTTTCAAACCTAGTTGTACCCAGTGGGTAGAACAGCACCGGTCTATGCAGGAGGTGAGGTATGAATGTAGTTGTATCTTAGGCTGCATTCAGGATGGGAGGGGTGTGAAATGAGGTGAAGTCTTCCATTCCTGTTCCCATTCAGAAATAGACATGCATTAAGTATTTGGAGACTTGGGGTGCCAAGACCCCATCATCAGCTCCAGCTTTTAGCAAAGAAAATGCTAGAGGATGAGAGCAGCTGCCAGTCAGAATTACATGCTGCAAAGGTTTGATGTTTTTAATGGAAGCCTTCACTGGTGAGCAAAAATAGTACACGTGTTATATCAGACTGATAACACAATTACCCAAGTTGTTCCTTTACGTGAATGAATTGCAGGGCAAACTATGGCAGGTGAGGTAAGACTTTAGAGTTTGCTTTGAAGCTAATACCTTCAGTGCCCAAGATCCCACAGTTATAAGATTAAACACTGCATGCCAGGTGACCAACACAGGAAGGACACCATGACTGTCCCTTTGGACAGAAGTGCCGAGAGGCCAGCCTACAGAAGATGCACACATTTTACCCGGGTCACCCCCAAGGGCATCCTGACCATCTCCCATGAGCGCCATGGACATTTCCAAAAGCAAGAGGCAATCCTGAGAAGGAACAGGACCTGCCTTTACTCAGCAGAGTGACTGTAATCACTCACTGAGGGCTTTTCTTGGCATATGGGTCCTGGATGTGTGTGTGCCTGATGATGTCAGAAGCACCTGGGACCACCCCAGTCCCTTCAGGCCCCGGGCATCTAAACGTAATCCAGGCTCTGAGAAAGTGATCGGTGGTAAATGACTAATGACAATGCTTTTGAGACCCATTGCTCTATAAAGGACTTTTTCTTCCAAAGCACTTTGGGAATCTCTGCCCACCCACCCATCCCCTGTGATGATGATGTGTTAGACACAGTCTAGAGCATGAGGAGGACATGGGGACACTTTCCGTGGGGTATTACAAAAAGTCATCTTCATCATACCTTATACCTGCCTCATTATTTCTTCCCCTTATCTAACTCAGTGTTTTTTCTTTTTTTTCCCCCCAGAACCCATCACAGCTTTTGCAGGTGAGAATTTTAAAGGTAAAAATTTTTTTTATTTTTTGCATGTCTTTTTCTTCCACCCATGTGATGTGAATTTGGTGTGGGGAAGGAACCTCCAAGTTTGACAAATCTCTCCAGAGAAAACAGACACCGCACCTTCCTGCCACTAGATGGCACCAACAGCACCTGTAGATTCCAGGAAAGAGGATTGAGATCTCCCTGTCTCTTGTTTAATTAAAGTTTAGAAACCTATAATAGAGACAAATAGGTTACAGATAAACCTTTCAGCCTTGCATTGTCCAACGGGGAGCAATGAGGCTGAAAATGCATGAG
This sequence comes from Ailuropoda melanoleuca, assembly GCF_002007445.2. Lineage (NCBI taxonomy): Eukaryota > Metazoa > Chordata > Mammalia > Carnivora > Ursidae > Ailuropoda > Ailuropoda melanoleuca. The sequence goes on from NC_048219.1 coordinate 169,787,049, forward strand.
TGGTGAGAAAGGAGAGGCTGTGGGGGAGAGTGAACAACAACAAAAATCAGTAGTAAATTAAAAGTGAAATGAGGTGGCAATGATTTATTTTCGCCCGAAGACGGTTACTTTCCAGCTGCAGGGCACCAAGGCAGCGGTCTCAGGGAACCCTCAGTGAGGTACAGTGGCAGGCAGTTTCGCGAGGGTAGAAAGTTAGGGAAAAGACACAGGGCGTGATGACCCTGAGGAGAAAAGGTTGCAGAATGCTGGAGTTGGTGCCTGGTAAAGGGAAAGGGGAGGCACATGTGCCGACTGGAGTTAGAGCATCTAAATACGGGACTGAAAACCAGACAGGACATTTTCTCCCTAACAAAGTAAAGAGCAGAGCAGAGAAGTATTTGGGGTGCCAGCCTCATGGTCGGAGCGTGGGTGGTGGTAACATCTGTGCTGGGGGGGGGGCGGGCAGCGGGGGTCACCCTCTGCCCTCCTTGCTCTCCTGTGACTTGACACCGATGAAGTTTCCAGCCAGTTGTCCAACGCCGAGTGTCTAGAAGCCACTGTAAGGGCTTCCATTCTGTTGGCCTGGGTGGCAGGGCACACGCCAACTCTCCCCCTCACCTGATGCCCAGGGTTTTTCATGCAAACATTTGTGAGGCATGCTGTGCCCTATTTGCCCCAGCTGGCCTTCACCCCAGAGGTGACAGCATTCCAGAGATAAGGGAAGGCATTTTTATATCTGAAGTCTAGACGCGTTATCTTCGCACTCATTAATCTGTCCAGCTCCTGGCTAGAAAGAGATGAATTCCCGGTTTACCACCTAGATGTGCTTTTGACTCCAAATCATCTGGCCTAATTGTCCACTTATCACCCTCTAAGACAACAGTGGAGGGGAGGGGGGCCTGGCAGGAAAGAGAATGACAGACCCACACAGAACACAGTTTCTTTCTTTCTCCCCCTTCCTTGCCTCCCAAACGCCATCCCCGTGCCCCACGGCACATTTGAAAGTATGAAGTGTGTTCCTGGGCAGGCACTGATGCTCTTTGGGGGTGAGATTGATGTTAATGCAGGGCTAAGTGTGGGGAGGAAGCTGAGATCCGAACTGACTCACTCCATCACAGTTGCAGTTCAAGTTCTTGGAATTCCAGGACCCAAGGTAATGTTTCTGTTGGGCAAGTCAAACCTGCTCGTTAAGACTCAAAGCTCCCGGGAAGGCTGGCCAAAGACCTAGAACAACGGCCACAGACACTGAGGTGTGTGAGCCCGCGTGTCTGAGTCCATGACTGACAAGTACAGGGGCTAAGTGCTTTGCTTCTGTAAGAGAATCCACAAAGCAGGGCGCCTGTGCTCTCCTTGAGGCTGTGTTTACCGTGAGGCTTCGCAGTCCAGTCATGTTCTCTTGTAAAAAATATATAAATAAAATATCATCAGAGCCACAGAGCTCACTTAGCCAAAATAAACACAGGGCTTAGTGACTTGAAGGTAAGCCTCTCCGGCGCGCTCCCGATGGGCTGATTCGGGGCTTAAGCAAAAGCAGCACACGGGTGGCATGGATTGGCCCCTGGCTGGCTGTTGTCTCTGGAGACAGTGAGCATTTTGGAAGAAGGAAACCAAGTCTTGGGGGGCAGAGACTTGGCCAAAGAACGTAGAGTCAAGGGCAGGATTGGAATTGAAAATGGACAATTTCTATCACATTGGCAAGTTGTACACGGAACTTGGAGGCGGTAGGCAGGTGAACTCAGGGCGGTCTTCTTTTGGGCCGAGGCCCCTTTGACCTCAGCATGCAACTGTGTTTTGACTCAAGCAAAGCCTTCCACTGGGGAGAGGAAAGAGGACGACCATTTGCTCTGTCTAACCTAGTGAGGGACTGGCATAGCGTTCCTCTCCTGGTCAGCGGCAGGCAGCCCTGTTGGGGGTGTCGGTGTCCTGGGGTTAAATCAGCCTTTTCACTCAAAAAGGGAAACAGAGAAATCAGGTTTGGGCAGGCCGGATGTGGGAAGTTGATGGTGTAACACTAATAACAATAGGAGGTTACATTGTTAGTACGGCTTTTTTTGAATCCGGGTTGTTTTTCTTTTCCATTATAAATTAACCATGAGACAGAAGCAATTTCATTCTTCAGGAGAGACCGATGTGTACTAGGTAAATCTTTAAGGAAATGCAATAAAAGTGGTCTCTGGGCTGGGTCTTATGAGGTATTCTTGATCTTTTATATTTGAAAGTGCCTTTCATTCTCTGCCTCTTACTCATTGCTTGCCATGAAACATTTTCTTTTTATTCCAGTCACCTTGTGTTTTCTGCTTAGTGTGTGTACTTTGATTGTAAACCAGGGTGTGAGTCGGTAATGAAGAGAAACAAGCCATAGAGAAAAAGAGAATGTGTAGGGAAGGAACAAGGAGGAGACAGAATGAATAAACTGCGTTGTCATGTGATTTGTAAGAAGACTTTTGTTGTTGTTATGAGTCACATTTTAAACAATGTAGCCTGGGTGTGCATTTTTTTTCTTCCTTTTTTTTTTTTTAAGCAGCGTCTATAAACATCGTGCCGTCATGTATCTTTTTATAGAATTTGAGCTTTAACAAATGAAAAACTGTATAAAGGAAAAGAGAAAACAGAAAGAACCAAAAAGTGGTATAATTAAGATGATGGATTATTTCCTCTTAACCAATACTTTTCTTTTTTCAATAAAAGAAAAAAGAATAATAGAGAAGCCAGTAAAAATATGGAAAGCCCATGATCAGAGCTCTGTAGTTGTTGACCAGGTGGTTATTTTTAGCAGCTCACAGTAGAAGCAAGAGGTTTTGCTCACATTAGAGGCTGGGGACTTTGAACAATGCAGGAGCAGAGAGACTGGGGCTGGTACCCTCCCCATTAGAGACCCATGGAAATGCCAGGCACTGGTGCACTGACAGGGGGGTGAAGGGGTGTTACAGTAAAGGATTCAGAACCACTGTGTCTACCACTGGTGGATGCTGAAAGGAACATAAGTATCTCTTAGTAACGGCTGTGAGCCTAGGTTTTATGTCTCAGAGCAGTGCTGAGAGCTGTAGGGCCCATCTCTGGGTTTCCCCCTCCACAGTCCTGCTCCATTTTCCCCCAATGGAAACCAGAAGCAGGTGAACATCTCAGCCAGTCTCCTGGGCATAGAGGGGGGCTGTCCTACGAGAGACTCAATCTGGGGTAGCGACAGAGCTGGCTGGGGTTTGCCTCGGGTTTTAAATTCTGTTTCTTCGGCGCTGACTGGTCCATCTCTGCCAGTTCCCCTCGCCATCTCTCCTCCTTTATCCCCATCCTCACTCCCTAGAGGTGTCACCCACCAGCTAGTGTCTCCCATCTCAGGGCACAGGACCTGGGCTTGGCCTTGGATTCCAACTCTCTTTGGCTTCCCTGCTCTTCGCTCCTAGAAGCACTTCTGAGACAGGGTGCGAGATGAAAGGCAGAGAAGTATTCCTAACGGCTGCCAGGCTTCCAGATAGGCAGCTGTGGTGTGTGAGTCCTTCTCCTCATCCCCCTCCCCTGACGTCTCCAGCTGCCAGATGAAGGCTAGGTGTTGCTGAGCAAGGAAGCATGGAGATCAGATGTGTGTGAACTGCGTCACTGCTTGGCTGCCATTGCTTGCCTAAGGGGACACTGAGGCATTCTTTGTGAGGTTTGCTCGCGCAGGCTGCCTCTCCTGTCACAGGGGCCCGATGTGCCCCTCTCAGCAAGCTTCCCATTCATCTAAACAGCTGCCAACGTCAGTTTCTCTAAGGGGAGAAGAACAATTTTTTCCCGCTGACTTTGCCTCTCTCCGAGAAGAGAGTGCCACCAAAGAGACGTGTCCGAAACTCCAGGCAGCCACAGATCTGAATTTAGAGGCATTTTGGAGTGATGTGGGAGCTGAGTGCAGTGTCTGCTAGCCTCATGGAAGCCTTCCGAGGACCCCCCATACACTGCTCATAAGGCAAATCGAGGAGTCATGTCTCAGGGAGATTTGTACTTTAACATTCTCCTTCCAAACAGATCAGTAGGCGTGACCACATTCTTCTCCTATCTTCTGTAAACTCTCCTAGAGAGGCACCCCTTTTTTTTGTTGTTTGTTTAATCTCACAAATTAAACAAGCCTTTTATCTGAAATACTCCTTCCCCAGCACCTCATTTTCAACCTGCATGGAAGGGACTCTGCAGAGAGGCCGGGCCTACACAGCTCTTACTTGCACTGAGCCTTTTTTTTCTTCTTCTGAGAGAGATGCCGTACCGTTGGTGTCCCTCAAAACATTTCTTTTGGACACTGGGTGACTCCTCCGGGTCCAGAGGACATTTCAGAAACTCAGCTGTGGGAGATACTTTCTCTTTACCGTGATCCAGTGGGAACTTAGACAGTCCTCAGACCGGTTCACGTGGAGGTCGGCGGCAGAGAGAGAGGACTACGTCTGTCCCATCCCAGCTCAGTTAGGACAGCGGTCTGCATAATTCTTCTGCAGAAGGAGAGACAGTGTGTTGGGCTTTAGGAAACCCTGTGTCACAAGTCCTCAGCTCTGCCATTGTAGCACCAGAGTGGCCATAAGCATTACGTAATAAGGGTGGCTTTGTTCCAGGATGGACAAAAATAGGCAGTGTGCCAGAGAGGTTGTCTGACCCCTGGGTTCCTGCACAGGCCAGGGACTCGCTGCACGGGCTTCTGGTCCTGACCCTGCTACTTACTGGCGCTGTGGACTTCCTCCGAGGGCTCTGCACCCTCTCCAGGGTTTTACTGCGTGCTCCTCTGCCCTCTTCCTCAATTTGCCTCCAGATAAAACCAGGGGAAAATCACTTGTCCTCTCAGATCCTCAGGTCTCCCATCTGAGGGTCACGAGGAACAAACAAGGTGATTCATGTGAGGCCCGCAGCCGCACACCCAGCACTCAGGAGATGACCGCTCCCTCTAGCTGCTGCCCTGGTCACATTCCCCAGTGGTTAGTAATTCAGTTCCCTAGCTGCACAACAGGAATGGAAGGAACACTACCTACTGTGTCCTCTTCCCCCCTTGGTCTCCTCCCATGCACGGCTTCTTAGAACATAATGTTTGTCGCAATTCAAATTCTTGCCTTTGCATTGCCCCCTTTTCTCCAGGGGGCTTAGAACTTTTACAGATGGAAGCCCGCCCAATCTTGCAAATACGTTTGGAGTTACTGACTATTTAAATATCTGTTTCTCATTATCTCACACAATGAGAAAACTTTGTGGAGAATTAGAGGATGGTAATTAATGAAAAATAGTTCAAGAGTCGAAAGCATGTTCCAACTGGGGGGGAAAAGGGGGAATGTGAATAAGTGGTAAGAGTGCAATCAAATGGAACATGTAGGTCAGCACATGGCCAAATCTGGATAAGGCTAAAGTCTTTCTCCCATGTTGGGGGACCAGCCCAGGCTCCTTTGTTGCAAAGCAATGGCCCAGTCACCTTATGTGACTAAGGGGACAAGTGGGGCCAAAATAGAGCCATTTCCCAACCTGGGGACCTGGTACAGGTGACATTTGTCTGAAGGGGGCACCTTTTTTGCACAGTATGAGTCAGCCAAATCCCTAGCACTTTCCAAGGATAACTGTTACGTGAAGTACCAGCAAGTCATTAATGTTTTCTGGGGGATCTGGATGTTGTTTCAGATACATTCCCCCATCCATCTGTCCATCCGTCTATCCATCCGTCCGTCCGTCCGTCTGACATTCATTGGATTGCTGCTTTGGCAGGACATTTAACCCCTACTGATCTATCACCTTTCTTTCCTCTATCTGGCAAAGCAGAGCCTTAGTATATAGCCCTCGAAGGCAACTGCAAAGCCAGATTCCAAACCAGCGATCCGCCTGCCTGTGGGAGTTGAGTCTCTTTAGCTGGAGAATGTTCTGAGAAACTCTGGCCCCAGCTGTGGGTCACCCAAAATTGCCTGCGGGGGATGAGGGGAGAATTATGAAATGGATCCTCTCTTTTCTAACTCCCTTAACATTAAAAACACAAACTCATGTGGCATGTTTTCTCATTTCTCAGAACAAATACCCAAGGAAAACGTTTAAGGAGCTAATACACTGTCCATAGCTGTCCACAAAATGGCTTTTGTCATGAGAATTTTCTTCGTTTTGGTAACTTGGGGGGAGGGGAGCATTGGTAGGAAAGGGGAAGCAGGCCTTCTACCTGAAGTGGGGTTTGTCTCCCAAAGCAGAGCAGAGCTCAGGCCAGGGGTCTAGCTCGGAATCTGAACATGTAATCCATGGATTGTGACTTCCCTTCCTCCCGCGGCCCCCAGATCCCCCCCCCACCGTGCCCCAACGTTGTCCCTATCACAAGAAACACTTAGGAGTGGCGTTGAGGCCTAGCCCCAGCACTCTGAGCCTTGGGGGCAGGGGGTGTATTTAATGTTGAAAACCAGCATTTTGACTGAAGGAGAGCGAGCCTTTGAACCTGCGACTGTGTGATTTGGAGGGAGGGTGGGCAGTTGTGACTGCTCCGCTTGGCAGAGAAGTGTGCTCCTCCCTTTGTGGTCTGGTCGGGTGCTTCAGGTGGGGAGTTAACCCTTGCGGGCGAGTCACCTTCCTTTCCTGTCAGAGGAGGGCTCTCACTGTGGCGCCAAATCGAAATCAGAGGCAAACCCAAGGATGCCCTTCGGGGAGAGGGGGCTGGCACTGGGGAACTTCGGCCCATCCCCACACACTTTGTTGCTTCTCGTGCATTCTTCTGAGCCCACACGAAAATCCAACAGCAGGATGGTTGCCAGGCAGCAGCTACTCTTGGTGACCTGAATAATGAGTTGACACCAGTTCACTGTGGCTCACAAGCTGGCCATTTCCAGGAGCCGTTTTCAGCGCCTTGCTTTCTCTTTCTGTTTCTATGCATAATTTTCAATATGGTCACAAAGATTGACAGAGAGAGAGAGTGGAAAAGGGAGGGGGAGGAAGTGGGGGAGGAAGGGAGGGAGATGGAGAGCTTTCTCAGCTACAGTAATGAAATTGTTAAAAGATAGAAATGATTGGGGAATAAGAAAAATAGAGTAGGTGGTAATGAAGAAGACACGGAAGAAGGGGGAGAGTGGGGCTGTAGATGAGGCCGCCAGCGTGTCTGCGGTGTGACACACCCCTGTCAAAGCTCTTCCGATACCGCAGCATCCCTGAGGGCCCAAAATGCACCACCTGCCCCACCCGACCCTGTCCCTTAGCGGAAGGGGATCCCTCACACTGGGGGAGCCAGTGATTAAAGGCTGGGAGGGTGGACAGGCTCCAAAAGATATTCCAAGAAAAAGGTTCTCATATTTCTCCCACTTCTGAGAAAACATCAGGTCTGACCCACCCCTCAGCCATTCCCCAAATCAAAGAGAGGCGTTCCGGTGTGCAGGCTGAGGACTTGGCCAATACTGACCCCCAAATAGGAGTCTTCACCTCAGAAAGTCTTTTAGTCACGAGCATTTGTGGAGCGCCTTCTTTGTGCCTACCCTGGGGTGGAAATCAACGGGACAGCGAGTTCTTCTGCTTGGGGGGCTCCAGGTCTCATGGGGGAGGCACGAAAATATAAATGAGCCCTGGCTGCATCTTGAACAGCGAGATCCTCCCACAGCCTAGGACCAAGGATGGCTGAAGAAGGCAGTGGCCCCTCCCAGCCATGGCTCTCCCTCAGGGGAGCCCAGGGATAGAGGGGATGCACCTTTCTGGCCACCACCAGTTGATGTAAGCAGCTAGGGATGTAAGCTTTCATAGGTTAAGCATGCATCATTTTTCAGAAGTAAAGATCATGTCTGGTTTTGGCAAGCTCCAAAGCTCCTAGTCCCGTTCCGGGCCAGATTCTCATCTGATGTAAATCTTCGGGAGAATCAAGTTGTAGCACTGTTTTGCATCAAGTGGGACTCTAGCCAGTCTTTCCCCAGAGTTACCCTGGGCTTAAATCTGCTACATCATCTCCATGGCAACCAGAGGCCGGCCAGTGAATGTGGTTGCCTTCGAAATCCTCTGTTAGCTTCTCTTCCCTCCTCTGTCTTTTCCATGATTAAGAATGATCTCCCTCCCTTGGCTCTCACTCACTCATTCTCTCTCTCTCTCTCTCTCTCATACCCACTATCATTTGTGCCCACATTTTTTTGTTGCAACGTCTTTCCAATCAGGTTTTAAGATCCTCTATCCAATTAAAAAAAAAAAATGAAGATGCATTAGTCACGGCTTGACAGTGATAACTGACCTGTTTAGACAAGACCAGGCTGATTTTGAGGGGCACGGAAGCTTTGGCAAGCCAAAGTGGAATTCACCTCTAAGTCTAGCCAGCCTAATTAATACATTGTCTAAGAATGCTGGCCAACCAGACCAAATATTTCCACGCATTCAGGGAATCAGCCTCATGGAATCCCGGAACTCATTTCAGCATCATTTACTTGTGTGCATTCGTGTGTGTGTGTGTGTATGTGTGTGAATTATAACACTTCTATGACAGAGTAACTGTGGTTCAACAGAAGAAAAGAGCCTTGTAATCCTGCAGCTCTTGGTTGACTTCCATACTTACCTACTTACGTGCTGTTTAACCACTGTTCATTTAACCTCTCTGAGCCTCTGTTTAGACTTCATCTGTGAAATGGGTCCGACAGTACCTACCTCATAAGGTTGTGAGTAGGATAGAACGTCAGTCATTTAAAAGTACTTGGCACGAGCGAAATACTCAGTACCATCCTATTCCCCTGTCCCCTTCCCTATCCACTCCAAAGCATGTATGTGTTTCTTTTTTTTTTTTTAATTAATTTTTTGAGTAGTCTGCATGCTCTCAGCCTAGCAACACTCTTCTGTGTCTCTCCACCAGGGGGCACCCTCCTACCAGGGACCGAGCCCACAGTGGACACGGTGCCCGTGCAGCCCATCCCAGCCTACTGGTATTACGTAATGGCCGCCGGGGGCGCCGTGCTGGTGCTGGTCTCCGTCGCCCTGGCCCTGGTGCTCCACTACCACCGGTTCCGCTATGCGGCCAAGAAGACCGATCACTCCATCACCTACAAAACCTCCCACTACACCAACGGGGCCCCTCTGGCGGTGGAGCCCACCCTAACCATTAAACTAGAGCAAGACCGCGGCTCGCACTGCTGAGGCCGAAGCAAAGGACAGCACCCCAACAAACGGGAAAGACTGCAAACACGTTGCCTCGATTTTGCACTTTTTTCTCCTCGCCTAGTCTCTGTGTGAACTCTTAGACATATCTCTCCCCCTCTCTCTCTCTCTCGCTCTCGCTCGCGCTCGCGGGGCCCAAACCCTGTGTGCTTTTACTCATCCTGACCATTGTCCTCGGGTTCTTCTTTTTTTTTTTCCTTTTGTTGATTCCAAACCAACCACCCCCAACTCTAATGCTGCATCTTGGAATATGAGAAGAGATACACCCCTCAGCACTTCACAACTCAAGGCTCAGCTGGCTTTCTTTCAGAGACTGGTTCCCTGTTTCTTCCCCTTGCCTTATCCCCTACCTCCTCTTGGTGGGCAGTCTGCCAGGAGACCCGGGAGGAAGCCTGGCTCTGTGTGTTTGTACGTAGTATACATTTGCGTGTGACTAGCTGTGTGTGTTGGGGGGACATGTGGGTGTGAGAGAGAGACTGGTTCATTGTGGGGAGTAGTGTGTGGGTGTGTTCAGAGAGGACCCCCTTTAATTCTTGTGTTACTTCTCCGGGGGTACATGTTACAAGAAAATCATATGCTGTACTAGTTTTGTTGACTTGGAGAAGAGATTGAAGCTTTTTGTTGCCTTATCTAGCTCTGGCTGGGTTTCTGTTGGCTACCATGGTCATCTCCAGGTACCTAAAAAACTAGAGGCCACATGAAGTAAAATGTGGCCCCTCCCATCCCTGTCCCTTTCCCAACCCATCTGACCCAAGAGGAAATTCCCCCAACGCACTCAGACATGACCCCTTGCCATGTCTCCTGGAGTCTTTGAAGTGGCAAGATAGCAGCCATCGGGTGTGTGCAGAGCCATCTCTACTTCCAGCCCTGAAGCAAACTCGTCTCATGTTGCCTTATAAAAGAGAAGCTCGTAATGAATGTTTAGCTTTTATCAGTTAAGTCCAATCTTGGAATAAGTCATAAAGAATAACAAATCTGAGACTGGCGTAGGAAAAGCAGTAGCCTGTTTTAAGTTGGAAGCAGGAGGTGGAGGAGAGAAGGGAGGAGAAGGAAGGACTGAAGTGTGGTCTTTTAAATGTCTCCTCACTCGGGGGGTGGGGGAGTGTTATTGGGGCCGACTTGGGATGGAATTGAGGAAGAAGGTTAAACACCATATTCTTTGGTATTATATTGGTCATTGTAATGGCATTTGTAAAGCATGGGGGGAAAGGGATCATTTGCTTTCCTTTCGTGGTGTTAACGTGTGCCTGAATGTATAGCCGCTAAAACATAAGCCTGTCCACCTGACTTATTTAAATATTATGAGAATATAAAAAAGTAATCTTTTTTTTTTTTCATGTGTCAGTAGGCTACCCCTTAAAGCATTCGTAGCATCTGGCAAATACACCCTAATAGGCTGGCCTGGCATTTCCAGATGTTGCTGCATCGGGAGAGGATATAATGAAAATAAATCTGTTGCTGCCCATGTGTCTTCTCTAAGCAACACAGGGAGAGGGATGTTGGAGATAAATTGCCTAATGATATTGTACAAAGGATAGATTCAATAATGAAGTCAATTTCATTGATAGAAAATGCATGTTTTAACGAGATGCTTAGCGAACTGGGGCTCAGCCTTGGGGATGTTGATTTCTCACCTTCCTGCTAGGAACCCACTGGGGAAGTATAGGATTCTCTCCAAAGGTGGTTGCCTGGGTTGAAAGCCTCCAGGTACCTTCTGAGAGCAAAATATTAGGGTTTTTTTGGCTGCTTGGGAGAGAGAGACTTTTAGCATTCTTTCAGGATATGCTCGCAGATCCTTCCAGCACACACTCACTTTCGCATCTGGTTTGTTTCATCCTTCTGAAACAAAGGTGCTCTCCCACTCTTACTCTATTTCAAAGAGCTACTCTGTCTCAACCACAGCAGCCCTGCCAAGAAAAGAAAAGATGAAAGGCTAGAGCATGAGCTTCCTTGAGATTTCAAGTGTCCTACCCCAGCTAAGATGGAAAAAGAAGCCAGGAGAGGGGGGAGAGGCAAGGGCCCAGCGTACCGTGTGATGAATTCCATGCCAGTGACTAAGGGCTTTTTATCTCAGGTGTCCACATCCAGTAGTGCGTTTGGGGCCGGGCATTCCCTTGAAATGATTGACATCCCTATAGGCACCCCGTGGAGGCATGGTGTCAGGAAATTACACCTGGAAAATCCAGCCAGTGTAGCAACCATCTGAGTTACTATATACCCTTGAGGATTTCCCTTCTTTAAAAGAAGATGACAACAACCTTGTGCATTTGCTGTGTCTTTATCTGATGCCCCATGTGGCATCATCTTTATGTAAATGCCATAGTTGAAAATATGAGACTGCTCAAATCTTTGTGAATCCAGCAGTTCAGCTGGGGATGTCACATCTCTCTCTCTCTCTCTTTCTCTCTCTCTCTGGCCCAGCAACTTTCATAGTATTATCCAGGTACTACGCTCAAGGGGCAGCTCTTCTATAAAATCATGTATAAAATCATGCTTTGCAGCTTTAGAAATCAAAATTCTGTATTTCATAGGGGGGGAAGGATTACTCTCTTCTAAGAAAAATGGACAGGTGAATGCATGCACGCATGTGTTTAGAGTTGCTTCTCAGAAGACAGAGCTGATAGCAACTATTAAAATATAAATGAATGAATGAATGAATGAGAGGTCTAGCTCGGGCTGGTAACATTTTTGCCTTAGTAGAGGCTCCATGTCAACAGCTCCAGGAGGGAAACCCTTATCTCTGGGGTAAAAAAGAAAAAAAAAAAAATCCCTCCCTTGATATGCTAACAATTGCTATCCCCCTAATTGTTGGTGAAGGCAGAAAAAAGAAAGAAAAAATCATAGCATTGCCATTGACAAAACAGGACACTGAAAATAAAGTGAAGTTGTCTTTTCCCTTATCCCACATTTTGGGGATTAAAGCCAGAATAGGATAGGAAATCCAGTAGTATTTCCAACATTGATACCCCATCATTAAAAAGACCCTGTCTTTAAAATGAAACTAGCAGGCAAGCAAACACCTAAATAATCGAAAATTACCAAAGAACAACAAAGAAACAAAAAAACTTAAAGATTTTTACTCCCTATTCTTATTCCCTCTCCCTATAACTGTGACATCTCTTGCATTGCTCAGTTGCCTGTGTGTCAAAATAACTTGTGGACATTGGAATCTATTTGAAAATGTATTGTGTGGAATGTAATAAAATGATGATATTTTTTATACAAACATCTGGGCTTTTTTTTCCCTTTTGCCTCTGAGAACAAAGTTGAAATGTAGGCTTTGAACAAATTGATGTTTCCAAAGTTTGCATGTCGTCTTCTGAGCTACGGGGCATTGCTGTGGGAGGTAGGTGGGTTTTCTCCTTGAGGCTGAATGCCAGCGTTTTCTTCTTTTATTTTTATTACTGCTTGTTAGGAGTTTTATCCAATTTGTGCAGCTGAGCCAACTTTTATGATTGGTGTGGGATTTTGCAAAAGTTGCTAAGTGCTAAATGGCTCAGTGTGATTCCACAAAATTTCTCTTGATGGCAAATCCCTGGGGATTGGACTCTCCTTTCAAGGGGCCCCAGGGGGAATGGGACCAGTGGAGCTGAATCATGTCCTCGGCCCTACGGAGACAGATAGCTTCCTTTGGAGAAGAAGTGGCGACATCATACCCCTCGCCTACCAAGTTATTTCTTCCGTGGGGACATTGATCTCCAGTTTATGAGCACTTTCCCAGACAATATGGGAATTTACGGCATGTTCAAGGCTCCAAAATATTCCAGACTTCATTTTGGAGCAAGTAATGAAAATAATTATATGATGACTATGAACCTGGAACCATCAGGCTGGAACAGTTTGTAAAAGGAACTTTCTACAAAAGCTTTGAGAGGGGCTTGAGGAAACTTACTTAAGAAGCCAGATCGTGTTGACATTTATTTTTCTTTGGTTCTCCTTTCTGGGTAGTAATTCGTTACATAAAATATTTCTATCAGTGGGGATTGGGGGGAAAATATAGGCAATAACCACCTCCGGGCTGCTGAATGCTTCTGAATGGTGGTCAAGAAGAAGTTGTAGGAGGATTTTCCACCACCCCCGATTCATGGGGTGTATTAAGAGCATTCCTTCAACTCAGGAGCCTTCCATCAACCCAGGAGCCTTCCTTGGAGGTCCAAGAATGATCCTTAAAGGTCCTAAGGGGGGCGCCTGGGTGGCACAGCGGTTAAGCGTCTGCCTTCGGCTCAGAGCGTGATCCCGGCATTATGGGATCGAGCCCCACATCGCTCCTCCGCAGTGAGCCTGCTTCTTCCTCTCCCACTCCCCCTGCTTGTGTTCCCTCTCTCGCTGACTGTCTCTATCTCTGTCAAATAAATAAATAAAATCTTTAAAAAAAAAAAAAAAAGGTCCTAAGGAAAGGGACATGTCCAGAAGACCCTATTTCCAGCAGAGTCCTGCTTTTTCCCCTCAAAACCTAGATCCAGGAAGGAGTATTTTTTACATCTGTAACCTGTCCTAGTGGTGCTGAAAGGAAGCAGGCTTTTGGTTTTCAGATCTTACAGGAAGCTCTGTGAGTACAGGTGGCTCAGTATAAATGTCGCTATCTGTCCTCTGCAGGAGAGCAGAGTAGAATGCCCATGATTAGGGCATTGTTTGTTACTCTAATGACAAACCATAGCCACCCAATGTAGACCAAGGATCTAAATAACCCTTGACTTTCCTTAAAGCCATTTGTTCCCGTTAGTAAAGGATAAACAGAAAGCATGTCGAAAGTACTTATTTCAAGCAAAGACCCAGGCTCAGTCAACATTTTCCTGAGCTCCGGGCCTAAATTTGCCAGCCTAAATTAAACTAGCCATCACTTACGCTTCATTGGTATTACCGTTTTTGGAACCACCTTTGAGCATCTCATTGTTGTTCTTCCTGCTTTGGTGCTAGTCCCAAGGCTTATTCTAGACGTATTCTCTCTTCCCCAAAAGGGCAAAAGACCTTTAGGACTCTAATCTTAGGCGTCAAACACAGGACTGTTATCAGTGTGGTATTTCAGACCGAGCCCAAGCATAAATGTTACAGAATTTGTGTTTCCATGGATCATAAACACCAGAGTCGAGGCCCAGTATGTCTTTTCTGGCTCCTACCTGGCCCTTTATGATGGTTTAAATGTGTGTTCTTGCTGTTGAAGCAAGACACCACCCCACTAGCCCAGATCACCCAAGACCCCTGTTCACTGACTTTGCAGTTGTTTTGCACAAACACTGTGGCCTTTCTGTAATCTTTGAAGAAAAGAGCTTCATTTTTAAGTTTGGTTTTGTCTGCATCGTGGGCTACACATCTGAGCCAAACCGCAGATCTGTACGTGCAGCTTATTTTCTCTCTTTAATTGTGCACATCACTGGGGCTCTCACAGCTGTAATTTGCCTTTCATCCACTTCAATGATGGCCCAAAGAAAACACAAAACAAATCCAACCAGAGCAAAAGGAGGGGAGAGGGGGACACCAGCTGATGGTCTTACCAGCAGCAGGGAAAAGAATCGCCTGACATAAATAAGTTAAAAGCTAGGAATAGTGTAGGATTTAATGAAGCCTGACATCGATCAGGTACGCTGGAGTATGTCTAGAGGTGAGATCTGATCAGATCTGACCCTTAAAAGGTGTCAGGCCACATGCCTCAGCCAGAGCACGCTTGCCCTAACTGTGGGGGAGTTCCGTTTGGCCCCAGCCCGAAACACTGAAGAGATAGGAAATTTGGAGAATCACCAAAAAACAAAACCCGTTTTAGCAGAGTATGGCACAATAGAGAACCTAGGTGCTTCCAGGCAACCAGCAGAATCCATTCTTGCCCCTGGCCCGGTGGGCAGAAGACCCAGAATCATTCTACTCTCTTCTGGGCAAAGTGTTCTTAGGCTTTGCTGTCACTGACCTCCAAACAGCCCAAAAAAGTAAAGGCCCATGGGCATTGGACCAAGAAATAGGAAAGGCTGTTCGAAAAGTCAGCCATTGACATTCTGGTAGCAGACTGGGTGTTGAGGAGGGAAACGTCTTATTTTGGAGGCTTATGACCAGAGTGGTTATTGATCCTGAAAGAAGTTGCTGGGGAAATTTTAGGATCATACTTGCTGGGTTTCTCTCTCTCTCTCTCTCTCTCTCTCTCTCTCTCTTTAACTTACAAGTTATACACAAATTCATCCTAGAAACGTGCAAATAACACAGAAGAAACAGAAATCCATTTCATTGCTAACCGGAGAAACGGTTTAAGGTAGCTCTTTCCAGGCCTTGTTTTATACTGGGACAAACGTGTATGTTTGTGTCCAGTTATGTGGTTTGGTTTGGTTGGGGTTTGGATTTGTTCTGCATAAATGGTATCACAGCACTTCCTCCTTCGTTGGCCAACCTTCTTCCTTTCATTTAACAAAATCTTGACAATACTTCAGTCCACACCGCCAGACTTACCCCATCCTTTTTAGCTCTTCCATAGCATCCCATATGGTGTCGATGTACCATAGTTTATTAACTGCTCCCCTACTGGTGGGCATTCAGGTTGTGTCTAGTTCTCTTTTTTTCCTATTATAAACAATACCGCGATGAACATCTTTGAGGTTGCCTCTTTGTGCACGTTTCTCTCCGATAGAATTTCTGGGTCAAATGGTGTGCCTAGTTTCACTTTAAGGGATGCTGCAAATGGCCGAGGCTTCCCCTTTACAGTGCACCTGTCCCCCCATGTGCGAGATAGTGGCTATCTAGCGGACATCCTGGATTCTGTCCCCGGCCACATCTGCACAGGCCATGTAATTGCTGTGACTCTCTCTCTTCCCTAAAGTGGGTAGAGTGCTTACAAGAGAAGACTTCAGATAGTTTTAAATGCAGGGAATTTTAATTGTGGGGACTTTTGTTAAAAACTGCCCATTTGTGGAGAATGTGGGCCTGGCTGTATGTGGCAGCTTGCTGGAGCTGTGGCCTCTGTGGCACAGGAGTTAATTCCGTCCTTGGCTTCCGTAGGCAGAGCCCTGTTCTCCATGATTAATGAGTTCCACTTGGTTTCTTCAAAGAGTGACTGTGCTGTGCCTTGCTCTTATTTATTTATGTTTTCTACTAAAAAATTCATGTAAAAAACATCCTTTAAGGTCAGTCCACAGTATTGTGCTGCAGACTAAAATTTTCCAGCAGCCACAAGCAGGCCCACGTGCCAACAGAAAGTCTCCAGTCCTTGGGGCCTTATGACCGAAGCCCCCACGCTGGCCCTGAGCAGAGTAGGCTTTCTGGGCCAAAAGGTGGCGTCCAGCTTTCTTCTGAGGAGGTTGGGGACTGATGTGACCCAAGGAAAGTCACTAGGAGGTGAGGTGGTTTTCTGGTGGAGGTTTATATATACAGGCCAAGCTACTAGCCCCAAATGGCTCCAGCAAGGAGTGGCAAGTAGAAGAGAAGCCAAGGGGCCTGTTTCTTCAGGACACCATTTCTTCCAAGAATGCTACCCTGATTTCTGCTATGTGCTAAGACAAAGGGTTTTAATAATAGGACTTTGACTCTGAGCATAATGGACAGTGTCTTCTGCCATATATGGGGTTTATGGGCTTTTTCTCTGACCTGCCAAAAAACCCAGGACTTTTGCCTCTTGGGCATGGGATTCAGGTAGATAACTCAGAGTGGCTCAGGAAAGAGAGCAGCATGAGCAGAAGGTATGGATGAGCTAGAGATATGTCACCGCAAACACACGGACGCGCTCGCGCATGCCTTGTTTTGTCTTCTAATTGTGCAAAATTGAACTCTTCAAAGACCATTAACTAACATACCCCTAAGCAAGGGCTCCAATCCAGAACGGGAATGATAGTAGACTGTGTCTTGGCTTTCAGCACTCGCGCTTTGTCAGGCAGCGGGACTCATTAACACGACGCCTGGACTGGAGTTCTGTGACTTGCTAGAGAGCAGCCAGATCCAGTAATGATGTGAGTGCAGAGAAAGCTTGGAGCCAGAGGTGGCCTTGACCAAAGTTGTATTCTCAGCCAGCCCGCTGGTTATTGAGGCTGCATGTTAGTGGACTGTTAAAGAGCCATTTTGTCCCTTTGTGTTTCCTAACTGCCACCAAGGGGCTGGGAGAAGGGGTATGAGGACCTCGGGGGCCCGTGTGGACTTCCCTGTTGCTCCTCGTGGCAGTTTCGACAGCTGGCACCGAAGTGGGGAGATGAGCATTAGGACAGGGGCTGACCCCCCCTCCCGGGAACCTCATCAGCCTCGGCCAACTGTAGACCAAGGGTGTAAGCTCAATAACAGTGTTCCTGGGAAGTTCAGGCCCACAACACTGTTGTCACTGTCTGGCTCCGCAACTCCCAATAGGGCCACCATCCCCTCCTCTTTCCCCAAGCAGGACTTGTCTCTGTGCCTCTGCTTTTGTGCCAGATACTGTTCGTCTTCAACCTCTAGCCTCCCCTCTCTGCATCATCCCCCTCTCCTGGGGGCCCCTTCTCCTCTCCTCTGTCATTCTCACCCCATCACCAAACCCTTTCCCAGCAAAGTGTGGGGCAGATTCCCTCAAACAAAAGTTCAATTGGTTACTTTCCTCCAACTAGTTGCATTTTTACTGGAAACCAAATTATTCTCTTATGTGACAATTACAGTCCTTGGTCACCAGCAGGTTTCTGGGGGAAATCACCCCTTGAATGGGTAGAGAGAGGTACCTTTTTGGAACTCCTAACATCTTCTCACACAGTCGTTCATTCTTTTGTTCCAAAGAAGAGCCCAGCTTTTAAGTATAGCAAACTCCCTTGGTGAGATACATAAGGTGTTTTTTTCAGGGACTTACGAAATAGGAGAGGAAGCTTTAAGAAGATATCTTTTGTCACATGGGGAGGGAATGCAGTTTTGTTTCTTCAACTCCATCCTTTTACTCACCCAGGTCGTAGGCAACTATGCACCTGAGTGCTGTTCCCAATATGCACCCTTCCTGAGGGTCAGGATTGGAGGAGAGGAGAAACGTCAAAACCCAATGGGGGGGGGAGCTCTCTGAAATGTGAAAATATAAGAGTTTTATCTCAGGAAAAAATAAAAGTGGGGAGGGACCCCTCTACCTGAAATTTTATGGTTTCCTCACCTTCCTACTCTAAGAAGGTAGCCAACAAAAGAAGGGCCTCTTTCTTGTTGACATATCTACTTAGAGTCATGAAGAATATCTCTGATTTTTCCAAGACCTAGGGTGGAGGAGAGGTTCCAGAATTTTCCTCCATCACTCTAGCTGGGTTTTTCCAGCCAGCACAATTGTGAATCCCATCTTCACAGCTAAATATTTCTTTGGCTGCATTTTTCTTATTTTCACACCATTGTTGGGTCTCAGTGGAGCCATTCTGGCCTCAGCTGCTCATCCCCCTCCACACTTGAAAATATTATTAGGTCATTTCACAGCCTTCTCGTTTGCAGTTGGTATTTCCAGTCCTGTTTAGTGTTTTCTCCTAGTTATTCAACTAAAAATAATTTTAAAAAATAATGGCTAAATTCAAGTTCAGACTCCAGATATCTCCAACAAGGCCCCCATGTTTTCCAGCTTGAAACCATTTGAAAACTCAAAAAAAATATATTTTCCATGACTTTGCATATATTTGGCTATCGGCCCAAGAGATAAAAACCCATGATAAAGGATCTTCTGGTGGTGTTTCTAAACTGAAGCCAAACCCAGCAAGGGATAAATGGCTCTCGAGTACCCTGACTCCCTAATGGAGGAGCTTTGGCAAAGTTTTCATCAACATCTGAACTCTTGGCTCCTTGTCGCAACTGGGGATGAACAAACTGAATTAGGGAAATTAAGTGTGGTGGGGCGGGGGAAGCTTCAGCCAATACTAAACATTAAACTGAATTAAACACTTTGAAAGGCCAAGAAGTATCTCCTAGTCCTTCATTATTCCTCATTTATTTCAGTCTCGGTGTTATATCTCCTGCTGGGATCAAAACAAAATGGCTGAGAGAATTTTCTGAAGACTACTCCCATCTGAACAGTCCAGTGATTTAGCTGGCTCAGGGGTTTCAAGAACTTGGAATCAAATTCAGAAAGGGTTCTAAGTAGCCAAGAGCTTATCCCACATAAATCACAGCCCCAAACAAGGTGTCGAAAATGTGGCTTACTCACTTCACTGCTGATTTGTTCAATGACTTACTGGATTTTTCCACCCTCCTTCCTCAATTTCTTCCTCTTTAAAGTAGAGGAGAAGACGCCTGTACCTGTGAAAATGAATGATTTCGATGATCTCCTGTGTGTCAAGAGACTCTTCAGTCCTTGCCTGAAAGGCAGGTTGCAGTTTGGTGGGTTAAGTGGCCGTGTTAAGGCTGATTTTATCAGCCTATCGTCAGTTGAGGTGGAGGCTTAACACTTGGGGCACAGTTTACCCTCTTACTTCCTTGATTGCCAGTTAGCAGGGCTGGTTTCTAAGGCAAGTGAGCAAGTATCATAAACAGGGGACCTCATGGCTTCCCCTTTACCTGTCCTTTTCGTGGCCTTCTCTTTCTCTACACACCTTAAGATGGCTGCCTGCAGGGAGCAACAACCCAGGAGAAGACAGACCTGGGGTGAAGACTGGGGTAATGAGTAGTGTGGGGCCCTTTCCTGTGGGAGTCACTTTGTCTACTTCAGCAAGCAGCCTCGAGAGAGCCCTCATCTGCAAGGCCCTCTGACCTTTCTCATTTTCTTCCTGTAAGACAGAATTCTAGAGCAGGGAAGAACGCCAGTGGTTACTTGACAGAGGAACAAACTGAGACTCGGGGTCTCACCCAGGCTCTCCCACCTGGGGTGGATCGCCGAACTGAGACAAGTAGGCAGCCTGTTCCCAGTGCAGTGCTCCTCCATAGCCCATGCTGCTTCCCCTCAGATATAGAGCAAAGCTGACACTCCGGCTGGCAGACTTGTCATTGGCTTCATCCAGCCTTTGAATCCACGGCTCGGAGTTGGCATGGAAGGGACTCTTCATAGAAAACCAGTGTCTGTTAGTATCCTAAAATGATCTGCATTCGAGTGACCCAGGAATGGGCTGTCCTAAATCGTTTATCTAAAAATAGCCAGTGGTTTGGGGCAGGCTTCTCACTCCCCTAGCAATCTTGCGAAACTCCTTTTACGATGCAGAAAGTAAACAGGACAACGTCAATGCCAGTGCACTCGCAGGAGACCACAGCACAACGGACGTGGTGAAAGTGAAGGTGGAAAGTTTTCTATGAGTAACTGTAGAAAAGCAGTCTAACCCCAAAGAAAAGGGGGGAAAATGGAAGAAAATGATGGAGGGAAAAAATGGAAGAAAATGATGAAGGGAGGAAGGTAAAGCGTGTGTTTTGTGCACATGCATAGACAAGGTGGGGAAAGAGAGAATGCAAAGGAAAGACTGAGAGAGAGCATTCCTGCTTGCGACCTAAAGCATGCTCAGTGGAAAATTTCTGGCTGCAGGTTGGAGGGTTGGGGGTGTTTGGCCTGCATAGCATGTGTGGTCTGACCAGGCAGAGTTCCAGACCTCTCAGGGAAAAACACATCTCCTTAGAGCAGGTTTGGTTTGTGACCGGGTATGGCTGTTCATGTTTCGTGCCATAGTGTTGCAATTTACTGACAAGGACACTTGAAAATCTCTGACTCTTGTAGGGTGGAAGGA
Organism: Ailuropoda melanoleuca; assembly: GCF_002007445.2. Lineage (NCBI taxonomy): Eukaryota > Metazoa > Chordata > Mammalia > Carnivora > Ursidae > Ailuropoda > Ailuropoda melanoleuca. Next base: position 169,807,697 of record NC_048219.1, read on the forward strand.
GTTCCTGGAACAGTGAGTGAATGTTTTCATAACTAGCCCCTACAGGCCTCTCGCCCTGAAAAATCAGGACTAGAGGAGATGGGTAAGACCTTGGATCACTCTTCACTGTGTACCTACCCCGCCTCTTGATGGTGCTAAGGGAAGGGGCTCCTAGGGAAATGGGACTTTGCAGCCAAGGCTTCTATCACAATATGAAAGCAACCAGACTTTGTCGAATTGAGTTGTTTGTTTTCTCAGTGGTGGCTACTCTGCTCACTCGATTACTTAAACTCTGTGAAACTCCTCCCCGGTCCTGCGTGAGTTCACTTCTTCCCTTCCCTCTGCTGCTTCACAGCCACTGGTGGAGGGGAGGAGCAGAGACCTGACTCTCGCGAAGGGAAATCCAGGTGGAAGATTTGTAGCCAGACATGGCAATCTCTTTGAATTCCTTAATGGAGCAGATAAAAGTGAACTCAAGCCAAAACCAGGGGATCAGTATGAGTGAAAAGGCTCAGGTGCCATGTGTGAAACCATTCCCATCCATCAGGTAGAGGGGCTAGAACTCCCCAACCCTACCTCGTAGCAGCCTCAGTTCCAAAGCATCCTCCTCCTCACCCTGGATGCCAGCAGCACTTGGAGTCCCCTCGACAATGCCCCGCTTTCTTTTCTGCTGTATTGGCATGGATGGGTCTTTACTCTGCAACCATGCTGAAGGGCCTTGATTGTAGACACCTGGTCCCATACATCTTCATTTTTCCAAGTCCTCAGTGCAGTTCCTGGGCACCTTGTAAATCCCTTTTATAAGTGATCAGTGGTTGATAGGTTGGTTAATGAGGACTACCCTTGGAAGAACAAGGTAAATCAGCCTTCCTCCTCTGAATAATGCCTATCATGGAAAACATGAGCCTCAAATTTCAAATCATATTTTCGCATTCATGAGAAGTCTTCCTGAGTTCCCCTGAAAGTGGTGAGCCGGCGATGCAGGCAAACAGCCAGAGAGTGTATATCCAGTCAACTAGGATGCTTTACTACCCTGTTAGAACAGGGTAGTCATGATATGATAATAATTGCAATGTCCTGCCTACACCCAGAGAACTTCCAGGCAGACCTGGGTGGGGGTGGGAGGTCTCCTCTGGCCCTAACACAGTACTAACAGTTAGAATTCAGGCTTTGGAGTCAAACTGGCCTGAGATTGAGTCTATACGGGGTCCCAGAGGAAATAGGGTCATGGGAACACAAAGGTTGAAAGTGGAAGTCGTGTGGGTGGTAAGATCCGTTCCTGATCTATGTTTTCCTATAGGTGTGGCCCATTCCACTCTCCCTTGTCCATCTCCCACTCATAAATGCACCCACCCACTGAACCAGAGTCCTGGCAGGTCCTCTCCAAGTTTGTCCTTTACAAAAAGGAAAAATTCAATTCGAGTCCCTGGTCCCTATATGCTTTTGCTGTCTTTTGCTATCAGGGAGGTGCTGCCTCCCCTCTGTGCCTTGAGCTCACCATTTCTCCCTCCTCTCCACTCTTGCCTTTTCTACAGAGACCTGGTGGGAGAGCCACACTCCTTCCTGCCAACATCCTGAGGAAACAGGCTGAAGTTTACCTATTGGGCTTAACAGAAAAGGAAAGTGGCCCGTGAAGGGCAAAGGGGCTTTTAAGAAAGAAAGCTCTTAATCAAACACAGATATCAAGAATATTAGCAAGGGGACTAGAGAAAATTGCTATCAAAGTAAATTGCTTTTTGTACAAATGTTCCCTTTATTTGGATTTTCCCCAGTGTGCCATTCTTTCTCTAAGGCTTGGTGAACAGATGCGCTTTTGAAAATGTTGATTAACTTATCCTTTTGTCGACCCCTTCCCACTCACCTAGACTCCTGGGAGCAGTGATTATACAAAAAGCCAAGTCAAGCCTCTACATTGTTCTTCTTCACCTTGAGTAGCCTTTGATTCTCCAGGTGCAGAAATCTCAGCCACATCTGGGCAATCAATTTCAGAGAACCTTAGAAATGGACTGGTTCTTGCAAGGTCATCTCATCCAGTCCTCTATCACCAGAGACAAGAGGCTGTGATCTCCTGGGGCAAAATGTTCTCATACTCATTACCATCCTTTTACCCTTTTTCCTTCAAGATCAATGCCACATACACCCCTTTCCAGCCGTGATCAATAGTGTCCTAAGAGTTCTTCCCTGGGGGTACAAGATGGAGCAAAATGGCATTCTAGCCTCCAAGAATCTGTCACATCCTTGGCAGAGACCAAATCCCTAAAAGCAAGAACAGGATTTGGCCCAAAAGTCACTGGCAAGGGCCCCACAGTTTTTGTGCTAGGCTGATTCCCATATTCTTATCCAGTGTTCAGCATCTTTTAACCGTGAAGGTGTTAAGACACGTGAGCATCCTGTCAAAACGATTAATTGTTGGAAATGTGATTGTTTTCGTCCATGTTTGTTTGTTTGTCTCATAAGGTTAAAAAAAAAAAACCTCCAGGTTGACTTTACAAACTCAGTTTGATCCCTATGACAGATACCACCTGCCTCTTGTTGATTCATACTCACATCTTCATTCCAAGGAAGCAGCCTGCGTCGTAGGGGTCTGGAGAATAATGCAGGGGCTGGGCATTGAGGTGGGGAAGCTGGCGTGACCTGCGGGTGCCAGTTGCTGTGCTATAAACATGCCAGAAATAGGCTGGATTTATGGTGAATCGGTGCCACGTGGCATTGATCCTTTCAAGTGGGGTCTTGGCAAGTTGTTTTGTTGCACCCCTTACTGGCGACCAAGGGGGATCAGAATGTTAGTTAGCACTTTGGCCAGGAATGAGGAAGACTTCTGTCTAACATGATTAAAAACAGAGCCTCCAGGAAAAGACTGAATTTTGAGTGTGGTGGTGATAGATCAATCCTCAGTTCAGGTCATGGTCAAGTAGATCTTCTCTGAGATGTGCTGATGAGGGAAAAGTTCAGGCTGGTCTGAAGTTTTTTTCTTTTTTTTTTCCTCTTGTTTGATAGTTTTAGCTGTCTGGGAGTTGGGTTTGGATTAAGCCTGGATTTCTGGGTATCAATTTATACTGCTGACCTCAAGGTAGTTCACCTGACTTGGGATTCAATAAAACTCCTAAAGGCCCATTCACTCGCTGGCACCGTCTTGAGCTGACAGCCAGGGCAGGCATAATTAACTTGTGAAAAAGAAAGAAATGATAAATCACCACATATTTGATTCTCTTTTTTGATGTTTCACCATTTTAGACAGGTAATTTTCATTGGCTCTGATTTCTGTAAGATGGACAACATAGTGAATAGAGAGACTGTCTTTCCCACCTCCCCCCAAAAATTATCATAAAAAAAGAAAAGATAGCAATAATACTGGAGAAAATTCACGGTAAATTAACTTAGCTTTATTCAAGCCTGGGCTAGTCAGATTGGATGCCCATGTTTGACGTATTCTAAGCCATAAAGAAAGCCAGTAGGAAGAGTAGACCGAGGAGGAAAGACGAGAGAGATTAGCACAGATCTGTGGAGGTGGTCACGTATTGTGACTTTGTTAAATTACCATACGTTTATTTGAAATCCAGAGGAGAAAGACCCTTGTAGTGTATGTCTACTTAGATGCACGCATATGAGGATGGTCAGTTATACTAAATAAACTTCACAATAACGGCAACTGATGATGGGCATGCCATCCAAGTTGCCTTGGATAAATGCAGCCCTATATTGACAATGAGCTACAGTCATTACAACGACACAAGTAAGGATTTACTTGGCACTAAAGACCTTTTTTGTTTCTGTTCTTCTGGTTGCTGTTGGAAATAAAGACAAATCATTTGAAGGAGAAAGAATCCAGTAATGTATATACTAAATGATCTGGAAGCAGATGTGATTCTTTAGCTGCCTACTGTACCGGGGAGTCATTCTGAGAAAGGTTGCATCTCTGCCTGTTAGCCATGGCGATAGAACTTGTTATAACTTGATTTGTTTGTTTTCTTTTTCATTATAGTGGACATTCCAGAAATACACGGGAGAGAAGGCTATGAAGATGAAATTGATGGTGAGTATTGCTCTGATTTAGCAGATAATCATGAAGTTCAAGTTTGGTTATAAAGACGTCAACAAAAGTAATGCCCGTGGTATTGGAAGGCCAGAATTTAGAACCAACAGAAATATAAGTGAAAAGAATCCAAAGAGGAATGAAGAAACCATCAATTGCTTTGTCAAGGTCAAATTTAGAAATTTAGAAAGTTTATTGAGTTCCCTCTGTCTAATCTGAAACAGGTCCCCTACTTAAGGCAACTTTCGACATTGATGGACTTCAAATCTGGATAAACCCTTTAGAAGTAAAAGCCAGGTTCCCCTATATGTGTTGCTGCTTGAACCCATTGACCTCTTCCCGAAAAAGGACTTGAGTAAATGAGTATAAATGTGAATATTCTCCTAGGCTTTCTGTGGTTTCCTGTTCCCTGGCTTGAGGGAAGCCTTTCTCACACTATCCAAGACTCCAAGTTGAGGCCCATTGCAAGATTTAGGTTTCCCTTCTACAATGCCCATCTTGTATTTTCATATTAGAAGCCCTATTCTCCCACTTCAAATACACATACTTCAAAGGGCTGAAGCAAGAGCCCTGACTGGAGGGCCACCGAGCAAACATGTAGATATAATTTCTCCCCTTGACTCAGAGCAGCACGGGTCTCTCTGGGCTTCTCTGAGTGCCAGAGCTAATCTCCAAGAGAGATCACCAAGGTTTCCCTTAAAGAAGGACTTTAGACCAAGATTGATGCATTTAAGAGGAGCAGTTTATAGAACAGCTGCTTTTAACCTGACCTTAATCAAACACTTCAGGTGTCGTTATAGAAACAGAGTGACTAACCCAAACAGCACCTTGTTAACTCGACGCAGACTCTCCCTGCAAGACCCCATCGAGCGCTCCTTTTATGGGCAAAGCGGGGGAACTGGCCTGCAGGGAGAGGCTGCAGTAGGTCAAACAGCAGAAGCTCCATGACGCGTACAGTGAGCAGGGCGTGAGGATGCAGAGAGCCGGAGCCCTGGTTCTAGTTTCACTGCTTGCTAACTCCGGGACCTTGAGGAAGTTACCTGGCCACCTAATTTCTTAAAAAAAAAAAACAAAAACAAAAACCTGAATTTCTTCATCTATTAAAATATATATGTATATAATAGCACCCTGCCTTCTTCATGGGATTATTAAAAAATCCCACAAAATGAGCTGTGGATGTGGTCGTGCGTTGGCCACACTGTGGAAACCGAAGTATATTAGTCTGCTAGGGCTGCCATAGCCAAGTACCACACACTGGGGTCGTAAACAACAGACATGTATTTTCTCACCTTTCTGGAGGCTAGAAGTCCAAGATCAAGGTGTCAGCGGGGTTGATTCCTTCCGAGGACGTGAGGCTTGTAGATGGTTATCCCCATGTTTTCAAGGCAATCTCCCATCTGTGTCTGTCTCCAAATTTCCCTTTTAATACGGACGCCATCCATATTGGATGAGGGTCCCCGCTAATGAACTCACCTTAAGTTGATTATTTCTATAAAGTCCTATCTCCAAATAAGGTCACGTTCTGTGGTACTAGAGGTTAGAACTCCGCATATGAACCTTGAGGGACATAATTCAACCCGTGACCATTAGGTAAGATGTATGTCAAGGGAGGTGTGGTAGCTCAGGAAAAGTCTGCTGCTCGGATGGCCAGGAATGCTACATTGGGAAACTTGTCATGTAAAAACCATCTCAGCCTGTCCTTTGGTTTAACTTGAAGTAAGTGGAAGTGGAGGATGAGGGGCAAGGAAAGAAGGTGCCCAGAACACGGGACCACCCCGGTACTCCAAAGCCACCCCGAAGTTTCTGTCAAAATCTGAATTTACCTAGTAGGAGTCAGATTATTTAAATATCAAATACTTAGACCCTACTAAGTATGTGGTGGACACCAAGAACTTTACAAATTAATTCATTTAATTCTCCTAGCAACCCAGTGAGGCCGACTTAACAGTACCCCCGGTTTATAGAGGAGAGGGCTGAGGCAAAGGGGGTTAAATAACGTGCCCAAAGTTCCACAGCCAGGATGTGATGAGGGTGGGCTTTGATGCCAGCCGGCCTAGTTCCAGAGTCCGCTGCTTGTCCCCGTGCTCTCTGAAGACCCTGTCGACCGGGCTGGGGAGACCCAGTTACTTCACCTTGAAAGGGGCAGCGCCCTCAATCTCTCGTGTGCTTTATGTCACAGACGAGTACGAGGTGGACTGGAGCAACTCTTCTTCCCCCACCTCGGGGTCTGGGGCCCCTTCGGCCGACAAAGAAAAGAGCTGGCTCTACACCCTGGATCCCATCCTCATCACCATTATCGCCATGAGCTCCCTGGGAGTCCTGCTGGGGGCCACGTGTGCGGGGCTTCTGCTCTACTGCACCTGCTCCTACTCGGGGCTCAGCTCCCGCAGCTGCACCACCCTGGAGAACTACAACTTTGAGCTCTACGACGGCCTCAAGCACAAGGTCAAGATGAACCACCAGAAGTGCTGCTCCGAAGCATGACGGATTGCGCCCACATCACGTCTGACGTTTCATTCCAGCTAGAGGGGCTAGCGAAGATTACATTTTCTTTTTCCTTTGGGAACTGAATGCCATAATCTCGATCAAACCGATCCAGAGTACCGAAGGTGTGGACAGAACAGACGAGTCGAGGGAGGCGGGGAGATGCGGCCGCACGGGGAGCTAGGACCCACCTGGGAGCGCCGCGGCTGAGTCGTGGCTGGGACTAAGACGGGAGCTCATCTCTTTGGGGGTCGCAGTGCTATTTCGTTTGTGAGTTTGTTATTATTATTATATTTTATTTCTTTGGTCTGTGAGCAACTCCAAGAGGCAGAAGAGAAGAATGGCTTTTCCGGGATGCAGGCAGAGTGGTGGTCATGGTACTCTGCTCTCTCGTTCTAATCAACGCTTGAAAAGCAAAAGGTCTTTTCAGACTTTTCATCTTAAGAAAAAAAACTTAAAAAAAAGCCGTCCAACTTGCCCTGTCCTCCGCGTGTCTACGACTCCCGGATTTGCTGTGGCGTGGGTCCTGCCAGCCAACCCGCAAGCTGCCGTTTCCAGTCCTAGCGTTTAAGTAGGATGTTGTTGCCTTTAACTTTTTTTATCCAGGGGAAAATTGCCATTTTAGGGTCAGCATGAATAGCTCTTTCTTCTGTGTGATTTAAAACAAACCAGAAAGGAAACTTCACACGTCAGAATCCACAGAAGCACCTTCATGTTAGAAGCGGACAAGCCTTAACGTGCTTCGTGACGAGGAGCCATTCATTCAATCTCGACCCAGAATTTGTGGCTGTGAGGCTGCTTCGTGGGGCCTCTGGTGGTTGTTTTGCTTTTTCTTTTGCCTCCTCCTTGTTCTTCTAAAACATACACACACACACACACACACACACACACGCACACGCACATTCGTCAGGGGGCTAATCCCCAGGCCGCAGCATCGTTTGATGGTCTCAGAGATGGAGGGTGGGTGCAGAGACGGGCTGTTAGTACGTTACCTCTGCCGGTGAGATGTAACTGGTGACCACTGGACAAAAAGGAGGACAGCGGAGAGGGAAGGAGAAGTCCAACCTGTGTGATCATGTCATGGCAGAGGCTAAGCGGACTCTACGGAGACATTTTGATGAATTAGTCTCTTTGCTCGGCTAGTAAACATTGAGTTCTCCTTGAGGTTACACCTCAGCGTTTCAGGAGAGTCAGGTAGGATGTATGTGAGCTGATTTTAACCACAAGTGTGCAAGTACTATGGACCAAAACACTAGCAACACTGCTTCCGCCGCAGAGAGACCTATGTTCTTACACACACACACAATTTATGTGTTTTTTATTAAGTGCCTTGAAACAATGAAGAAAAAGCGTATTTTCCCTCTATGTAGAAATCAGTGAATATCATAAAAGTAAGGCATTCCTTCTTCCCGCACCCCCGTGACTCCACTGCCAGTCCCCCCCAGCTCACCGCTGATCCTACTAATGGATTGAGCCCTGCTGCCTGAGAGGTAGTCATAGCCCCACATGACTCTCAACTACTCTAGGAGGGGAAGCATCAAACTGTGTGAAGGATAAGATTGTCCGCGTCAAGATCCAAATCTTGATTTTGTAGCAATGCCTAAAGATTGCCTGTGTGCTGGAAATACATTTGAAACCAACCAGTATGCCCAGCCCATTGCTTATCAGTGGTAAACCGTCAGACCATTTTTGCTGCTATGGTCACCCACAATTTCATTTGTCTCATACCCAGATGAAAGGAAAAGGGTGAATGGGACTGGCTGGTTCCTTTCAATGTTAACTTATGGAAATGGTAGTTCAAATGGTAATGTCACAGTGTTTTGTATGCGGAGAGGGAGAGTCCAAACCAACAGCTATTTATTCATATGTGTGTGTGTCTTTGCAAGCCTTTAAGTTCTCTGTATCTACTGTGTATGTGAATGGTCACGTGGGACTCCGTGATGTTGTTGTGACTTTGACCTAGGGCCCGAGTATAAATGCTGATCTTGGCACTCGTTGGCACAGTGGTAGTTAGAGGTGAAAAGTAAAGCTGTCAAGCCCAAGGGCTTAGCTTTAGGACCCCCCCCCTCAAGCTGGGCATGCAGCAGAAGCAAGTTCTTACACTTTATCGAAAGCAAATTTTTTATTAACCCACCCTCCTCTTCGCCTTCCCATGTAGCTCAGTGTTCAGGAAGCTAGCAAGTCCTAGGGATTTCCAGAAGTTGCCTGCAGAAGAAGAGAAGTTCAAAAGCCTACCCTGGGGGTCCTGGCCTTCTCATGCTCCGTGAGTCCTTATACAGTGCCCCAAAGACCAGCCCTGTCTTCAGCCTGCAGTTAGCCTCTAAGTTATGCACAAGCCAACCTGCATCCCCCTGATGGTCCTCCATCCATACTCACCATTGGCTGGGTTGAGGCCCTGGGTGGACCCTGCTAAACAAAAGCAGGCCACCCAGGGCTACGTGTAGATACCTCACCAACACTGGAGGCTGGTCTGTTATAAGACAGACAGTGGGGCCTGGTTCTAACTCGGCCAGGGGGCACCCTGGTGTATTTGTTGTCTCCAACTGCAGGTAGGCTAGCTGACCCGTCTCCTTGAGTCGTTCCCTTTGGGAAACCCAACTCACAGTATTGATCTCCTTTTTTGCCTTGTACTGAATGACACATTACCTCCACGCTCTCCTGGACTGGGCAGTCAACAGGGCCACAGGGTTGCTTTCTCTCTTCGATGGGGATGGGGAGTTGACAGGGATGAGGGTCCGAGGAATGAGCATGAATGCAAGAAAACAAGGGGGAAAGTTAAACTGTCACACAGAAGGTTAACTTTTCCAGAGTTTGCAGTTAAAGGTATTCGACCATTCGCTGGCTGAGCCAGATCACGGGAACTTGAGAGCTTTTACTGTGATTCTTCAATGTAAAAAATAAACAACAAGGTCAAACTGTGTTTATATGATTTGTATAAAGCCTTTTTAAGATTGCTATTTAAATAAACACTATACCAGAGATATTTTTCTGCATGTTTCTTATTGGAGACAAAGAGACTTGGGTTTAGGGTGACCAAGTCATCCCACTTTGCCCAAGACTTTCTTGGGTATTAGCTCTGAAAATCCCTGGAAATCCCACAATCCCAGCCAAACCAGGATGGCTGGTCATTCTCCTGGGACAATGTTTCTTAACCCTTCTTACGGACTTAGTAGGTTGATTTGCTGGCTGGCTTTTTATAAAAAATAAAATATGAAAATAGGATGGGGATGGGGGTTGGGCTACCTGGCCAGGTGGGCTACTTTAATTCAAAGACTTGGCTGGTAGATTTCTGAGACTGTCATCCTTGTAAACCCTCTTCCTCCCAAGACATTGCCAATCCCCTGCAACTTTTGACTCTTCGTTGCTTCCTTCCTGTGCAAACGTTTGCTTGTCAGTATCTGTGGTGATTCTAAGGTCTATGGCAGTGCTTCTCAAAGTGTAGCCCCTGGACCGGTGGATTTGCATCACTTGGGAACTTGCCAGAGTTGTGCATTCTTGGTCTCCACTCCAGATCTACTGAATCAAAAACTCTGGGAGGGGGGCCTAGGGATCTGTGTTTTAACCAGCCTTCCAGGGGCTTCTGGTATACTTTCAAGTTTAAGAACCTCTGGTCTGGAGAAAGGAAAAGTAGCCTGGCCTCACAAAAATGTTAGGGATCTTTTCACCCGTGGGTTTTTGGATTCAAAACAAACTAGACTTTGGCCAGGGAAAGCTAAAGGAGGTCGAGTTCACTTCTAGGTAGTACAAGTTCCAAGGGAGGAGGAGGGAGAAGCTTTATTATGAACTTCCCACACACACGTGAATGGGAGTCTCAACAAACCAAATTTGCCCCTGTCTTGGGGCTCTATTCCCCCCCGGAAAGGAAATTTGGTTCAATCATTTACTCAGGAAATGTTTTTGAGCACTTCCTGATTCTGTAAACTCTTGGAGCTTACACTCCAGTGAAGGGGACTGAAAGCAAACTCATAAAATAAGGAACATAAGAACTAGGATGATCGGTAGGGGAAGAAAGGGATAAAGAAAGGGGGGGTAATCAGAAGGGGGAATGAAACATGAGAGACTATGGACTATGAGAAACAAACTGAGGACTTCAGAGGGGAGGGGGTGGGGGAATGGGATAGACTGGTGATGGGTAGTAAGGAGGGCACGTATTGCATGGTGCACTGGGTGTTATACACAACTAATGAAGCATCGAACTTTGCATCGGAATCCGGGGATGTACTGTATGGTGACTAACATAATATAATAAAAAAAATCATTAAAATAAAAAAAAATAAGGATTGGTTACATAAATGTGGTGAAGGCAGTAAACAGGGAGCTCTGATGGAAAATTACTAGACAGTAAAGGTGTAATATTTGTGTTACTTGAGTTCATATTTGCAAAACACGACTCTTATTACTGATGTTACAGGATTTGCAGTAATTAAATACAACAGTCTTTTATAGTCAACAACACTCACCATAATGAAACTTAACGAATCTGAAATCTAATACAATATAGCTCTTTAAAACTCCTTTCAGAAAGAATTACTAGGGTCACTCCCACTAAGTGGTTGACCAGAGAAGGCCTCACTGAGGAGGTAATATTTAAGCTAAAACCTGAAGAGATAAGGAGTTGCCTCAGCCAAGTGCCTGGGAGAAGCTTTCCAAATTGAAGGAACAGCATTGAGAGATCCCCGCTGTGGGAAAGAGTTTGCTGCGCCCCTAGGAACTCAAAGCAGTGGGGAAAGTGTGGAGAAGAAGCTGGGGAACAGGGTAAGACCCTTTCAGGCACAGTGGGGGAGGGGGGCACTGTCTGATCCATATCACTCTTCAGCCTTCCTTAGTTTATAGAAAAGACAGCTCCACCCCTCCAGGCCCCTCACCCCCACCCCCACTGCCTTCCCACTCCTCACTTACTGGCCAGTAAGGTCACCACAGTCAAATTTCTGCAATTTCCCTCTCTGCCCCTCTGTGATCTTTATGATATCATGTGTCTCCCGAGATGCCTGCTTCTATCATATTCCTGACCCGAGCAGCAATAACAAAGGTTAAAATGAAAGCAAATTTTTACTTTCCTTTAGTTGAGCTTTTGGGGATTTTTAAAGCCCTAATACACTAATAATATCTCCTGGTCCCTAGCCATCTAGTGTTTACATAAGGTCTTTTTTTTTTTTTTCCCATATCTGCATCCTTCTGGAAATGTTTATCCAATCCTCAGGGGAGGGAGTGAAATGAAGTTGGAACAGGCCCATCCTTGAGGGAAACAGGACCCATCTGGATGCTGAGGTGCCCATGTCTCTGCAACGTTGGTGGTAGCGATGGGGGAGGGAGGAGAGCCTGAAGAAGAAATGGAAAGATGACTCTATTCCAGTTCTTCCATCTCTAATCCCAGGCTGAGCTAAACAAATTCCTGGGCAAATGTTCCTCCCCCAACCCCCCGCCCCGCCACCAGGAGACTGGGTGTGAGATGAGGAGGTGATGGTCAGACTAGGGAATGCTGTGTGCGTGCGTCCTCAGAGACTCCTCCCGTCCAGCCATGGGCTTCACAGGAACTCTAACTCTCGCTCCCATCAACAAAGTGGGAAGGGCCCTATGAAGCCTAAGGACTGAGAGGCGGAGGCACGGCTTGCTTCTGAATTTCCACCTCTCAGAATATCCCAGGCCTTGCATCCTGCAAGGCTGGGCCTCCTCATTCCTCCGTTTGACCCTCAGAGGAGCTCCTGGAGGAAGAGCACGCCTTTTGTGTTCTCCCCGAAGACCGAGGTGAGAGACCTGTGAGGGAGGTTCTGCTGTTGTTTCTGCCGCTTATCCAAAGAACGACACCTGTTTCCTCTCTCCTCCCTGCCAGAAAACCCCATCCCACACCTGTGTGCAGAAGCACAGTTCCCGTCACGCTGGCTTTCAAGTGCTGTGAGAAAAAGAGACCCTTCCAGTGAGGCCTCATGCCCCATCTGGCCGCAGGGGTCTGAGCCTTCCCTCACCACCCCCCCAGCCCTGTTGGTACTAGGTTAGCAGGGCACCCCCACCTTCTCCACGGAGGATCTGGCCCAAGCAGGTCCCACACAGGGTGCAAAGGGCCTGCGGTCCTGCAGGCCAAAGGGCCGTGTGCACACAGAGGGGCCCAGAAAAGCCCTCCACCAGCAGGGAGGTAAGGCCCCGGGCCAAAGACCTGGGACGTGAGGATTTGGGGCGCTCTGCTCTGGGCCCCTCACCAAACCAGCAGGCCTGGGCAGCGGTGGTCAGGCATGGACCCTCCTCCACCCCCATTCAAACCAAGTCCCCCGGAACCCCCGTGCAGTTCTGTTGCAAAGTGCAGGCGGCAGCCTCCACAGCCCCCAGGTCGCTCCACACCGTCGGCGGGGCCAGGTTGCCATGCTTTGGAGCACAGCTCTGCTCATAAATCTCCACCCTGAAGCCCTTGACTGCTTCCGCTGGGAGTTGAAGCGCAGCCTTTCCGAGCGCCCGCTGGCCGCCCCACCGCCTGCCAAGCTTCCCATATAACCACATAACCGCCCTGGCAGGGCCTTGACTCCAGAGCCTCGGCAGGTGGCCTTTCTGGATTTGCCCTTCTTCTCGACCTTTCCCACCCCCTGCCCTCACCTCACATCTCCTGAGCACTCACATTCCTATTCCCAGCCAACCATGTTTCAATCCTGTAGGAGTTCAAAGAAACCTTTAGAGGGTTTTGAACTCGGCAGTGCTCTTCTGCCCTTGAACGGGGACACACTGAGGAGGTGGGAGAGCTCTGGTCCCTGCGCTTGGGAGACCAAGGTTCTCAGTTCCACTTGGAGCTCTGTGACCCCGGGGAGGTCATGCACATTTTGGCTTTCCCATCTGGGCAGAGGGCATTGGGCTAAACACACTCTGAGCCCCGAGCTCTGACATCCTCACCAGTGAAATGGTTCCGTTTGCTTGTCTGAATGCGTGTCGTACGGCTAAGGGAGGGCAAAGCTCTGCAGAGCCTCCTGTCCCTACCTTCTCGCTGTCTCCCTTCTGCGGACGCGCCAGGGAGCATATCCTCAGGCTTGATTCCACTGTGGAGCTGGCCCTGATCCAAGCTCATCTTAGCAGAAGTGCTCTCTTTGCCAGAGCCCCTCACTCCTAGCAATGTACGTAGATGTGCTTACTTGTCTCCCACTAGCTCTTGAGAAAAGAATTTATGCATGACTTCATTCCTGTAGTCAATACGTTTGATAGTAAATGCCTACTATGTGCCTTGTTAGGTGTTAGGGCACAATGATAAGCGTAACAGACATGGTCTCAGCCTTCAGGGAACTTACAATCTAGAGAGACAGAAGTGAATAAAGTAACCACATAAATCCATCATAACTACCATGGCAGGAGCTATGAAGTGATGTGTGGAGAGCTGTGGGTGTGCAAGGGGTCAGAGAAGCCTGGGCACCATGGCCCAAGGGTTGCTGAAATCCCAGGGTGAGTCAGATGAATGGGAAGGGCAGGGGGAGAGTGTGACAGACGGAAGGGCCAGCAGGTACAGAGATTCAGAGCCCAAGGGAAACCTGGCTGGACCAAAGTGAGGGTAAGGAGAAGCGTCTCGTTCACCTTTGTGAATCAGGACCTCGACTCATACCTGGCACTTACCATCCAAACACAAGAAAGGTTTATGGAATGGATGAATGATTTGCATAAATTCTCCTTTCTGACAGGCATCAAGCTCCCCAGTTTGTGCAGACTGGAAGCTAAGTGTTCTATTCTTCCTCATTGCTACTTATCCTTCACTGTAGAGGAAACCGTGCAAGTAGGCTTCCTAGAGTCTGCACTGAGATTATGCCCACAAGCTCCAACATGGAGATGGGCACTGTTTCTGTTTAAATATGATGATTTAGGTTAAATATATTCAGATTAAAATGCTGTTGAAAAAGTTGGAGGCTTGCCAGAGTTAACAAATTAAAATATTCCATGCAGCCACTGTGGAAAACAGTATGGCAGGTCCTCAAAATGTCCTACATAGAACTACCGTGCGATCCAGCAACTCCGCTTCTTTTATTTTTTTTAAGATTTTTTCATTTATTTTACAGAGAGAGACACAGCGAGAGAGGGAACACAAGCAGGGGGAGGAGGAGTGGGAGAGGGAGAAGCAGGCTTCCCGCTGAGCAGGGAGCCCAATGTGGGGCTCGATCCCAGGACCCCGGGATCACAACCTGAGCCAAAGGCAGATGCTTAACAACTGAGCCACCCAGGCACCCCCAGCAACCCCACATAGACCCCAAAGAATTGAAAGCAGGGGATCAGATACGTGTGCACCCCCATTCACAGCAGCATTATTCACCACCGTCAAAAGATGGAAACAATCCCAATGTCTACCAACAGGTAAGTAAATAAACAAATTGGGTATTGCCATACGGTGGAATATTATTCAGCCTTAGGAAGGAATGACATTCTGATACATGTGACAACAGGGATGAAATTTGAAAATATGCTAAATCAGACACAGAAAGACATGTCATATGATTCCACTAATATGAGATACCTAGAACAGGCAAATTCAAAGAGAAAGTAGATTAGAAGTTACCAAGTGCTGGAGGGAGGAAGAATAGGGAATTACTGCTTAACGGGTACAGAATTTGGGATGACGAAAAAGTTCTGGAGAGGGATAGTGGAGATGGCTGCACAATATTGCAAATGTACTTCGTGCCACTGAATTGTACGCTTAAAGATGGTTAAAACCATAAATTTTATGCTCTGTATATTTTACCACAATTTAAAAAAAACAACTTGTCTATTTTTTTTAAGTCCCATTTTTTTGAACATCTAATACTTGGGACATACTTAAACTGAGACGTTACTGACTGTTTATCTGAAATGTCAGTGTAACTGGATATCCTGTATTCTATCTGGCAGCCCTAACTGAGGGGCTTCATCTGCACCGTAAGCTTCCTAGAACCTTCCCAGGATTCAGAGACCATTGTTTCAAAACCAAACTCAGTGCTTGTGGTCTGATAAGAATGAGTGTACAAGATAGGCACAGGAAATCAGGAGGGTGCCTGCCCTAATTATAGACTCAGCCCTAGATAGAGGCCACGGAGTGACTCCCTCAGCCCTCGCTCGCTCCATCAGTGAAGAGGTAGAGATTAAAAATCTTGGTTGGGTTTCCCATCTGTTGTTTAATCATCATGATCCACAAATGCAGTAAAAGCTGGTTGTAAACCCCTTCTTATGATTGACCACGTGGCTAGAATTACAGTTGCAGATGGCGACGCTCATGCGTATGACTCAGACGATGGCCTTGTCCCCCGCCATCAGTGCGTCTTCACACCAGAGTTGGTAAGAACCCATGGGGTGCCCAGATGCCTAATGTACCACCGCTTGCACCCATGTCTTCTCGATGAAAGAAATTGCCTGCACAGCTCATCAAGCAGCAAGAAACAACAGGTGCAAAAGGCAAAGGCCACTTTGGAACCATTTGGACCAGAGAACATGGCTCAGTATAACAGGAGCGCCCACAGACTTGGCACGCCTGCATTCATCTGCCTGTGAGACGGCCCTGGAATCAGACCACAGCCCTGGAGTCCACGGCTGCCGTTCCAGGTGGTCCCACCTACTCCTTCTCTCAACCGAGACGAAAGGCAGCTGGGGAGGGCATTTCACGAAGAGATGGGTCGTGTCCAATTCATTTTTACTAGGTGCTGACAAGTCACTGCGAAAGTCTGGAAATGTGTAGCACAGCAAAAACACACGGGTCACAATGCACTGGTGAATGATTACCAGAGGAGAAATTCATTACAGGCTGCTCTCAGCTCCCATCACATAAGGAAGCGTTACATTAACAAGATGGAAGGTCCCTGTGCTCCCCTCCCCACCACAGCCCCCACTGCCACTGCCTGCCATCCCACTATTTCAATTTGTGTTGCATGGTGGGAGCAGAGCCCAAAGGCGGGGAAGTTAATTCAGCTATACTAATCAAAAAGGGGGCCACAGTGCCAGCCAAAGCCAAAGCAGATCCAACCTACATGCTACATGAAATTCTTTATGTCCAGCCTGTACCAGCCACAACCACTGTGGTCCGGCACCTATCTATGGCATTAAAACAGGGTGAGGATTTTTATTTGGGGGGGTGGGGGTTGGTCATACAATTTGCTTTTCATCCCAGGTGCATCTGTGTCCCTGTAGATGTGCCTGGCCACTGTCCCTGTTGGCCTCCAGGTTCCCTTGCGTTTCTAACCTTTCCTAACATAGACACAGACAGATGGAGGACCTAGCAGGTGCCAGGACCAAGCCTGTGCTGGAGACAGCTGAGGGATCAAGATGAACAAGACGCGCTGGGTTTGGAGCCACTCTTGACCAACAAGTTCTGGGGCAACGGGAACCCGGAGTCTCCATTTTGTGGTGGCCAGGAGGATGTGGCAGATCAAGTGGCCTTCCAGGCCTGGCTGTCCAGTGTCACATGCAGTCACCGTCTAATTCTTCTTTCTAATCTCTCTTCTCCAATTAGCACGCCGTACATTAAAGAATCACAGGCCACAAATGGAAGGTCAGCGGGAGTCAACAGCACGCAGACAGATGGGTCAATAGTTCTTCCTTAATGGGATTTCTGCTCCTTCAAGATGCCAGTCACATGCCGAGCCGCCAGCCAGCTGAATCTGCTTTTAAAGTCAAATGCGCAGCCAGGCCCAGAACAGACAGGCCCTGCCTGGGAGGGGGCTCTCCACAGGTGTTTTCCGCAGAAGACCAGAGAGCGCAGTGCTCTGGCCTCACCCCTGCGCCAAGCTCCTCACCACTTAAAGTTCCTGCTGCAAATGTCACCCTCAAGTGGCTGAGCGAACCGCAGCTGGTGGCCAGCCAACAGGACGCTGCACCTCCCTTGGCCCTGCCCAGGGGCCAAAAGCTGCCATTTCGTTGTGTGGCTCTCCGGGCTTCAGCCAGAGAGCGCCCCTCTCCCGGGAGCGCACCATGGAGACGTGCCCTCAGCTTTCCCCGCACTGGGCACACCTTCAACACCGTTCAGTTTGTCTCAGCCCCACCCATCGTTAATGTCAGAGTCTACATTTTCTCACTTCCTTTTTCAAAGCGGCCGAGAAAGAAAATGTCACTGCATTTGGGGCCGGTTCAAAAGCTAGGCTTAGACGGATGTTCTGTTTCATTCTCCTGGCCCCCAAGTTTTTATGTCCCGNCTCACTTCCTTTTTCAAAGCGGCCGAGAAAGAAAATGTCACTGCATTTGGGCCGGTTCAAAAGCTAGGCTTAGACGGATGTTCTGTTTCATTCTCCTGGCCCCCAAGTTTTTATGTCCCGTGGAGTCTCCAGGGGCTGCGCCTCCACCCCACTCACTCCTGTGTTCATCTGGCATCGTTTCGTCTCCCCTCTGTTGCTCACTCCTCACTTGTGTTCTTCCAGAGCGTCAGCCTTAGAGCTCACAAAGCTCTCACTGACTGCAGCCCTTGCTAAGAAGACATGATGCTGAATTTTAGTGGGGAAGCGGCTTGCCAGGTGAAGCTGTCACCACCCCCGTCAACACCCTGATGGGGATTCAGAGGTTGAACAGCTGATGCGAGTACATGTCCCCTGTACTGCCTTTTAGAGAGCAGTATTCCCCAAATTTGTCCAAAACCCACGGAATCATCCCAAGCCGTGGCAGGTTGGTTGGGAAGAGTGTACGTACGTGCTCTCCCCTGTATGCCTCAAACAGACTTTAAGCCGTGAAGGGCAGGTGGCAGTTTGGACAAAGATGATAGAATGCATCCCTGACAGCCCCTGGCTCATCCACAGTAGGGAGCTGATGCCCTGATTGATTCCCGAGGGGGAGGCTGTCAGCAGGGAGGACAGGAGGGAGATAAGGGACTCAATCAGTGTCAGACCCGCCCTGACACACACGGCTGTAAATCAGCTTGGGTAAAGATTCCCAGCTGCTAGAGAAGGGCGAGCAGGTAATAGAAAAACAGGGGGACAAGCACCTGCGTGGGCCCGGGGCTCTGGGATAAAGATGCTTGGCTCAGCCCTAGATTGAGATGTGCAAACCTCAGACCTCCGTCCATCCCTCCTCAGCCCCAGCAGAGGTACAATACTTTCCTGAGTCAGTGGCAGAGGCTTAAAATACAATCTAGGGTGAACTTCAGAGTATGTAAATTATGTCTCCACCACGCTGTTATAAATACAAATATTCCAACCAGCTGCCCGGGACGACTGCAGTGGGAAGCCTCCTGCCTCCCCGTCTACCCCCACAGGAAGACGGAAGAGATGGTTGCTAATGTTCGAGCCTGTCCTTGCCCACTGATACCTGGAGCGAGAAGCTGCACATGGTGAACTGTAAGGAAAAGGGGCCTCAAAGGCTCAGCGTTTTGACGAGAGACGATTTCTCCAATTCCAGAAAGCCCCAAGATGCCACTTCAGCAACTCCCAACCATACTGCAGATGTGATTAGCATTGGCCAAACCCATTTCAGAGATTGTCTTTCAACATGTTTTAATTAGACATTTAAAAAATAATAACTTTTTTTTTTTGTCCAGGGGACAGAGATTTCTAAGTTGGAAATAATGAACGGATTAGCAATTAATTAATTGCTGGCAGGTGTGGGGAGAAGCCATCTACGGCTTCTTAGCATTTTTTCCCCCTTTCTCTCTTAAGATCGTTCTTTCTTATTTTAATTAATTTTTTGCCACCCCAGCACTCCTCTTATCAAATATTCAAATAAACTAAACAAACAGAGTGTGCCGAGACCAAAGTACTCAATATGTGTTTAATTGGAATTGTAGCCTTGTTTTCTCCCGGTGGAGTGTCGGGGTACCTGGAAGCTTTCCCTGGCAGCGGAGTTGGACTCCAAAAGTGCATTTTTAGCATCTAGTTAATCTTCCTTTCAGGTGCCGAGGGTATGGCTTGACGGAAACAAGGAGGAGTAAGCCATCGAGCGGTCTGTGGCTTCTCTTCCCTGGTAAGGAACAGAGGCGGTGACACAGCAAGGCTGCAGGCTTTGTCCCACTCGCCTGTTCCACCGCTCACTCTGCGTGTCTACACCACACCAATGCATGCCAGCTGTCGTACCTGCCAAAGCCTCGTGGCCGCTGCATGCCGTGGGGGGCCCGCACCCCGTGCCACTCTGCGGGAGGGCAGCCGTCACCGTTGTACCTCTGAACAGCTCAGTCTGGCACAACGATCCAAATCCACGTCCTCAAACCCGAGCCATGGCCAGAGGAAGGGTGATGGGCAAGACATGTGCTCAGGCACAAAGCCCCAGCACTAGCTTCCCAGGCGATGTGAACTTCACATAAAAGCTCTGTTCTCTCTGGACAGACAGCCGCTCGGAACGACTAGGACGCAGTACGCTTCCTACTGCTGGTGACTGTTTCCTGAATGAGGGCACGGTCCTATCTGACTCCGAGAGAGAGGGCTTCAAGGACGTGCGTCTGTAATGGCGCCAGAGCTACTGGCTGTTTCTAAATGAGTTACAGGCTTCAGGACATGACTCTGGTGCCTTCCAACAGTTGGGAGACTCCTCAGGAGGGAGGGCTTAGGCGGTCTTGTGAAAAGCAGCCAGTGTTGGGCCATGACCATAGATTTATCCAGAAATAATGATTAGGAAGATTAAAAAAGGAATGGAAGGGGAGCATTAAAAGTGTGTCTCTGGTGACCACTATGTCCTTCAGCCCAAAGTATTTGTCTCCAGATCGAGGCAGAGACAGCAGTAGTTTGCTGTGACTGATGGAGCCCAGGTGATTCCTTGTCAAGCATTTCAGAAACCGTGAATTGAAAGGTAAAGCAGGGTGCGGGGGGGGGGGGGGCCAGGAAGGAGCCCAGGGGGGTGGGGACACTGCTGCTCAGGAAGCTAGGAAGGAAATAAGAGTTGCTTCTGAGGGCTTCTAATATCATGCGGGCGGAACGAGGGATCCAGCCAGAGGAAAGATTTTCTGGTACTTCTCTCAATCAATCTTTTGCTCTCTCCCAAGTTTGGAAGCATCGAAGGACTGGAATATAGTGATTCTAAAGCAGCCATGTATATAGTTTGTTTTTTTTTTTTAATCCTCAGGGATAGACTATTGGGCAGCTGTAAAAAATCATAATAGCAAGACAGTTCTTTATGTATAAATATGAAAAGATCTTTAAGACATAGAGTTAAGCCAAAAAGCAAACTGAGGAACCGTGTCAAGCATGCAGCACAGACCATATAAATTGCAAGGCCCTGTGCAAAATGAAATGGAGGGGCGTGGGGGGGGGCGGTCAACAGTTATTAAGAACTGCAAGACAGCAATAGCAGAGCATTCAGTCAAAGGCAGGACCCTCCTGAAGGCAGGGCCCTGTGTGACTGCACATGCATTCTCCACTCCCACAGAGCCAGTCCTGCTGGTATGCTCCCATGCAGTGAGCCTGGAATACTAAATAAGAAACAAGTAATAAGGTGTACCTACGGAAGGGTGGGTGAGAACTCGGAGAAAGGAGAAGAATGTCCACTATATGCCTATTTCGATTTTTTAATGTTTAAGCCACGTGGATGCGTTACCTAGTCAAAAATTAAAAGAGTTAAGAAAAAGTTTTCAGGACTCTAGAAAAGTCCACAGAGACTATAAACAATACATAGGTTTCCATTCACATTTCTCAGTGATTCCATGTTGCTCCGTGAAGTCCTAGGAATGGAGGAAGCTCAGAGAGAGCAGCATCCGACCGTAACGACTAAAGCCACAGCCGTCCTCTCTCACCACTCACTCACTCGCCGCTGGACTCGGACTTCCGGAAGCCAAATAAAATAGAAAATGTTCTGTATGTGTGTGTGTGTGTGTGTGAGAGAGAGAGAGCTCTGTGAGGCCTCCTTGGCCTCCGAACTTGGGCACAGTGGCCAGTGTCTACTTCCGAGGCCATCCTCCAGGCTCATACGTGCTACCCCTGTGAGCAGAGGGACTCCAAATCTCATTAAATGCATGGGTTGGATGACTGTATCGGTAAGAACAGTAATAATCACTGATAACAAGATGTTTCAAGTTTAAGTGAAAAGACACATCCCTGTGTCTCCAGAACGGCGCCACCCAAAGAAACGGAAGCGGGACCTGCGATGCTCCCTAGCCACGAATGCTCATCACAGTTGACACCTACCGAGGCCTGCCAGTCATTCATTCTGTCCCCGCAATCCCCGCAATCATTCATTCCGTCCCCACAATCCCCGCAAGGCACATTCCACCTTGTTTCTCATCTTGTGGCTAAGGAAACGGACGTCCGAAAAGGGAAAGTAACCTGCCTGACAGTATCCTGTGAGTGAAGGGTAGAGGTTGGAGCAGGCTGGAGCAAAGACACCCTGGCTCCAAAGACCAAACTCTTGACCATGAAGCACACGTTAATGTGAATGATCTATATGATGATGAACTAAAATGTAATAATACTTCTCAGCTGTTCCACTCTACAGACTCTTCCATCCAGACACAATAGGGCTAATTTGGAGGTAAGGCTGCCAACTTTCATTTGGGTAGATTTGGGTATGAATTCTTTTGTGCCATCAAGTCAAACGAACACTCGGTTCACCGTTGTGTGAGGCCCACGTTGATGTTCAGTATGGCCCTGGAAACCCTTCTTTTTTTTTTTTTTTTTTTGGAAAAAGTTCCTNTTTGGAAACAGTTCCTACATTTTGACAACCTGACACCTCTTGGGAGCAATTCTCTCAAGACTTAGACCCACAAGCTCTCCAAGTGACGTAAGCGGTAAGGCCGTTAAGAAGGGTGAGGAGGAATTACTTCCAAGAATACAGATAAGTCAGTAAAATAATTGAGAGTCACAGAAGGTGAAGATCAGAGGCAGATGTTAGCATCCCTTAGCTGAGGAAAAGAAGACTCTAGGACTCAATTCGAACTGGCTGTAAAAATATTATACAGGTTGGACCAAACTGCAACATTCCCTTGGGAATGTTTCCCCTTCTGAACTGCCTGGGACACCAGGAACAAGTATCTGTGTGAGAAAATCGTACATATACCTGCACCATCTATATTGTCTTTGCATTTCTCCTCCACTAAACTGTCATAACTACTTTAATGGAAAAGCCAATTTCAGATAGTGTTTTAGCACCGGAAACACTACAAGGCACCAGATAGGTTCTTGTTATGTTTGTGGAAATGGTAATGAATGAATGACTCATCAGTCAGTTGATACACTATCATCACCCCACAATGGGTTAGACAAGAAATATCTCATGGTAACAATCCAACCCCTCTCTGCAGCCAACCAATGAAATATCCAAATGATTTTTATTCCATTGACACTTTGCAATAATTGCTAAAAATTCTATTCCCAGTAGGCAGAAGCTGGAGATGAAACAGAACCAATGTCAGATTTCTTCATCAAGAACTGGAAAGTGAAAACAAAATGTCTTGGACGTAGTAAAAGAGGAACATTTTGCAGATCAGCTTAATATATTGCCCGTGAGTGCCTACATGTATTTGTGTGATATTGTCAAGTAACGACTCGATAAATACTTTAGAGCTTGTCTGGCTTGTCCAAATGTAAAATACTAAGAGAGAAAAGAGGTTTGGCTGAGTTTTACAAATTCAATACCCAAGGTAGTGTGGAAGGAAATAAAAACAGCTGGAATTTGTGTAGTTGCTAATTTTGTTGAAGAGTAATCATACATCTAAGTAAAAAAAAAAAAATCCCTCTGCCACATCTGGAGGAACCAGTTATAGATGGGAAGGTGTGGCTTGGTTGCCAAAAGGACATTTTCCTTATTTAAAAATTTTTAATTTTATGCAAATTGCCATGCATCCTCCCCCCCCCCGCCAGATTCATAGCAGTGAAACACGGGAGCAGGAAGGTGGTTTGGGGACTTTTATCAGACTAACAAAGCCAGACTTTCTTGGGAAAGATACTAGTTGAACTTCTCAGCCAGGTGATGAGGCCAAAGTATTAAAGGTATCCAGTAACAGCTGTAGGATAAGGAAGACTGCCAGCAGCTTGTGAGGAGACATCAAGGAATTGGTCTAACACTCCAAGAATAATTGAAAATAGGAAAGTTTTACTTAAAGGGAAGAAGGGAAAAGTAGAGTCACAAATAAACCCTGTTTGATAAAGTCTGGTGAGACAAAGAAAGTAGGCTGCACATAGATTTTTGTACATTAATTCTTGGTATGCTTTTTTGAGTATGACTTTCTACACTATTCTTACTATTTAAAAAATTATGAGATTTTCTTATTTGCATTTTCATTTT
This sequence comes from Ailuropoda melanoleuca, assembly GCF_002007445.2. NCBI lineage: Eukaryota > Metazoa > Chordata > Mammalia > Carnivora > Ursidae > Ailuropoda > Ailuropoda melanoleuca. The sequence goes on from NC_048219.1 coordinate 169,831,302, forward strand.
CCTCAAAATGAGTGATTCTCAAAACTTATCTGCAACCAAGTCACCAAGGAAGCTTTTGAAAAATGATGATTCCTGAACCCAAGGCCCCAAAAAGTCTAATTAGGTACATGAAGGGTTGGGGCTCAGGAATCTGTGTGTTAACAAGGGACAGGAAATAAGTCCTAGGTAATTTGATGCAAGGGATTTACATCTCACTATTGAGAAGCTACTCTTATGATTTATGTACCAGGTAATGTCCTGGATCTATGCAGCTGGAGCAGGGAATCACCACCAGCTGGAAATTTATCACAATTGCAGGCATAATGGAAAAGAGAGCTCTGAGAGGTCAGAAGGTGGTGATTTTATCATTTAAATGTGATGCAGTCAAATAACTACTCAACAAATGTTTCAAAGCTTACTTGATTTGTTCAAATTTAAAAGATGAAGAGAATGATAAGAGGTTTGGCTGAGTTTTAATACCAAAAGTAATGTGCAAGAAAAGCAAGTACTAGATTTTTAAATGGCTCGTATATCGTAGAGTTTCGGAGTCCAGGACACATGGAAACAGGAGTCGAGAGAGAGTTTGGAAAGCTACAGAAAAAAGTGCTATCTACTTTTCAGTTCCACCTGCCTCTGTCTGAAAGTAATGACCTGACAATACACTTCAAGCTAAACTGTTAACATCTGCATTATGAAGTCACCATTTGGCTGCAAATCTCTGTTTTGACCTATTCATCTACCTCTCCAGGTGAGGCATGTCCAAAACTGCCTTCCCAGTACAAGTCATGTTCTTCTGACTTAATTGCAACCTTTCCTTCAGCTGAGAGGACATGGGGGGAAAACGGAACTGAATGCTAAAGAACCCTGCCCAGAATAGCATTTTGCTCCCTCCCAAGTATGCACATATCCCCTTCTCTCTCTCCTTCCATCACTATGAGAGTTCCATGGAACACTGTGGCCCTAATACCAGGAACCTTTGTAATTTCCCTTTGTGGAAAGCCTGTGGCCACCATAGGTCAATAGAAAAGTAGGAAGAATGGCTTCTTACCTGGATTCTGCAGAGGAAAATCTGTTTTTCATTGACCCATCGTGGCAGTCATTCACCCAGAGAAGAAATATGAGCTGAGACATACTAAGACGCATCCTCTCTTAGAGAAGTTCAGCCCATACTGGCTCAGGAGAGCCGATGATTTGTCAGAGAGCACATTTCCTAAAGCTTTCATCATTTCAGAGTCTCTTCTGGCCCTTCCCTCAAGGTCCCTACCTCAGTTACCCAGCTATTAGCACCATGACAACCGTCAAGGACTACAAGCTTTGGGCAACACGACGTCCTCCAGTGGGGAAGTGTTTGACTCACAAAGTCACAGTCTTCCATACCAATCTCTCATCTTCCCGTTCATCAGCAACAGCAGCTTGCACGAGATATCAAATCTGTGCAGGAAGCCACTGGCCTACAGTGTGGCAGGAAAAAGCACGGAGCGTTTGGCATCAGATACTAATTCGCATGACCAACGGCAAATTGCTTAGCCTCTCCAGGCATCATTTTCCTCCTCTGTTAAAGGGCTATTCCTATCTTCTGGGTTTGTGAGAATTTGAGATAATGTATTCCACATGCCTGGGATATAATAGGTGTTCAATAAATAGTAGTTATTATTTTATGCATGAGCCTCAGGCTAATGTATGTGTGAACATTTTGTTATTAATTAGAAGGTAAATGAAAGCTGGCTGGAGGGAATTGCATTTGACCTTTAGCAAATTCTTTCATTTAGATGCACTGATGCAAAACTATCACATCCTATGAAGAAAGACGAAAATAAATCTGGCTGACAAAAGATGTTTTAATAAATACTCAATCTTTCTCCAACCTCCTCTCAGTCTATGACCACCCCACTATAATTTGTATGCCATTTGGGAAAGCTTTGTGCCTTTCCCTCTCTTGTCATAGTCAATCACTAACTGATCAGAGGCCAGATTCAGCTCAAAAAACCTTTCTTGAGTGCTTGCATCTAGTGATCCCTCCAAAAAAAGGAATTCTTAGGCTGTTCTCCCTCCAAATAAGCTTGCTACCAGGTAAGCGTGAGGGTACTGGGGTTGGTAGAGTCTCTCTAAATTACTCCTAGGCTTAGATCAGCTCATCTGGTAGCTGGGATGTGGTAACCCAATGCATCCAACCTGCTATGTGCCCCATGTTATTGACAGGCAAAGAGAATCTGCTGCATAAAGCACTCATGACATGGAAGCCACGGTCGTTACAGGAAGAAGAGCAAATGTGTTCCAGCTGATGAGAGAAGAGGGGAAAGGGGGAAAGACCAGGGCTCACCACAGACCAGGCAGAGAAGAGACGCAGAGACGCACCATGGCCTTATCTTGGTGATCCATGAAGACTCGACCAATGAATGGGAAAAGAAGGGAAGAGTGTTATGGGGGGAAGGGTGAGCACCCATAAAAGCATCTCTGGGATGGAGAGCAATGCACCAAAGAAGGTGGGCTGCAAGAGGTTAAGAAGGATGAAGAAGCTAGAGGAGCCATATTTTGCAGAAGAATCAGTGACAAAGAACTGGCCGGCAGCCTCAGGGCAGAAGGGAACTAAGACTACCAGGCTTTAAAAAAATAAAAGAACTAGAAAAGAAAAGGAAGGAGAGCCATAAGAGGAAATCAATTGCTGATACTACCCTGTTGCAAGAGATTTTGGATTCCACAACGGAAAGAACGAGACGTGTTTATCATGTGGGATTCTCTCATTCCGCATCACACGTGAGTAAATGGTGCTCTCAGGGGCCTCATCTGGAGTCTCTCTGCCTCTCAACCTACCTGAAATGAGGATGTGTTAGAAAGTACAACCCAATGAACTTTGCAAAAAAGCCATGATTAGTTTCGGAAGGCTCCAACTGTGCAAGCAGCCAGTATAATAAGCTCACATGTTGTGACTGATTACGCCCATTACCATTCCTGCATATTCCTGCCTTGGAAAGCCCACGGAGAAGCAGGAAGGAGAGTTAGGCAAACATCTCCAGGACTGGTTTTTGCATCCTGAAAAGCTATCAAGCCCTTTGAACTTATCATTTTCATCAGAAATCATCTATTTTAAATAATGATACAGCGAATTTGGAGTGCTTTTTATTCAAGGACCTCAAAACGCATTACTATTGTTGATTCTCAGCATTTGGTAGCTAGTGTTAGATTAGTTTTCTAGATGGTTAAGCTAAAGCATCTAATGGCGAAATGCAAAATCAGCTGCAAAAGTAGGAAAAGAGTTTAGAGTACGCTGGGTCAAGCTCTGACTGTGCATCTATGTAACTATGCTTATTGGCACATGCCAACATCCAGATGCACAGTTATGAGCTAGGAGCAAATGAAGACTTTATTTTATGACTGTCCATTTGTAGAGGACATTGGTCATGTTGGTGGCTCCCTGACATCTTTTACATATACTTCTTTTTGTTAAGATTTTTTTTTAAAGATTTTATTTTTTTTATTTATTTGACAGAGATAGAGACAGCCAGCGAGAGAGGGAACACAAGCAGGGGGAGTGGGAGAGGAAGAAGCAGGCTCATAGAAGAGGAGCCCGATGTGGGGCTCGATCCCAGGACTCCAGGACCACGCCCTGAGCCAAAGGCAGACGCTTAACCGCTGTGCCACCCAGGCGCCCCTAAGATTTTATTTATTTATTTGAGAGCGAGCAAACACAGAANCCCACGCCCTGAGCCAAAGGCAGACGCTTAACCGCTGTGCCACCCAGGCGCCCCTAAGATTTTATTTATTTATTTGAGAGCGAGCAAACACAGAAGTTGGGGGAGGGGCAGAGAGAGGACAGGGAGAAGAAGACTCCCTGCTGAGCAGGGAGCCCTACTCGGGACTGGATCCCAGGACCCCGAGACCATGATCTGAGCCAAAGTCAGATGCTTAACCAACTGAGCCACCCAGGTGCCCCCACATATGCTTCCTAGGTTTGGGGAAGATCTCACTTCCCTATCTCCCTTGCAGCCGCAGTGCAGACATGTGCAGACACGTGGCCCGGGCTCTGCCGATCAGATGCAACGGTGGGAGCCGCGAGTCTACTTCCTGGTGCACAGGTTGCAACAGAGCAAATTGTAGTGGTAAGTGCATGGCGATGGCAGCAGTGGCTTCCCCATCAGACCAGTTAGATAGCATAGTTGTAGGCATCTTTCTAGAGGTTTAGCCTCTAGCCTGGTTTTTCAGCTCCCTCAATGACCTTATGAACTCCTCTGTCCCCTTGGAACAAATCCTTCTCTACACAATCAGCCAGACTCCGCTTCGGTCACTTGCAGCTAAAATCCCTGATAAGTATTCCTTTGCAAACCATGGAAAATAGAGGTTCACGGACTCCCTTTTATGGTCTTAGATAGGTTGATACCTGCTTATCAATCCATTTTTGAAACTGAAAGTCAATTTGCTCAATTAATATTTGGTATTTATAAATATCTAGTATTCACTGAGCATTGGCTAAGTACAAAATTCTGGGCTAAGTATTATGGAAAATATGTGCTGGGTTCCTGCTATGTGCTGTGTATCACACTGAGGGCTGGTGCATCAGAAAAGTAAAGAAAAACAGCCTGGCCACCACCCTCCAAGAGCTGACAGTCCACAGGGAAAGGCAGGCAGTAATTGAGGAATCACACTCAGAACTGTAAAATTGCCACTGTGATAAGTGATGTGAAGGGTAGAGAAAGCATCCCTGAGGGAAAAATATGTTAGCATGAGATATGCCTTTGAAAAGAGCACGCAAGAGTCAGTTGGAGAATTAACTGGAGGGAAATCAAAATAGATGGAGACAGAGCAGTGAGGAGGCAATTTGAGTTATTCAGGAGGGAGCTGATGGTAGCTTAGACTAGGGTGGGAGGGGCAGATAGAGAGAAAAGGACAGACTCGGGAGATATTTAGGAGATAAAGTCAAGAGGACTTCGCAATGGATTAGATGTAGGGAAATGAGGTAAGGTCACAGATGACCCCCAGGTTTCTGACTTAAGGCACTGGGTAGATGGTGATGCCTGTCCCCGGGAGAACACTGGGAGGAAATCAAGTTTTGTAGGGACGTGGTGAGCTCAGTCTCATACCATGGTATGCAGCAAAGTCCATGTCCTCTCTAAAGGGTGTAGTTGGGGGCTCCTGGGTGGCTCAGTCAGTTGAGCGTCTGACTCTTGATCTCAGCTCAGGCCTTGATCTCAGGATCATGAGGTCAAGCCCCGCATTGGGCTCCACACTCTTCATGGAACCTACTTTTAAAAAATAGATAATAAAAATTAAAAAATAAAGGACTTGGTTGGTTCCAAGCTCAGACAAGTTATTCTCAGATATGATACTTGTATCCATGTCTCTCTATAGTTTCCCAGTGTTTGAAATAACTACATTAACCTGAATGGACCTTGACCGAAATGGTATTTAACCCCGATTTGTAGAGTCAGAACCCAGTTCTCCACTTCTGACTCAGAAATGATCTTCAACTACTGCAAGGTATTTTCCTACTAAATCCCCTGTTTTTCTATTTCCAATTAGTGGCGATACCTCCAAAAGAATGCTCTTCTACCCCAAACACTTTCCCTGGCTATAAACATCCCTGCGGTGCCTGGGTGGCTCAGTCCATGCCAGGTCATGATCATCAGGTTCTGGGATGGAGCCCTGCGTCGGGCTTCCTGCTCGGAGGGGTGTCTGCTTCTCTCTCTCCCTCTGACCCTCCCCACCGCTTGTTCTCACTCTCTCTCTCAAATAAATAAATAAAATCTTTAAACATAAATAAATAAGTACATACATACATACATATTTACACACTATCCCTAAAACTATGTTCCAATGTCTAACACTCTAACCATAGTTGGCCCACCCTAAAACCCCCTCTATTATTCAAATCCACCCTGAAGACCAGGGAAACACTGGCATTAGAGCCCGATGGTGTGCAAACAGGGGTTAAATCATCTCCTGGCACTATAAAATAGTTTGGGTTAGGAACCAGGAAGGTAGACCAGCTGAGGTGAAGGGACAGTCTCTGGGAATCAGTGACAGGAGTGAAGACAATAGAGTTCTGGAGTAATCTTGAGGCTGGCCTAGGGCAGAGAAAAGAAAGTGAGAAAAACTAGAAAATAATGAGAGACGCTAGCTCTCAATGTTAATCAAATCTGGCCTCCGATTTTTCTTTTCTTTGCCACTCAGTACCAGTATATTTGCCTGCAGGTCTGGAAGATATTTTCCATTTATATGCATTCAGATATTTTTTTTTGCCTTCTCAATATTCCTCTGAAGTAATACATTGCATATACTAATTATAACTGCCAGCTACTGACTAAATCTGATATGTGGTTGAACTGGATTTATTTCTTAGTTTAGTATTACAACACACACACATACTCGCTCAATCACTCACACAAAATCAAATTCTTCCTCCCCCTTCCTACTCATCCAACCCCAAACTGTAATTATTAAACAGAGGCATGAAACCCAGCAGACCGCCAGTGCATGATGTCATAAAGCAGCTATGGGAATTTGCTCTGCCCCAGCCTACACCAGGTGAGTCAACCACACAGCTCACCTGTGTGGCAGCTTCCAAGGCAAACATCCTTTGGGCGACATTACACAGCACCCAAAACAAGATCACTGTTAGTATTTTCCATACAATCTCGGTTAGTGTTGGTAAGAGCTTGCCCCAACACTCCCTTTCTGTTGACATTTGGCAGGACTTCTGTCAACAAACATGACATCAACCAACGCCTAGCAGAATGTCTCACACGTGGTTAATACTCAATACTGGTTTAATAAAAAATCAGAAGAAAACCAAATGAAAATGAGCCATCCTAATTTAGTGAGTGAGCAGAGCAAAGCACTTGGTGTCATAGCAAGCATCACAGAAATTAGTGTTGTTATTATCTGGAGTCCCAGTTGCTCTTTGTTCACATTCTGGGAACCCAGAAGAATCTCTCCCACTTCCTCCTCTCACTCCACCCCCTTATTTAAATACTATCACAACATTCAAAGAAATTTAAACTACCCTTCTCCCTACCACACACACACACACAAAGTATGGTCTCTCAAGCATCACCGATGGGAGCGTAAGCAGCACAGCTCCTACAGATGGCAATTTGAACACGTCTATCAAAATTACAAATACTTTTAAACCCAGCAGATCACACTGGATAATTTATCTTACAGATTAACTCACAACCGTGTGGCTTACGATAGGTACAAGGTTGTCCATTGCAGATTTGTTTGAAATGGCAAAACGGAAACAAGCTAAGCATCCGTCAATGGGGAACTCATTAAATAAACCTTGGTAGAAGTACAGCATTTGAATACTATACAGTAATGAAGAAATTTTCAATGAGGACATTTTCTGCGTACTTTCACATGAAGATCTCCAAGATGTATTGCTAAGGGTTTTTTTTTTAAGGCACAAAATAACAGTGTATAAAGCATTCCAAATTTTGTATAAAAGTGGTGATAAGGAGGGGGTAAGAATAGATAGCTGCATTTGTTCTATGTTAATATATGGAAATATATGAAGGAAACTAAGAAGAACAATTGCCACGGCAGGGAATGGAGAATTCGGGGGTGGGGGAGAGGGTAAGAACTGAAGCAAAAACTTTATATTGTGAAACTTTAAATTATCTATTCAAGATAGATCGATAAACCCACCTTGCTTTCAAGTAAAAAGAAAACCTAGTCTTATGACAATCTAAGGAGCGTGTTCATCTGCCAGTGTTCTATAGTTGAAGTTGATGCCCTGGAAGTTGAACATCTTGCCCAGTCTGTCCCCTGCCCTCCAGGCTCTTCCCTCACCCACTGGGGGATGATGCAACCTTTGAGATGAGCCACTGTGCCTGGCAAGCCGGACACCAGTGTCAGCTAGCTTAACACAGTCTATTGGGCTACGGTCCTATTGTCACATCTATGTATTCCTTCTGGGACACGAGAGTATAAACTAAGAAAAATCTCTTGGGTCACAGACTCAGTATTATAACTCTTTATTTCTTGGCTTTCATCAGTTTAAATCCAGACTTCTAATGTGATTTGCAAACAGCTTTGTGTGATATGATATTAGAGGTTAGAGGTCTTCTTAATCCCTCCAAAAATATATCAACACACTGCGACAAAAATCCATTAAAAGTAGAAACAGCTAATCCTTTACATGAGGAGAATAAATAATTCACCTCCGGGTTTTCCCACCATAAATCAGTTCTGCCGAAATCAGATGCCAGCCCTGGAATAGGAAAGCAAAGCAGCTGTATTAAACTTTGACAATTAAAAAAAAAAAAGGAATGGAAAAAGTGGGGATGAACCATTTGTTTTCTTTCCGTGTAGTTCTCTAAACAGACTGCATAATGAGTAAGCTGGGGAGAAACCAGTGTCTTCATTCTATTTCTAAAGAAAACCTTTCCTTTGTTTTTCCCTCAGGTAAAGGATGTATCTGACTCACTTTATGGGCTCCAACAACACCACATGACAACCCTCTGATGTGATTCAGGCACCTGCATGGGCTCATCCCGACTCCAATGAAAGACCTACTAAGAAGAACCTGCCATCCTGCCTCCAAGCTCAGTGGAGGAGAAAGGGAAGGCTCGGGGACAGAATAATCCAGGACTCATTCCACACCACAAAGGGCCATAAAGAAAAGAACTGCCCCAATGCCTCCTGGAGTCAGGAAGAACCAGGAAGGCTATGGAAGTTTAAGGATGAAGAGGACCCAATCAAGAAATGAAGCTTAAGCCAAGCCAGCCACTTCAATGCAAGACTTTTTAAAACTCAGTTAACAAACATTTGCATCGGTCCTTTTCTGTGTCAGGAACCGGTCTAAGTGCTTCAAATACCAACTCCTTAAATCCTCACAATGTCCCCTTGAGGTAGGTTCTGTTGTGCTCTCCATTCTACGGGTGAAGAGATTAAAGTGCAAAATCATTAAGAAATTTGCCCGATGTTATTCAGCTGTGGATCAGGATGCGTGAAGATGCTTCAGTTAGTCACCAGCTTTACAAAGGGCTGGCACCACCCTTCAGTTCTGTTGTGGACTCTGGGCAGCATGTGGGGAAGGAAGAGATTACAAGTGGCCAGAGATATGTTGGAAATTGGCCCCAAAATTAACAGAGCTGCTTTTGCATCTTAATAATTATCATTATATAAGGAATTGTTGAAGTTTTTAATAGGCTTACTTATCTTAGCATTCTCAAACCTCATCCATATCTAATTGAGAATCGCAGTGAAAAACAGCTGCGAGTCAGCTCTTCTCCAACACCATTAATAATATGTATGAGGAGGAACGTGGGGGAATTCTCAAGACAACTACAGCTCACTTCCTCATCTGAAAGGAGCCCCCAAAATGTGGACTCAACACCTCAGAATGTGGTATATGTCGGCAGTAAGAACGTATGAAATGTGAAATAGAAAAGACCAACTTTGTATCAGTTAGCTATTGCTACAACAAAGTTGTGTGACAAATAACCTCAAGGCCTAATGGCTTTTTCTGGGACAACTGGATATCAGCATGAAAAAAAATTATTTGAACCCCTACCTCATACCATATACAAAAATTAACTCAAAATGTATCAAAGACACACCTATAAGAACTAAAACTATAAAGCTTTTAGAGAAAACATAAGAGTGAATCTTCATGACCTTGGATTTGGTAATGCATTCCTAGGTATGACACCCAAAAGTACAAGTGACAGAAGAAAAAAACGGATAAATTGGACTTCATCAAAATTAAGAACTTTCGTGCAAGAAAGGACACTATCAAGAAAGTGAAAAAGCAACCCATAGAATGAGAGAAAATATTTGCTAATCACATATCTAATAGGGGTCTGGTATCCAGAATATATAAAGAACTTTAAAATTCAGCAACAAGCAAAAACAACCAACTCAATTTAAAAATAGGCAGAGGACTTAAATAGACATTTCTCAAAAGATATACAAATGGCCAACAAGCACAGGAAAAGATGTTCAACATCATTGTCATTAGGGAAATGCAAATCGAAACGACGAGATACCACTTTATACCCACTAGGAAGGCTATTTATAAAAAATTCTTTTTAGAAAAAGAAAAAGGGCAGGGGGGAGGAAGGAAGGAAGGAAGGAAAGAAGCAGCTAAGTGTTTGTGAGGATGTAAAGAAATTAGAACCCTCCTGGGGGACCTGGTTGATTCGGTCAGTAGACTGTGCAACTCTTGATCTTGGAGTTGTAGGTTTGAGGCCCATTTTGGGTGTAGAGACTACTTTAAAAAAAAAATAAAATCTTTATTTAAAAAATAATTTATACTCATTCATCTGTAAGTCATATGTGGGTAAGGTGATCTAATGTGAGCTAGGCTGAGCTTTGTTCTGGACTACAGGCTGGAGCCAAGTCTGCTCCCATGTCTCTCATCCCCCTCACACTGGTAAGCGAGGCAGAGCATCTTCTTCTCATAGTGATGGCAGAAGCACAAGAGGGCAGACCCAATACTCAAACGTATCTTGGTCTGCGTAATGCCTATTAACATCTCATTGGCCAAAACAAGTCACAGAACTGAGCTTGAGGACAAAGGGCAGGAAAGCACATTCCAGTACCTGTGAAAGGAACTGGATGAACCTGGAGGATATTATGCCAAATTTAAAAGCCAAACACAAAAACACAAATACTGTATGATCTCACTTAGATGTGGAGTCTGAAAACTTGAATTCATAGAACCAGAGACTAGAACAGTAGTTGCCAGGGGGTAGGGGTGGGGGAAATGTGGAGATGGTGGGCAAATGTACAGGCCTTCAGTGAGCCAATGAATAAGTTCTGGGGATCTAATGTACAGCATACTGACTGTAGTTAATAATACCGTATTGTGTATTTGAAATTTTCAAGAGAGTAAAAATCTTCAGTGTTTTTAACACACACACACAAACGCGAATATGTGAGGTGACAAATGTGTTAATTAACTTGATTGTGGTAATCATTTCATGATGTATACATGCATTAAATCATCGCATTGTACACCTTTTAAAAATCATATTGTACAACTCAAATATATACAATTTGATTTGTTAATCATACCTTGATAAAAAATGGAAATACATAAATGCATAAGAATAATTTTAAAAGTTGAATGATGAAACACAATGACAAAGAAGGAGTAATGAATTGGGAGCTATAATCTAATCTATCACAGCTCTTTCTCTACACAGACCTTTTCCTTCTTTTCTTCTAAAGGGCAAGAATTGCTCCATATCTTTTTCACCAGCTTTTATAACTTTTTAAAGCACAGGACCTGCTAAGGAATGTGACCCAGTTCACTCAAGGTAACTCTTATTAAATTGCAGAAAACACAGATCAAAGTGAGTGTTTATAAACTTAGCTGGGCTTTGCTAATGGGTAGCAGGTGGAATCGATGGGTTCCAAGGCAGTTACAAAGTCCTTGCTATCAGATTACACATTTTCAGGTGTGTAGGTCTTCCAGCATCCTCAAGGCAGGTTTTAAATCTGACCATCACTCAAGGGAAGAGAGAGGACCTGGAGAACCAGGTAGGAATTTCACGGGCCAGTCCTGGAAGTAGCAGGCACCACTTCTACCTTCTTTCAGCCAGAACTCACTCATGTGGTTACAAATTTCACAGCTGCAAAGGAGACTGGGAAATGCAATGGAGCTGTGTGCCCAAGAGGAAAAGGGGACCAGTGAAATGAATGGTTAGCTAGTCTCTGCCACATTCTATATTAAGCTGCCTTTACTAGAATGTCAAGCCATCTAAAGTTGGCTTTACAAAGTGTGAATCTTCTATTGGTGGGAGTTTAGGGGATCACTTCTTCCGGGCTGGAAGAATAGAGGGGAGTCCTGGCACTAAATTTGAGGACATTGAACAGCTGGAAAAGTAGCAACAACAATAAAACGGACACGAATCAGCTCAAAGGAATGGAAAACTATACCAAAACTTAAAGAAACAGCATGTGAGGCATCAGTGACCCAAAGGATTCCAATGCCTGGAATCCAAACAAGAAAATGGAGTGAATTCTTAGAGACAGACACCATCAAATGACAAAAGCCTTGACTCCACTTAAGTCTGGCCTGGGGAAGCAAGACTTCCATGTAAGTTACATAATTCACTGTTCCATTAAAGGCTTGCTCCCTAGACTTTTACTGTCACCTTGAATAAATTTAAGATTGAACAAGCAATGTAATCAAAGTGATTTGGACTCAAAAGTCTTTCTCTCCCACTCTTTCTCCAACCTTCCCCCTCATTACAGCTGCCCTGAATGGGAGTAAAGGAAAAGTGAGGCCCATGAGGCTGTTAACACCTCCAACGCCAACGAAAGACAGAATGAATTCAAAAATCCTTCTTCCAAAGTACTCATTGTGCTTCGAGGATCTGGCAAGCTCTTTCTTTCTCTGCAGTGACCTAGTCTTCTCCCCTGAAATTTCAAGCCGGTTGCCATTTCCACCTCTCTCAACTGGGGGCTTTATTATCTTAAGGTGAGAAAAGTTTCTTCAGCAGAAGTCTGCCTGGGAGAGAAATCAGAGTGATTTAAGCAGTGCCCATGTGTGTTGGAGATGGAAGAGAATCTCCAGCTGACACATCAGAGAGGAAAAATGTAAGCTCAGATGCATTTATTAAGGGAGGTTGGATATCTGTTCAGCCAACCTTTTTTTTTTTTAAACTCTCAGATATTATTTTAATGAAAAGCCACCACAACTCCTCAGCAAATCACAGCTTTGAAGGAAAATGTCAATCCCTATCAAACCCCAAAGAATTGTTGGAGCTGATGGAAATCTACATTCATCAGCTCATTTCCCCATTTCCCCCTCCATGGGCTCCAACCGGGCCCCTCCTCCTCCAGCTTTCCCCGGGAGTGGAGAAATGGGGCTGCAAATCAAAGCGGGGGGGGGGGGGGGCACCCNGGGACATCCCATCAGACAATGGGAAGGTCTAAAGAAAGGTTAAAGCAGAAAGGAAACGAAATTTATAGACTTAGCATTAAAATCTTAAAGGACCTTAGGAACAGCAATGAATCTGATGTTAGGAAAGGCAGGGGCTGTCAGAGGCCACGGCAGGAAGGCCTGACAAGGGCCATAAATCTAAGCTGCGAGCAGAAAAAATAGGCGTCTTTTCAGGCTGAGGCAGCGTGATGAAAAGAGTCCAACCTGGACTTAAAAGAGAGGCAAGGCCGGCCGCAGAGGCATGGTGGGGAAGGAGCGCAGTGGGGACTGCAAATGAGGAAGGCAACGCGCTGGGCAGATTGCGGGGGCGGGAGAGGGGGCAGCTCGCTGGCAGAGGCCGCCAACAAAGGCACCAGCGACACGCCTTTGGCTGTGGGGGGACCTTTGAAACTGATCCCCAAAGAAAGGAAATAGAAAAGAGGTGGATGATTTTGGCTGTACAGATGAGATGGGAGGTGGGGGCGCTGAAGAAGGTCGTGGAGCGGGAGCTGGGGAGGGGCGGGAGTTCCCACTGGTTACAACACAGGCTGGGAAGCCAAGAACTCCCAGGATTGTCTTTAATTTGCACTCACTCATTCTGTCGTATTTTGGGGTTTGGGGTTTTGTGTGTTTGGATTATTCCTTCTGGGGCCCACGTAAAGTATGTGAAGACACTAATTAAAATACATAAAACCACTGCAACTGAAAATAACATACCATGAATTATCATTAAAATGCCAAGCTCAGTGGTCTTTCCCTGGGGGTAGGCCTGACTGGAAAAGCAGGACTGGCACGGTGTGGTAGGTCATCAGGGCATGTGCCAGTTTCACCCATGTCCCAGAATGAAGCACTGGGGCCTCTGTCTTCACCTCCCCCCTCCCCGGTGGAAGGGAAGTTGGTAGATGTGTTTCACAGTTGCTGGAGAGGCTTAACTGAGTGAATAGCTCCACGGTATACTTCAAACCTTTGAGATTCAGTTTAATTGTTGATGCAGTGGTAATGGGCTGTGTATGTCTACATCTCTCCAAGCATTTACGAAATGCAACTTTTTCAGTTTTTTGAAATATGAAAATCAATGTACCTTCTCCATGCTTAACAGTCTTCTCTACTCCAGTTATTTTCTACATTCTGCATTTCTTTTCTTTTTCCTGGCTGCTTTTCCCTTCTTATCAAATTTCTGTCCACTTTTCTCTCCTCGCTTCCATCTTTTCTCTTGTCCATCATTTTGACTCTCCTCAGTTTCTCACGCCTCCCATTTGTCTCAGAAACTAGAGTGCATCTCAAATGCAATGTCATTTCATAGGTGAATACATATGGTCATTAATATTCATTAGTTTTCTTAATCTCTAGTAAAAATAGAAAAAAAAATGCTACCTTTCCATGTGTCAGACTGGTTGGTTAGCAGACTGTACTTTTAATATGAAATTCTCATTCCATGGAGAACCTGAAGGCCTGAAAGCTCAGGGGTGGAGGAAAAAAAAAAAAAAAAATGAGACTTTCCTTGGACCAACCAAGGAAAGGGGAGATCAGCAAGGTTAAGAGATAATCTTGGGGGAGAAATGTAAGCTTCAAAGTGATAAGCGATAGAAACTTCAGGAGTGAATTCACCTAAGTGCATTTCCCAAAGATAGTGATCATCTTTTCACATCCTGGACTCACCAGCAGATTAAAGGGATTTCCACAAAGAGTTAAGAATCCTACACTCTAGAACCTAATGAATGCCCTAAGGGGTTATCAACTGGATGTGGATCACCGAAAACTGGCTGCGGGGACACAGCACTAGCATGCACTATCTTAAACCACAGAAAGAAGCCAGAAATGTCTGTAGAAATGTGCAAGGTAAAGGGTTTGTAAAAAGTTAAAAAAATAAATAAATAATGGAAAAGTAAACATCACTTCTTATGTAAGGAAATTCTGATATTAGGACCTCCCATAAGAATTTTTTTTTTTTTTTTTTTTTTTTTTTTTTTTANTTGCTTAAGTCAATGGATCCATAAATAAATGAACTTAATCTGACTTCTAACTCACTCATTTGGTGAAAAGCTGGTGGACTAGAAGTTTATTTGCAGAACTGGGGTCTTTCAGCAACTCAATAACAGGCTTCCTGTTTGACTTTGGGCAAGTTATTTAACTACTTGATATCTAAAGTTACTCATCTGTAACATGAGTAAAACAGTATGATTGCCATGTTATTTTTGGCTCTTGGGCTGCTCCCAACCTTGAATGTGTAACTGAATCTCACAGAGGAATTTCACAGAATTAATGAAGATCTGCAAATCCTAAAGGGCCTCAGGCTGAATGTTGACCTCATGGTATTATCATTATAGAGTAACTGTTAATAGCCCCTGTACTATCACCCCCTCTCCTAAGTCATCACTTTCTTGTGTCTGGTCTGACCCCCCTGTGCGTAAGAATACATCTAATCATCTACTCCTAGAAGGCCGTCTTGTCGTTCCACCATCCATTAGAGCCCCTACCATATTGTTCCTCTGGAATGCGTGGTAAATCTTGTCTTTGATTTGTCTCTTCTTCCTCCCTCCTTAACACTTTATAATCTGGTTCCTGTCCATCACCACATATGACTCTTTGTGTCAAACTCAGTAGTTTCCCTATATTTAAATCTTTCTAGAAATTGTGTTCTTCTTAACACTTTTTCTAGTACTGTGATAGTTTATGTTTAAACTTCAGAGATGCGTCCGTGTAGCAGATCACCTCCAACCTTTCTGATAACTCCTTGGCAGATCCCTATTTCTCCTCCTGCCCAATGACCATCCCTTCTAACTCTTGTCCATGTAGCGTTTCCAATAAGTGTTTCATCTAATTATGTAGATTTCCTATCAACTACATGTATGATCTCCAGCTGCTATGCCTTCTCTTTTGGACCTGCAGCAGAAATTCTGTCCAAGACACATGTGTCAGTTATCCATTGTCACAATAATAGTGCATAGCAAACTACCTTAAAACAAAGTGGTTTAAAACAGTAACCAGGGGCGCCTGGGTGGCATAGCGGTTAAGCGTCTGCCTTCGGCTCAGGGTGTGATCCCGGGGTCCTGGGATCGAGTCCCACATCAGGCTCCTCCGCTGTGAGCCTGCTTCTTCCTCTCCCACTCCCCCTGCTTGTGTTCCCTCTCTCACTGGCTGTCTCTATCTCTGTCAAATAAATAAATAAAATCTTAAAAAAAAACACAAAAAACAGTAACCAGTTTTTATGGCTCATTAGTATATGAATGCTCCGGATAATTTTGTGAATGTGGGCCTGCCTCGTTTGATCTCAACTGGGTATGTTCATATACCTGCCGTTTTTCCAATCAGTCTATTATATCATAATTGTCCTGCCGTCATATAAGGCCAAGCAAAGAAAAAGCTAACCTTTGTTCCTGGCTTTGTTGGCAGTATGAACAGCATCCCTAAGTTCCCTAAGTTTAGACATTTAAAACCATCATTCAGCTTACTTCAAAATCCCAGCATTATCTGAATCTTTTTTTCTTCATATTATATCCCACCCAGGCTCTTCACGTCATTTCCTCACAAACTCCCACATTTCCAGGGATCCATCACTCCCTACAAGTCATCTTAAATGGAGCCCTACATTCCCCATTCTGTGAACATCACTTTGACCCTCTCAGCCTCTGATAAAAATCTCTGCCCCTGGTCCCATTCCTTCACAAACATTTGCATATGCATGCACAGGTTGGTGTGCCACGTCTTGAAAATTAAAAAAAGAAAGGAATCAATTGAGCCAAATCCTGGAAAACTCTGAAAATGATATCCTCAATCGAGTCACTCATGCTGTATATCCATCTCTGACTACTTAAAACAAACAGACATAATTGTTGGAAAACTCATTAATCCAGATCTTAACTGATATAGCTACTGCCAAAATTAATCATCTCTTCCCAAGCAAGATGGTCTTTCCCTTTGTTAAATTCATTGGTGCCCATGAAGAAAATAAAATGTGCCTAGATTTTCAAAGGTATGTTTGAAAAGAACCAAACACAGTGAATAATTTCTAGAACTAAAAGCTGTAGATAAGAGTGTAATGTCCTATTTGGGCTAAAAAATGGAAACAACTTCATGTATTTGCTCATTTTTATTCTCAACCCTTGCTTGCTGTTCTTCCAAAAATGCCCATGTCTTTACATTATCTCTTATTAAATCTATTTCTATATGCAAAGGTCTTGGTCCCCACCACTGTTCTATTCTCCAAGCTTCCCAACATTGCTTGGCACATAGCTGAAACTTAATAAGTATTTATCCTTTATGGTGGTAGTGTGGGACCTATTTCAAATGCACCACCTCTTTGTCAGTGGACTTCACAAAGACACAAACTTATAATGAAAATGTGCAGTCTTTTGAACATCTGGAATACATGCCAAGACTTTGGTCTGAACACTCTTCCCTGGAGATTTCAGATTTGTCTTTCTTTTGAGTTTGAATGTGTGTGGTTGTAACTATTGTTCTCAAAAAACCAATGTCTGGTGCTTTTTCTTTGGATTAGTTTAGACTCATAGCTTTAAACTAACTTTAATCCATTAATAGTTACTCTCTATTCTTTTTTTTTAATTTCGTTCTCTTTATACTCTCCTTACCCTGTGTCTTTTAGAGCCTCAACTTCTAGGTCTCAGGGCCAACACTGAAGACCCTTGGAGGGAAGACTAATCCTTCTGATTTTGTTTAGCATAAGTCTAGCCTTTTTCCCTCTCTGTTTTCCATGGCTCAGCAATTGTTAACAACCATATGTAATCTCAAAAACTGCTTCCATCAATATATATTCAGGTATCCTATCCTATGCTCAGATATGGGGGACCACTATGTCCTTTTTGGCTTTCTTCAGTTACTGAATTTGAATTTCTAATTTTCCCACCTATCTTCAGTATAGAATCAATCAGACCAGAGACTCATAGTAACCAAGCAAGAGGGTAGGAAGCTAAAGCTTCCAGGTTGGTTTTTTTTTTTTATACCTTCCCATTTTTGAAGGATTGTTCCCTGTAAGTTGACTTCAAGCCCCATATTTTACAAAGCTCTCTCTCACAGAGCTCACCTCAGCCCTTTCCTCTTCTCTCTCTCACAAACTCTTGAGGCCCTAGAAAGTCTTCCTTCAATCCACACAGACAAGCAGTTCCATTATTAGTTTGATTCAATGCCAACTTACTTTTCTGAAACACTTTCAGTCTGTGCTATAAGCCAACCCTCCCACGAGAGCCGGCTTGCTTCCTTCCCACACTGATGGTGTGAGAGGGGAAAACAACACCCCACACATCAAAGAGCAGTCTTACTCAGGTCTGTGATTGGTTGAGAGACAATGCAGGGCGTGGTTCTGGGTCAACTGTTCAGCTCTTCTACTTATCCTCTTTAACTTAGAAAATGGGATAAATGATGAATGGGAAAATTAAGCAAATCAAACAAGATTAAGTGAGCTTCTCTTTCCACATGCTAATCTGCATAGTGATGGGGAGCAATTTCAAATCAAGATGTGAGCAGTAGCCAAAACTATTAGTAGGTTGGGAAACGGAGTGCATCAAGGGTCAGATTTATAAAACAGTGCTCTTTCGCCAAACCTCTGAAATTCTAAACAAAAACAACACTCAGATACGTTGAAAAGACCAACCCGAAGCATCTGGTTTCCTTAGCTGGTGCACATAGCACGAGAAATGTTGGCAGAACATTTGATTACCATAAAAGAGAGAGCTATGCAGAAACCACATTAGAGTAAACTCAACCAAAACAAAGTCAAATGTTTGAACTGTTTTGAATAGATTATGGTGGAGACTTGAAAAGGGTCTAGCCTGGATTAATGAGAAATGCAAATGAACTGGCTCTGAAGCAAACCTGCTTCCCCTGTGATGTGACCCTTTGCCCCACAGATTTGGGGGTGAAGTAAATACCTGTCATCTACAAAAATGCTCAGAGGCACATAACGTCCACATGACGGGTGGTTTGAGCCAGGCATGCTAACCATTTCCAAAGAGGTGATAAGTCAGCCTGATGCTGAAGTGTGCCTGTGGATCCCCCTGAACGGCCAGCCCCACCCCTCTATTCCCTTCCATGAAGAGCTATATGGAGCAGCTGGTTTTGATCATTTCAGCCATGGCAAAGACTGTGAGAAACACATTTATTTTGGTAACACACAGCAACATATATACACTTACATATTTGCACATGCTTTTTCTCTGGGTTGTATATATATCTACTTATTGTCTAGGGTTGGCAATAACCTTCAATCAGTCTTTCAAAGTGTCCTCTTATGAGCTGTCAACAAAACCTCCCCTAATTTGGGTTATTGGCAGCTGGATCCAACCACCATTGGAAACCAAACTGCTGAGCTTTGGAAAGCCCAGCCCATCCATCTGGGCAGCCCATTTTCTAAGGGACTCTGACCTCCCCCTGGAGACCCTTTCCTCTAAGCCCCTTTTAGCATTATTGTGCCAAAAGAGACTGCTAAGAAACCAGTACTTTTTTGAGAATACATGAGTGGTTCTCATCACACTCTCCAGATCCTGTCTAGAGTGGGAGCAAAGACTCAATGATTTATGGGCTTGGAGAGTCAATGAATCAGGAAAATTTTCCCTAAACTAATGTTAACGAAAAGAACAGAGGGGAAGTATACAATTAGGTTGACAAAATGACTGGGAATATTGGTTATGGTTCTGCTTGGCTGTCAGGAGAATGAGCTCAAGTAATAATCTTGCTGATAGTGAGTTATTTTCATGAGGGCACTTTAAGTGAGCTGCTCCCTCTCCCTAGATAACCAGACTGCCTCATGCCAGGGAGCCAGCACCACTCCTGCTACTTTGGCTGCCCAGTGCCTGGGGTTGAAAAATGTGAGGCAGCTGTGGGAGATGAGAGCCAGGCATCTTTCTATTTATTTAACTACTCCTCTGGCCTGAGTACAATCATGTGGTTTTCCATTTACATGATCTGCTAATTGGATATCCATACCTGCCCAACCTTGATCCATGGTTAGAAGTCCTAGATGCTAACCCTGGCTCTTTCATTCCAAATATGCCCTGGATGCCAAGAGTGGCCCAGAAAAACATTTGAGAAAAACACATTGAGAAAGTCTTCTCAGTCTTCACCATGCATAAGAACCAACTGGTAAATTATAAACTACACATTGTTAGGCCCACCTCAAAAGATTCTGACTCAGCACATCTGGGATAAGGTTTGAGAATGTACATTTCGAAAAAGAAGTTACATTTCTCACAAGGTAATACTGATGTTGTTTGTAGATTATACTTCGGGTAAGGCACAGCCTTTAGGAAAACTGCTGTCAGGAGAGGTCAAGTCATTACTCTCTCTTTAATCAAGTCAACAAGAGATGTTAATTGAAAACCAATTTTTCCCAGTTAAGAAGAAAGGAATCTGTGGTCCTTCATATGCAGATATTTATCTTTCCCTCTGACTGCTAAGCTAATCCTACTCATTCTTCAAGGCCTGGCTTGAGTCCCTCTGGAGACTCCACCAGATTCTCCAACCTACACTAACATCTCCTTTATCTGAACTTCTGCCGCACTTCAACACAGGATTGCCCACTTTTGTTCTTAATAGTTCACCAGTTGTTTCTTGCATGTGAATTTTGTCATAGATCTAAACTCTAACACAACTGGACAAAGACTGTCTCAACACTCACAGAGCGAGGAGTAGGCACAGAATGCTCTTTAAAATGATTTTCAAAGATCAAAGCAGAAATAAATTAGTGTGCCTCTAAATGTAAGAACAGGTAACATTGGAGAGCTATGATCACCAAGGAATCATCAGATTAATCCATCACCATGGCATTTTGGCTGTGGTTTTAAATTTTTTTGTTTGAAGTGGCTGGCATAAGATAAAGAGAGACTCTACTGTGTGGAACAGTAAATGACTTAACCTTTTCTGTTATTTTTTCTAGACAGGAATTAGTTCAAATTGTGCCCACGATATTTCCAGATTGGATGTTGCTTCATGAAACAGATTTAAAAGTAATATGGTGGGGACTGATTGTAGAAAGGCAATGTAAGGAGTGCTGAAGACCCTCTCCCCAGGTAAACACCATTTAAATACTGAAAATTATAAAAGAAAAACCACTTAAAGTCTCCAAAAATTTTCCTAAGAGATACATCAAATGGAGAAGCATTCATTTAAGAAAATCTACTAAATCTTAATATATGATAATATGTATACTGAAAGCCCTAGAACAACCACTAAGAAAATTTTTATACTTAAAAAATATAATATAAAAATATAGTTTAAAAATCATTAAAGGAATTAAAATATTCCACTAGAAAATATTTAATTAATGCAAATTAAGGCACAAAAAGAGGAACAGAATCAAAAAGATATGAGACGTGTAGGAAAAAAGACAAAATGTTAGGCACAAATCAAACCACATCAATAGAAACACTAAATATGAATGGAATATACAATCCAGTCAAAAGGCAGAGATTGTCAGACTGGATAAGAAACAATACTCAACTATGTGGTGTCTCTAGGAAACACATTACAGTCAAAAACACTAATAGGTTGAAAGTAAAAGGATGGAAATAGATATATTATGCAACCAGAAACCAAAAAAAAAAAAAAACCCAGGAGTGCCTATACTAATATCAGACAAAATAGACATTAAAACAAATAATGTCACTGGATTATAAAATAAAAAATACATTTTATAATATCTATGATTTATAAAGTTAATGAGATATTTTAAAATGATAAAATTATCAATTCATCAGGAATATATGGCAATTATAAACCATATGCACCTAACAACAGAGCCTCAAAATACATGAAGCAGAAGTTAGCAGAGCTGGAGGGAAAAAGATCAGTCAACAATAATAGTTGGAACGTCAATATCCCAGTTTTTTTTGGGGGGGGGCTTAGTAGACTTTATTGTGATCCTACATTAAGATACTCTTTTAAAAAACTTTGCATATTGGGAGATCTGGGTGGCTCAGTCAATTAAGCGTCTGCCTTCGGCTCAGGTCATGATCCCAGGGTCCTGGGATTGAGTGCCACATCGGGCTCCTTGCTCAGCAGGGAGCCTGCTTCTCCCTCTGCCTGCAACTCCCCCCTGCTTGTGCGCTCTCTCTCTCTCTCTGACAAATAAATAAATAAAATCTTAAAAAAAATTTTTTTGCATATATATACTCCAAATTTAGGCTATGAGTAAACTTTTACAAAATTGCCATTCTTTTTTTTTAGTTATACTTTTTTATTTATTTTATTTATTTTTAAAATATTTATTTATTTTTATTTAAATTCAATTAATTAACATATAATGTATTATTGGTTTCAGAGGTAGAGGTCAGTGATTTCTCAGTCTTATATAATACCCAGTGCTCATTACATCACGTATCCTCCTTAATGTCCATCACCCAGTTACCCCATCCCCTCCACTGCCCTCCCCTTCAGCGACCCCCAGTTTATTTCCTATGATTAAGAGTCTCTTATGGTTTGTCTCTCTCTCTCTGATTTCACCTTGCTTTATTTTTTCCTCTCTATCCCTATGATCCTCTGTTTTGTTTCTTAAATTCCACATATGAGTGAGATCATATGATGATTGTCTTTCTCTGATTGACTTATTTTGCTTAGCATAATACCCTCTAGTTCATCCATGTTGTTGCAAATGCAAGATTTCATTTTTTTTATAATACCCCAATTTAGATAATGGAGGTAACAACTAGAAAGAAGACTGACAAGGATATATAAGACTGGAACAACAGCATAAACCAGCTAAATGTAACAGACATCTAAAGAACACTCCACCCAAAAACAGAATATTTATTCATCACTCAGTCAATCACAGTGGACTGGAGAACAGACTCTGATCTGACCTGAAGTAGGTATGCGTATTGGGATTCACCACAGTGGTAAAAAGTATAATTAGAAGCAGGTTGTTGTTAAAACTTCTGAGCTTAGGGAAGGAAAACTCTATTATGCTCACTGGAAATTATTTTAAACCAATCTGAAAAAAAAAAGGGTGTACCCAAGGTTGAATAATGAACTTTAATTAAATATCCAACCACACAGATGGTGCCTTTTGAGAAGTTTCTAAAATGATAGCAAACAGCTGAAGCTCTTTATGGTTTTGATGAATCTAGCCCTTATGATTACATAGCTGGATCTGGCACAATTTTGGCATGCAGTTCCTACTGCAACCTTCGCATTTCCTCATAGTATACACATACACCTGCCTTCTAATGGTAGGACCAAAGCGGTAGAGCTGTCCAATCTCTGCCCTAAATGGAATGCAAGGGAGGCCAACTGCAAATACAAGTGTTTTAGAGGATATTGTGTTACAGTGTTTCCTGGCATGTGATCCTTAGAGCAAAGCAGGCTCCTGTCTTTATCTGCATCACACTGAAAAAGTTGCAGCTCAGGACCAGTCCAGAGCCATTTTCAGGATGGTTGAATTTCAGTCTGGCTTCTGTGATCTTAGCATCTGTAATCATTGTCATTTTAGTATAAGATTAACAGGAAGGTTGTTTAAATTAATATTTTATTAAATACATACACACAGGTCCTTAAATAGCCACTGATCGACCATTTGGGGCTTTTCCCTAGCTTCGCATTTTACATGTATTAATTTTTCTTTGCAAATAGAGGCCAAACACTGTCCTGCAGCTTTTGTAGCTTCAATAGCAACTTTGCAGAGCAGATGTGACAGAATATTTTTAAAATAATACCAGTTTGATTATTGAGAATGTGATCTTGCATGGGGATAGAATTACTAAGAAGAATAGCACTTATTTTATTAAATATAACAGTATTTATTAGGCACTTAAATGCACTCATTTAATTTTTACAAGACTTTAAGAAGCTCATGTTATTTAAACAATAAGGACACTCAGAGAAGTAAAGTAACTTACCCAACGCCACACAGCTAGTAAGGAACGGAACCAGAACTTAAACTCACATTCTAGTCAGTGCTTTTAACCACCTTGCTGACATTTTGAAGGTAGCCTCTAAGTTATTACACCCATCAGAAACCCTGGTGACTCCATCATGAGGCCTACTTACTGCAATGCCTAGAAAGACACACACATGAGACAACACACACAAGACATACACACACAAAACACACACACACACACACACATACACATACACACACACACACCCAACATGTGTACCCACAACCGTCACACACACACACACACACACTGCTTCTTTCCTGGCCGATCTTGCCTCCCTCCCTCACCTCCTTACTTCCTCAGAGAGGTAGCCAGCAGAATCAGATGTGAAGCCAGAAACTCCAAGCCATTTACTTACTGGGCGACCGTTGTTAGAACACATCAGCACTCCGACCTTATTCGGTATTTGTGAAATATCCTGTCTCCCTCATAGTATCCTGTGAGGATCAAATAAGCTAACATTGGGGCAGGCACCTTTGCCATACGGCGGTAGGATTTGTATTGAAGGAAGATGTGACATGTATTTGCCTTTCTTGGGGTAACTACAGAAACTTGGCCCCAGGACCTCACTTATTACCCTCAGGAGCCCAAGCTGTCCAGAGGGTTAGCCACATCATTCATCCATTCTCCCTATCTCTGAGGGGAAGAAATTGTAAAGAGGTAAAAAAAAGTCCAGAGCTGTGACCCCTTAATCCCCTCTATGCCAGCCTAAAGGGGCATATCCCAGGTTCTTTCTACTCTTTCATCGGTGTTCTGGATCTAAAAATTAAAGTGATCACCAACACTCCATGGCAGCCAGCTTTCTGGAAGGAATATAGTCACCTATAGCCAGCTGGTGTGAGATACTGATTGGGGTCTTCTCCCAACCGGAAATGATACCAGGCATAGGGAAATCCCTATGGAAAGAAAAAGTTCCACATTTTCCAGAGCTGGATTCAAAGAAGTCTCTGGTGCTCAGGAGCAAAACCACAGATCTGGATTTTCATCCGGTTTTCATCATAAAGAGATGAAAGAGAAGGCATGGGAACTCAGAGAGGCTGTTAGAAGAGACAGGGTTCCCTCTCAGGGCCAGGGAAGTGGGTTCCCCCAGAGATTCACACATCACATTTAGGGGTGTGTGTAAGAAAGGGAGGCTGGCATTTTGATTGGTTGACTTCTTAGCCTGTGGACTTCCTGACTAGCCCTTGTAGCAGGAACTGAGAACAGATGGCCAGACTAAAAATGCCAGTTTCCAAAAGAACTGAAGATGGATTTACCTCTGCCTATAGGCCCCGCAATGAGGCCATGGAGGGTAGACACTGGGCTGCAGGCTTACCTGACGCCGCTAAGGCATGGGCCAAATTGGGACAATATCAGGGGACTGTGGCTCTAGGGTACTACCTGGGGGATGTCTGAAAGACATAGTCCTGGATTCTAAAGCTCAGAAGCTGCTGAGCTCCTATCAATAGGCCCTTGAGGGCTTGTTGAAGTTTCCACTTTTCCATACCAAACCCAAGATCAACAAGCTGCACAGTGTAGTGATCTTCTGAAAGGGGAAAAACAAGCTCCCTGCGGGCAATCAGGTAGAAAGAGCCTACCCCCATCTTTCTCACCCCCCAACTCTCACCACAGAGGGAAAAGCATGGGAAAGGAGGGTATACAAGACAGCTGACCACACCTTTACCTCTTCTCTGAGCCACTGGGGCCATGAGCGTAACCAGCGCTGGAAGGACAGCAAAGAGCTGTGAATAGAATCTGAGGTTGAAGTTGAAACTGCAAAATGAATGAGGGCAAATTCTAACAACCGAAGGAGACTGTTCTAATAAGCAGAAGTGAGTGAAAAATTATGGAATCCAACTGAGGAGCTGCTAAGGGAACCTGCTGCTCCAGCAGGTAGGGAGGGACTCATGGTCGACAGAGCACAGCTGGCAGGAGTTATTGGAAGAGCAAAGCTGTTCTCGGGTTTATTTGCCAGTAAGGTGAGACCTCTCAAGCTAAGCTCTCATACATCAGGGCTGAGTTGAAAGCACATCCATCTTCATCCGTATGGGCCGAGAGTCAAGGCAGTGAGGGTAGGGGTTAGTTGTAGACCCTCTGGAGTCAGCAAGAACCAGTTGTGAGACCTGGCTCTACTGCTTACTAGCTGTGGGGCCTTGGGAAAGTTCAACTCCTCTATGCCTCAGTTTCCTCATTTGT
Organism: Ailuropoda melanoleuca; assembly: GCF_002007445.2. NCBI lineage: Eukaryota > Metazoa > Chordata > Mammalia > Carnivora > Ursidae > Ailuropoda > Ailuropoda melanoleuca. Next base: position 169,857,216 of record NC_048219.1, read on the forward strand.
AAAAAGAAGATAATAGAGTTCTTGTGAAGGGTCACCAGGAGAAGTCATATGAAGCATTTAGCCCAGCATCTGGTAGACTATGAGTCTTTAAATGTTCATTATTGTCCTTACTACTGTTCTCTGCTCAGAAGCCCATAGTAGGTTCCAGATGCTGCCATTTTCCTCCTCATGAAGCATTCCTGCTCTCTCTTCTCTTGACTTTATTGCCACCATCCTCCTTGTCTTCCTTCTTAATCTTCCTGTGAGCACCTCCTCATCTACCAAGCTCTCTCTGGGCTCAGTCCTGGCCCTCCCCTCTCTCACCTGCACTGTCTCCCAGGGTGACTGCACTTACCTACAGGCCCACAGCTCAAACCCAGGTCCCTTTCCTGAGCCCACTTACAGGCTCACCGACTCACTGCTGACTGGACATCTCTCCTAGATGTCTCATGGGAACCTCAAACTTAACTTGTCCAAATATGGGCTCTGGGTCTGCCCTCCCCCCCCACTCCATACGCTGGCCTTCCCACCCAACCCAGCTCCAGGCCAGCTTGTGTTCAAGCCAGAAACTTGGAGGTAGTCCTTTAAACCTCTCTCTCCATTGCTCTCCACCACCAATCCATCACCAAGTCCTCTTAGTTCTTTCTCCAAATTGTTAAGCCATTCACTTCTCTCCCATGTCTACTCCCACCACCATGATCCAAGCCACCCTTGCTTCCACAAAAACAAAGGCAATGGATTCCTAACCGGTTTTCTTGCTTTCATTGTTTTTTTTTAACCTTTATTTCATGATAAAGTTCACCATTTTAACCATTGTAAAATGCCCAACTGAGTGGTATTTCGTACATTCACAATGTTGTGCAACCGCCACCACTCTCTAGCTGCAGAACGTTTTCACGACCCCAAAAGGAAAGCTCATCTCCATTCAGCAGTCACTCCCCTCAGCCCCAGGCAACCACTCATCTGCTTTCTGTCTCCATAGATTTATCTATCCGGACACTTCATATAAATGCAATCATACAATATGTGACCTTTTGTGTCTGGCTCCTTTCATGTAGCAGAATGTTTTGAAGGTTCATCCATGTTACAGCACGAATCAGTATTTCACTCCTTTTTATTCCTTGCTTCCACTCTTGGCCCCTATTCGTTTTCACAACGATGCCAAAGTAATCTTTTAAAAGTATATCATTCCTTTGCCTCAAACTTTTCATCAGCTGTCCATTGTGCTTAGGACAAAGTACAAAATCCTTAACATGACCTTCCAGGACCTACATCACCTGGCCTTTGCCTACTCTTCACCCTCATCTTGCTCACCATCTCCTCCTAGCTCACTTTTTCCAGCTGCAATCAGCTTTCTTGGCTCCTTTGAGGCTTTACCTTGTGCACGTGTTTCTTCTGCCCAAGATGCTCTCTCCTCCCCTCTTTGCCATCTCAGAGAAGCCTTCCCTGACCCTCAATCTAAATTACATTGCCCCATTTTTCTCAGGGCACTGTGTTATTTTGCTTTATAGCACACATCACAATTTGTAATTAAGCAGTTGAGTCTTTATCTGGCTGACGTTCACCTTCCCTGCTAGACTGTAAGTTCCATGAAGTCAGGAGCCAAGTCTGTTTTCTTTACCAGTGTTTCTCAGAGTCGAGCCCTAGGCTTCCTACATAATCGTTTCTCAAAAAAATATCGATGACTAAGTGAATGAATGAATGGATTTTTCCAGAGCAGAAGGAGTGGGAGACGATAACTGGACCCTTCTGCCATTAGAGAGCCTCATCTAAAATTGCACAGATGAGCCGAAGCACTCATTTACCCTTATCATCACCACCATCATCAACAGCGGCTTCCTGCTAACCTAATGGTGGCTGCACTGTGGCAGTCTCAGAAAAAAACACACTTTCTGGGTAATTCCAGTTTCTCTCCTACAATTTTCACTCCAGGCAGCTAGAAGCTAGAGGCTAGCAGCCAGCCCCATGAAGAATGACTGCAGGGCCACAGAGAGAGACATGGGATGATTTCCTGGCTTCTATCCCTTTGCTGGCCACGTCACCACTCAGAGCCGTGCTTCTCAGACTTCCCTGCTCACAGGGAGACAAAGATGCCACCCTCACAGCTCCTACTCACCATCCTAAGAGAAATGGAAAATTCAAGAGAAGAATGGTAGTGCTTTAACTGAAACACCAAAGGAGGACCATCATAAATACTTACTAATTTATACCAGCAACAAAAGCCTAACATTAACATTCACCCAACAGGAGACCAGCCTTGCAGACCACCAGGGAACCTGGACCACACTTCGAGAACATCTCGCTAAGAGGACTTGAGAATTTCCGGCTAACCTCCCTGACTCTATTATTGTGGTCCCAGATGAAACCCAGTCCAGTTAAGTTAGCATCATTTTTAACCAACAGCAGAGCCAGCCCTGCTATGGGTAGCTCACCATTCTCTGTACTCTGTCACTCCACGATCCCTGGCGTTGGTGCCTCTGTCAGCTGGTACCATCTTCCTCTTCTTTTGATGTGGTTCCCCATTTCCACATGTGTTGGCCTGAGCACATCTGGAGCTAACAAACTAGGTCCATTAACTCTAATGCTCTGGGGCTTTAAAACAACCAGAGGCCACAAGTGGGCTTTAAAAACAATGAGACCACAAACAGAGCTTTTAACATTCTTCCGCATGGCTCAGCCCTGCAAAGGAGCCCCAAGTCCCACAAGAAAATTGGGTAATACATCTAGCCAGTCCATCAACAAATATTTGCAGAGCATTTCCAAGTGCCAAGTTCTGGGTTGGGGACTGAGGTTAAAATGGTGAACAAGATTGACTATAATCTTTGTCCTGATAGAGTTTACAACCTAGCTGGGAATAAATAACTCAGTCACTATCCAGTTTAGTAATTGCTATGATGAGGGAGATAAAGGATCCTTAGGAGCCCATGGGAAGGACCACTCCCTCCTATGAGGAGACGTCAGAGAAGGCTGCCTGGTAGAAGTGACATCTAAGCAGAAATGTGAAGGATAAGTAGAAATTAACCAATGAAGTGGATGGAGTAGAATAAGTAGTGTACGAGATAATGGAACACACATTCAAGGGATCAACGTAAAAGAACGTGAGGAATTAAATAAAGTTTAATCCGGGTTGTGGGGAAAAGAGTGTCAGAGAGATGATGCTGGAGAGCTACGTAGCGGACAAACCTCATAGGGCCGTGTCAGTTACTTCACAGAGTTTGACATTTATTCTAAGGGTATTGAGAAGCCAGAACAAGTTTGAAACAGGAGAAAGGGAAATCTGCATTTTCCAAAGATCTCTTTGACTGCAGTGTGAAGAGTGTGCTACGGGAGAGCAATAACAGAGATAGAAACCATCTAGAAGTGATTTCAAAAAACCAGATGGGTGATCATCGATAATTGCCCCAACTGGGATCATGAACGGCAGTGGGTATGGGGAAAGAGGACCAAGTTCTTTTGGAGCAAAAGGACTTGAATGGGAGCCTGGGGGAGAGAAGTAATGATGATGCTCTGGTTCAAACAAACAAGTGAATGATCGTGTTATTCATGCACACAAAGAAGCCCAGAAAAGGAGAAGATTTGGAAGGAAGACGAGTTCAGTTTTACACAGGTTGGTTTATAGGTGTCCGGAGGACATTCACATGTGGTTGTTAGGTATGTAGTTGAATGTGTAGGTCCACAGCTCCTTCCTAGGAAGGAAATCTGGGCTCTATAACCACATTTGGGAGTCAAGAGCATGTATGCGCTTTTTGAAGCCATGTTAGTTAATAAACCCACTTAGAGAAACCACTTCCTGATGAAGGTTACACGTATCCTCCAGTAGCTTCCTGAGAAAGGGCTGATGGCAAGTAAAGTGATGGAGAGCCTGCATGACTGAAACTGTCATTCGCACAATACCAGAGTAAAAATACACATGATCATTTCAACAGATGCAAACAAAGCATTTATAAAATTCAACATAATTTCATGATTTCAAAAGAAACTCTTATTAAATAATTATTTACAATAACCAAAAGGTAGAAAGAATCCAAGTGTCCATCAACAGATGAATGGAATAACAAAATGTAGTTTAGACACAGAACAGAATATTATTCATCCACAAAAAGGACTGAAATTCTGATACATGCTATGACATGGATGAAACATCAAAACATGATATTAGGTGGGGTCTCCTGGGTGGCTCAGTTGGTTGGGCATCTGAAGTTTTTGCTTTGTTTGCTTTGTTTTGTTTTTAGAGAGAAAAAGAGAGAAGAGCAGAGGGAGAGGAGTAGCAGACTGCACACTGAGTGGGGAGCCGGATGTGATACAGAACTTGATGTCACAACTCTGAGATCATGAGCCTAAATCAAGAGTGGACGCTTAACCAACTGAGCCACCCAGGTGCCCCTCATTGTTTTTAGTAGCTTTAATTACATATATTAATTAGAAGTCTTAACCGTTAGAAATCTGGTGAAAACTAAGGAGCAAGTAATCGTGAACTGTCAGTTATACTTGTGTACTTTAAATTTGCAAAATTGTGAATACATTTAAAAATTCTTAGAAGCATATGACTTTTTAATTTTCTAATGGAGCATTGATATATCCACATATCTTTTGTTTTTCTGTAATAAGAAGCCAAAAGTAGATAAACCTATGTTTAGTAATTAATTATTTAGTATTTTATCTCATTTGGAAATGATTTAGATATTTAATGAGTTTAACTCATCATTTAACTTAACAAAACTTTAAGGTTTTAGTTATCAAAAAGACTTAAGAAAGCTATTTTAAAATTTTACCCAAAACTTTTTATTTAATCTATTTGTTCTTAACACTTATGTTCTCACTACCTATAAAAGCTTTATTATACATTAGACCAAGTCAGTCATTATCCTAAGATATTATCTTTTTATTGACAGAACTTATAAGAGAAGATGAATTTAATTGGCTAGTAAACTTAGGTAGAATGAAAGTTTTATATTTAGTGTTGCTAACTCTAAAGACACGTGTGTTTTAATTAAACCATTAACCTTAAACTAGCTTTTATAATGTTGCAGGATCTTTTTCTCTGTTGGTGCCTGCGGTTCTTGGTCGCGCCACTTCAAAGAATGAAGAGGTAGACCAGACAGAGCGGTGGGCAGCAGAGCAGGGTTTATTGAGCAATAGCAAAGTGATAGTAGAAAGCTCCCAAGGAGGGAGGGGACCCAAAGGGGTTGCCCGGACATCTGAGTCTTGATCTCAGCTCAGGTCTTGATCTCAGGTCATGAGTTCAAGCCCTGCCTGAAAAAAACAAACAAACAACAACAACAACAAACCCACAAAGACAAAATATGATACTAGCCAAAAGGATCCAGACACAAAAGAATAAATATTGTATCATTCCACTGATATGAAATAGCTAGAATAAGCACATGTATAGAGACAGAAAGTAGATTAGAGGTTATCAAGGCCCGGGGAGGGAGAGCAGAAGGGGTGTTACTTCTTCATGGTTACAGAGTTTCTTTCTGGGGTGGTGAAAAAGTTTTGGGAAGATATTGTGGTGACGGTTGTTCAACAATGTGAAGGTAATGCCACTGAATTGTACACTTAAAATGGTTAAAATGGCAAATTTTATGTTACATATATTTTACCATAATAAAAAATCTTCCCAAAAAAACTCCGCAAATTAAGACTAGAGGAAACGTCCCTAGCCTGATAAGGAGTTCTTACAAAATACCTTTAAAACATCATCCTGAAATGGGAAAATATTATAATAATTCTCTCTAAAATCAGAAATGAGTCAAGAGTCTAGTCTTATCATTTCTGTTCCGCATATTTAAGGCCTCAACCAGCAAAAAAAAAAAAAAAAAAAAGGAGAGAGAGAGACAGAAAGAGAGAAGAAAAAGAAATAAGGAATGAATGGAAAGGAAGAAATAGAACTGTGATTGTTTTCAGGTGACATCACCATTTGCTCAGAAAAGCAAAAAAGATCTATGAGCAAATTATTAGAAATAGTAACTAAGTTTAGTGAAAATCAATTGCATTTCTGTACCCTTGGAATAAACAACCAGAAAATGTAATTAAAGAGAAGACAAAATTTACAATAGTTTCAAAATACACCAAGAACCTAGAAATAAATATAAATATAAATATAAATGTAAAATCTCTAGAGGGAGAATTATAAAGCTTTATTAGTAGCCAATAAGATGACCCAAATAAATGAAAGGATAAATCACATTATGAATAGGAAGACAATAGCATAGTGTTGTCCATCTCCCCAATTCAATAAATTTCCAGTCAAAATACTAACATGCACTAACATGGAACTTGATAAGCTGATTTTAAAATTTAAATGGAGGAGTAAATGGGAAAAAAATACCCTGGGCTTTTATGAAGAAGAGAGCATGCAAGGAAGAATTGCCCCACCAGATACCATGCTTTTTTGTGAAACTACAATAATTAAGAAAGGATGATATTGGTAGTGGGTCAGACAAACAGAGCATGGAATAGAATATGGAGCTCATGAGATGTCCATTGACAGATGAATGGATAAGGAAGATATAGTATATATACAATGGAATATTACTCAGCCAACAGAAAGGATGAATATTTACCATTTATATCAACGTGGATGGAACTGGAGAGTATTATGCTGAGTGAAATAAATCAATAGAGAAAGACAATTATCATATGGTTTCACTCATATGTGGAACAATAAGAAACAGGGCAGAGACCATAGGGGAAGGGAGGGAAAACAGAATGGGAAGTCATCAGAGAGGGAGAAAACCATGAAAGACTCTTAACTATAGGAAACAAATTGAGGGTTGCTGGAGGGGAGGGGGTCAGGTGGTGGGATATTTGGGTGACGGCCATTAAGGAGGGCATGTGATGTGATGAGCACTGGGTGTTATAGGAAACTGATTAATTATTGAACACTACATCCGAAACTAATGATGTACTATAAGTTGGCTAATTGAATTTAAATTAAAAAATATATATATGGAGCTCAAATATAGAGCCATACATGTATAAGACTGATGTATGACAGAGTTGGCCTGCCAGATCAGTGGGAATATACATATAGCAAGATAAAAAAAGGTTATCCATACAGAAAAATATGAAATTAGATTCCTTTATTACACTGTATACCAAAATTAATTCCAGATGAATTAAGGGCTCTAACCTTAAAAACTAAAATATTAAAACTCTTCACAAAAATCATAGGTAAATATCCTTTTGACTCTGAGATAGAGAAGAATTTCTTAAACAATATCCCAAAAAATGCTAATTATAAAAAAAATTCTAAATTTGGCCATATGTAAGTTTAGAACTTCTATTTGTCAAGACAAAGTGAAAACAAGCGGCAAATAAGGAAAAGATGAGGGCAATACATAATAATTATTCTTGGACAATAGGCATAAGTGGTATTGTCCCAGGAAAACCAGGCTGCAAGGTCACCCCCCATCACCCCCAGCAGTTCTATACCTGGTGTGAAGTTATGAGAGACTTCTACCCATGAACACCTGGAGACAGCTACAAGGTTGCTGTTAATGCTGTTCGCAGTAACAAAATCTGGTGTTACGGACTGAATGTGTCTATCCAAAACTCGCGTGTTGAAGCCCTAATTCCCAGTGCGATAGCTGGAGGTAAGGTCTTTGGGAGGTAATTAGGTTTAGATCATGACGTCATGAGAGTGGGACCCCTATGATGGAATTAAAGTCACAAGAAAAAGAGAAATCAGAGCTCTTTCTCTACCATGTGAGGACAAGCGAGAAGGCGGCATCTGCAAACAAGGAAGAGGAACCTCACTGGGAACTGAATTGGCCAGCACTTTAGTCTTGGACTTTCTAGCTTCTAGAACTGTGAGATACAAATGTCTGTTATTGAAGCCACCCAGTCTATGATATTTTGTCATAGCAGCCCAAGCTGACTAAAACACCTGGAAACAGCCCAAATACCCATTAACAAGAGAGTAAATGAACAAACTACGAGATAGTCACACAATAGAACATAACAGAGCAGGGGTACCCGGGCGCTCTGTCAGTTGAGCATCTGACTCTTGATTTCAGCTCAGGTTATGATCCCAGGGTCATGAGATTGAGCCCTGGGAGAGGCTCCATGCTGGCTGTGGAGCCTGCTTAAGATTCCCTCTCTCCCGCTTCCCTTCCCTATGCCCCTCCCCCTCAAAAAAAAAGAAAAAGATAAAAGAATATAACAGAGCAGTCAACAAGATTAAGCTAAAGCTATACACAGCAATATGAATAAATCCTAAAAGTATAATGTTGAGTTTTAAAAAAAAGTCAGTTCTAAATGTATATATACAGCATAATATGCTTTTTAACAAATTAAAAGCAACTTCTAAAAAAACATACTTTGTACATATATGATTGGATGAGTGTGGATGAATTTATGCTATGTCAACTTAGCTAAGTTAGAACTACATTTCCCAGAATTACCTTTCCTGCTTAGTTCTGAGTTAGCAAGTCCCTCAAAAAATATTGTGAACAATATTTAGAACAATGTCTTGAATAATATTGGCCTTCCTTGGGGCGTCTGGGTGGCTTAGTTGGTTAAGTGTGTGACTCTTGGTTTCGGCTCAGGTCATGATCTCATGGGTTGTGAGACTGAGCCCCGATTTGGGCTCTGTGCTCAGTGGGGGGTCTGCTTAAAGATATTCTCCCTCTGGCCCTCCCCCTACTCTCACGCACACACTCTCTCTCTCTCTCAAATAAATAAATCAATCTTAAAAGAAGAAGAAGAGGAGGAGGAAGAAGAAGGTGGACCTTCCTTATGTTCGGAAGGCTGGTATAAGGTACAGGCACTGTTGCAGCTCACACACGTCCCTGACCTGCTGGCTCATCATGTCGGCATGGGGCAGCAGGTGGGTCTGGAGCAACTCCACCTTCTCCTCCAGACTCTGTGAATCCTGGCCCAGTGAGTGCAGCTCCTGGGGCAGCAACTAAAGCCATGCCTCCGCAATTCCTGCCGGGTCTTCTCTTCAGCTTCTCCAACTCCTGGTCTAGACCCAGCACCAGATACAGAGCAATAACCATATAGCAATAGTTTAACTAGCACTGGCACTATATGGAGTTGAGTCTCTTTAATAAATTCCATATTCAGTATCATTTCTATGGTTCTGTTTCTATGATCAAACCCTGACATACAATGAGATAAAACAATCTAAGCAAGTAAAGGAATGGTGAATACAGGATTCAGAATGCTAGTTACTTAGGTTAGGAGAAGACAAGAGGTTAGACTGGAGAAAGACAATAAGTGTAACTTTTTTTCATAATTCTAGTTTTTAGGCTGAGTGGTGTGTTCATAGTGGCCTATTACATAAAAAATAAATACAGTTGGGTATATGAATGGATGGATGGCCATGTGTGGACCAGTGAAGGATCATGAATACTGTAATTATGTTAACCTAAGGTGGAAAAAGGGAGAGAGAGAGGACAAGTCATTTCTTTTGAAAGAAGATGTCTAGATATGGCATCGCCTCTTTAATTTACCTCCTGTTGATTTAAACTTGGTCCCCTGGGCACATCTAATTGCAAAGGAAGCTGAGAAATATCTTCAGTTGGGCAGACCATGTATCTGGATGAATTTCAAGGAGATCTTTAGATCTAGGTCTCAAGGGAAGAAGAAGACAAGAGCCACCAGGAGATAATGAACAGGTTCTGCTCCAGGTGAGGGCTATAGAGACAATGGATTTACGAGGTATTTTGAAGAAAGAACTGGTAAACTCTATAATGAACATAGATGTCAAAAAGCACTCCATGAACCAGTGTATGAAACCAAGAGGTTGGTAGGCGAGTGTTGTGGCTATTTGTTTTGAAGTCTTCCCAAAGGACCTTCCTAAAGGCACTGAAATTTTCTTTAGGAGAATCATTTCCTCTTCATTGGATATGCTCTCCGGGACTATTATCAGGTACCATGGTTTCCCCTAGCCAATGTGCTAGCAAGAGACATGTCTTAATTTAGCTCATGTAAAAGTAAACTGAAAAATCAGTAGAGTTATATGAGACTGAAAAAGTTGAGGCCCATTTCTGGCCTGACCAGATTGCTCCTAATAGCAGATGCTCTTTAGGTGGCTCCCTTCCCGGCCTTCTAGAGATGCCTTGTTTTGAGTCCATTTCCAAATCTGGTTCTCTATGTGCCTTGCTATCTTTGGAAGCTTCCACTATCCTTCCAAATAAACTTTCAATAAACTTCCAGTAAAGTTTCCAGAGTTGGTTTCCGTTGTTTGCAACCAGAAAACATAATTGGTACACCTGGAGACTCCATACACCTGGATACTCCATACACCTGGATACCTGATACACCTGGAGATGGCTGCCACTGATCTGGGTCTTTATAAATGTAATTCATCTCTCTGCACTTCAGGTTTCTCATCTATAACATGAAAGGATTGAAATAGATTTATTTCCAAGTTTCCACTCAGTGGTAAGATTCTATGATTCGATTTAAGCCAATTGATGATCAAACAAGGGAAACTATAAACTCTTTCATGTACTCTGACTTCCAGACTCCACTTTGTGCAAGTGTTGCAACCTCCTATAAATAATAATAGGCTCTAGGATCATTGTAGGTTGAGTCTTATGAAAGATAGAAAGACTATAACAAAGGCCAGCTCCCAGATTTTACCCCTACCCAACCAAGAAACTGACCAAAAGAAGTGATTCATAAAAAAAAAAATGTTTTGCTTTTACCCAAAGGAATTCTGGGCAGATAAAGCCAGGCTGCCCACAGAATTCCTATTATATCAAATTCCAAGCACATGTGTAATTGAATTTCTCTTTCTCATTGCCATCACCACTACTTCTGGAAGAAGGCATGTTGAGGCGCGGAAAGAGTGATGTACATGGTCCATTGTTCTCCTACGTGGATTCCACAAACAAATGTCCAAGTTGGAAAAATGATGAAGCTGCAGTCAGCTATCATCTTCCAGCTAATAATAGAGTTGAGCAAATGTAGCAATATTGCAGAAAACGAACAGATTCAAACCTCTACCTATGAAGTTATGATGATTTCCCAAGATGTCCAGGGAAGAAAAGAGATGCAGCTGATGAAATGCATGGCACGGACTGAACAGCATGAAGAGAGCACCCGACTACAGCTGTCTCTGCAATTTGGCAACCTACAACTATTCAGACAAATCTAAACAAATCACTACCCCTGACTTCCTGACGCCTCCAGGAAAGTCCTGTAATGACTGCTCTGTGCTGGCCTCCGAGGTAGGGGTGAGGGAAATATGCAAATTCCACAACTTTAGGGCTTTCCTAAGGCATTAGCTCAATGTAGCAGCTGCCACCCTTCCACAGATTTGGCTGTTTTCTGCAAAATCCAAGTTTTCATTAAGTAATCATATGTTGGCAGCCATTCCCACTATGGTGTGGTATCCATAGCTAGCAGGTAGGCACCAAAGACCCATTCCCCTCATAGACCACCCAGCTTTATGGAATCCCAACACCCATCAGATAACCCCAACTGGGAATAGCTAAGGTTTGCCCTCTGCCCACCTGGCTATGCCTTTCTGACTCCATTTCCAAGGTTTAAGTAGCAGCATTAGTAACTGGGTCCATGCACGTGGCTGTCACCTGGAGACACATGTCCAGCCCTGAGTCCTGACAGCTGCCTCCCCCGCCCCCCCAATCTCGCCTGCAGCTGCCAGGATGGCTAGAGCGCTGCTTGGCAGCCATGGTCATCTAGTTAAACACATTTCACTGGTGGGAAAGAGATTTATCTGCTCTGACCAGTATAGAACATTATGTAGAATGGGTGGTTGGGAAAAAAGTCCTACCCACTGAAGTCTCCTCCCCTCAAAAGAAAAAGAGAGAGAGACAGAAAGAATTTTTTAAACTTGCTCTTTTTGCCCCAACAGCACTTCAGTGAAGCAACCCTAAAGGAGGTTGTGACAAAATAAGTCTGATGACCCACCAACAGAGACTACTGGGTCCCTGCAGGGAGAGTTGTGGCCCCGTTGGTAATCCATGGCTTAGGAACATTGAGGAGGGGGAGGCTAGGGCAAACCTATCTTGACAGTCAGCACAGTGAAGAAGAAAGTCTCCCTCCACTCAGCATGCCTGGGGAAAGGCAGTGAGAGGGGTCTGAGTGCAGTCAAAGCAGCCTGGGTGGTGTAGACAGCAGAACAAGAAGTTTCCTCCAGGAAGTCAGCTCCCCAGGGGAAAAATGGGAAAAGAGAGAGAGAGAGAAAACAGAGTTACTTTATATGATGATTGTAAATCAACATAATCACAGAAGAAACATCTGAGCACCTAGTTTGTTACCATGTATACAGTAGGTGCTCAATAAAAACTTGCTTGTGATGGCGTTAAGTGTGACTTGCTAGACAAAGCCTGCTTTACTGTCAGTGAAATAAATACAGTATCTATTGAATTGAAGTGCAGTGAAGTGAAGTGAGGTGAAAGGTAGCAGGTTAGTGGTATAATTTGAGGAGCAATGGGAAAATGGTCCCTGTCCCAAGCCTCTCTTCCACTGGAGCTGCCAGTGTGCTAGAAATTTCCAGATTCCTCTACTAGATTAACAAAGTGAAGAGAAGTGTTGGAAGGCAAATATTGTCCAGGAGAGTTAATCCACGAAGCTATTACAATCTACCATTCATCCAGGATGGCAACTTGAATCCAACTCAAGAGCCCTCACTGATAGATTCACAGGAGCTGCCTGGAGCTCTGGCCTGAGGAGGCTCTGAGTCTATACCTGGCTCAGCAGAAAGTAGTGTGTGCCAAAATCACTGCTATCTGCAGGAATGTGGAAAGGTCTTGGTATGAGAAATGTCACATATTTGCCATACCTGTCACTTAGCCTGAATTCTGGACACATTAGCTTTACCTTACAGGCTCCTAAGGGAATGTAAACTGGGATGAACATTCACAAGTTAAGAAGGTCCAAAACATGAAGGTTTTCCCTAAAGAGCAGGCCAGGGTATAAACAATTGGTAGGCAGTATAAGCCATGTGACTTTGGGGGTAAAGGCCTGGAGAAAGATTATCTGAAATCTAACTCTGCCTACTTCAATCTTGCCTTGAGTCAGTACGCACTACAGACCCAACCGTCTGGAGGACAACCACAGCTTCTACTCCCCCATTACGTGACTTTGTCTGGCCCTTGTCAAACTTTCCCACCAAGTTCACCCAACAGCAGAGGAAAGCGAATGTGTCACTCTGTAGGCACCAAGGGCCAAGAGCCTGCCATGAGCAAAATAGGTCTTTGAAGCGTCAGTTTTAACTTAAGAATTCATGTAAAGTTTATATTCTATTTTATGACTATTTGCTTTAATGTAGAAATATTTAAATCACTGCTCAGTTCTATGAAAGTAATGTTATCTGCTGTAACATATCAAGCCCAAACACTCAGTGAATTAACACTTTAGACATGTATTCACTCACATGAAGTCCATGTGGGTGTGGCTCGCGAGTGGACAGCCTGCCCCTTGGTCTTGTGACTCTACCCTCCTTCAGGGTCTCTGCAAACTCTCCATTCAACTGTGAGATGGGGAAAGGACTGCTTCTTAATTGATTGGGCCCAGAATTCATAGCCATTCTCCCCACATCCCTTGAGCAAAAAGTCCTCACATGGCCCCACTTAAATGCAATAGAAGCTGGGAAATATAATCCCTGATTACCCAGCAACAACTCTGAGTATCCTTACCTCATTAGTTAATGTCTTAACTTCACTATCTCCCCAAATCAGGGAGAAAAGTTAATCTTCCAGAAAGTTGTGCTGAGTTTTATCTCCTACTTTTACTCATCCCAAGAACACTGCCACATAGTCCCAGAAGGGCATCTATCCCCATTTAAGAAACACATAAGTAGTCTAGTTTCAATAAGATTCCATTTCCATCTGTAGCCTCAATGGAAACCAATTTGAATGGACTTCCCTACTTACTTCCCCTTCTCTCTGCTCCCTTTCTCATCCTCCCAACCCAGTTAGGTACCATCAGGATTTTTGAAAGTGGGCCCAAAGCCATGTTGAATATTACCCGGAAATGGCTGGCTGGCTGTCTACCAAGAGGCCTTCCAAAGTGGCATTATCTTAATGAATTTTTCACAGTCCGAGGTCTGGCCAGAAGACTTACAGGTCCAAAAATTCAATCTTGTTAGTGTTACAGGATTTGCCTGACTTGAGAGGGCTGACTTATGTGAAACTAAAAAAACACCAAAATTTCTCACCAAAATGTCAATACCTCTATTGACAAGGGGATGTGCAGCTGTCAGAAAGATCAAATATTCACACTCTTCTCCCCAGCACTTTTTCTCCCTGAAGAAAACCTACACAGGAAGTCAATTATAATTGGAAAGCTCCTTAGTGAGTCTGGAATCAAGAGCAAAGGCAGTTTAGTCAGATGACTTGAAAGCTTAATGGCATCACACGGCTGGGACCTGATGAAGCCATCACCCCTGGAACATTCATACCAGCTTTTCAGGGCTCCCTCTGGCCTGTCCTCTGAGTCCTATGCCCACCAACTCCCTTTCTGATTGACACATTCTCTTGTTAGACACATCCAGACCATCAGTGGGGTTACTGTCAATCCATCCTTTGCCTTCTTCTGACACGACCAACTTTTTGTCTCTAAGGTGCATTTGTGTATGTCTGGTCTCATTCACTGTGTTAATTTTATAACCTAGCTCTCAGATCTCGGAAGAGGAGAAAAGGGGAAAGGGCAGGTAGTTCATGCTCCTCTCTGCCTATACCAGCTGATATTTTCCTAAAATGGAATGTAAGAACTTACTGGGAACATGGAGAGATTGGATATTTGTAGATCTTTGACTGAATTAAAAGATGCTTCTCTCCTCTTTTACAGAGACTGAGGCAGACCCAGCAAGATACTTGCAGGCTTCCCTGTCAAGGTCATAACCCAGAGCTGCTAGCAGCAAATACACACCAAAAGATGAGTCCTAATCAAAGCCAAGAAAGTTTGCCAAGTTCAGCTCCAGGGAAAGGGATTGAGTTTCAGTTGCACTGGGTGAGAACCAGACTGTGGATAGAGGGTCAGATAGAGATCACTAGCCATGGTGCAAGAAACACGCCTGGAAACAAATAGCAAAGAGAACCACGAAAAACAATCCACAGCCATTCTGCACTCACATCGAACCAGGATATACAAGATACCTGCTTTGCAGTTTCTGTTCTGGCAGTCATTGGAAGCTTGACTTCTGCAACTCACTCCACCTCTCTGAGCCTTTCTGCAGCTCCATTTGCCTCTTCTGTTAAATGAGGCATTTGAAATCACTGCTCTCCTTTCCTGATGTACGATGACACTGGGTCTATAAAGATAACGCACCCCTCTGAGCACACATCTATTAATATCATGTGCTGAAAAGATCACCTGCTAGGAAAAAAGGGGGCTTTTAAAACACTTTTTAATCTATAACATACATACATAAAAGTGTGCAAAACGGTCCTACAACCAGCTCCCAGATTAAGAAACAGGACATTTACTAGTACCTCAAAAACTTCCCCCTTCCCTGTTACTCCCTAGCCCCAAAAGCATCTGCCATCCTAAGTTTCAAACAGGATGATAGATTAGTTTTGCCTGTTTTAGAACTTTATGTAAATTGAATCATACAGCATGTACTGTTTTGTGTCTGGCTTTTCCACTCAATTATTTGTGAGACTCACCCGTATTGTTGTAGATAGCTAGAGTTGTTTATTTTTGCATTGCTTAAAGATACACTATATGAATATACTACAATTTATTTATCCACCTTACTGTCCACAAACTTTAGAGTTGTTTCTTATTTTGGTATCATGAAGAATGCTGCTATGAAAATTCTTATACATGTCCTTGGGTGCACATTTGTAAACATTTCTGAATTTGTTATCTATTGCTGTATAACCAATTACCACACAATTCAAACAACTCACATTGTCTTACAACTTCTGTGGCTCAGGAGTCTGAACACAGCTTAGCTCGATCCTCTGTTTCAGGGTCCCTCTCACAAGGCAGAAGCAAGCAGTCAGCCAGGGCTGGGATCTCATCTGACATCCCAACTGGGGAGGGATTTACTTCCAAGCTCTCACTGTGGTTGGAATAATCCAATTTCTGGAAGACTGTTGGACTGAGGGCCTCAGTTCCTAGCTGGCTGTTGGCTAAAGTCCACAGTTAGTTCTTTGCCATGGAAGCCTCTCCAACATCAAAGCATGGAAGCCAAGAAGGCAATAGGGAGAGTCTGCTAGCAAGACAGAAGTTACAGTTTTAGGAAACGTAATCATAGAGGTCATATCCCATCATAATTGTTGTATTTTACTGGTTAGAAGAAGGTCATAGGTCCCATTCACCCTTAAGGGGAGAAGATTTCACAAGGGCATGAATCCCAGGAGGTGGAGTTCATTGGAAGCCATCTTAGTGTCTGCCTACCCCAATTTCTGTTGGGATTATAACTGGGAATGCAGTTGTCTGCTCACAAGTCCAGCTTCAGTTACAGAAATCCACTGGTTTTCCAGTGTAATTTTACCAATTGACACCCTCACCAGCATGTGCTCCACATCTGGGATTGGTTTTTACCTAGGTTTCTTTCTGGTGTGAGTTATCAAATTGGTTCTGGCAAAACTAAAAAATGGTTTTCTGCACCATGTGGTGTGGTACATTTAGGAAGGTGCCTTACTCCATAACTGGATTGAGAGGCAGAATTCTAAAGTCCCTGCGTCAGACCTACTCACCCCTTTTCTCCACTGTCCTCAGAGGCAATTGATCTCTATTAAACACAAAGTGAAAGAAGGGCCAACTGGTAGTGCCGGTGGCCACCATACCGCAGGGCAAAGCGTCTGGACAGAATGCCACCAACTCATCATCTACCAGAGTTCCCTCGTAGTTAGTCAGCTTCCACCGAGCCTGGGGTGAGCCACAGGAGTGACTCTGATTGGGTCCTAAGCTGTTAACCAATCCTGCATCAATTCCCTGCAGCAGGAAAGCTGTCCCTTGTCATTTCTCTCTTCCCAGCAGTGCACACTGTGGACATTCCATAACTGACTGGAACACAATAAGAGTAATAACACTACTAGACATCTACTCCCAAGAAGTGCTTTCTAGATTTTTCTGTTTCAAATGGAGCCAGACCCCGAATGTAAAGAATTTGGGGGGAAAAACAATGAATGGGTGGAGAGCATTTTTAGGATTTATGTAAGTGTGATTAATATTTCTCTGCCCATGCATGGCTAGCAGGGTAGAATTCTGAAAGCCCTAAATAGTGGTAGTAACAGTAGTATGAGCAAGCTGCCTGAATTTGAAAAACTTCAAAATGTCTTCAAAGAACTTCTTAAGAGACAATTGACTTGAGTATGTTCTGCCTGAAATACCCTCCTGCGGACACCTGTGAAATATTGAGGCTAATTGGGGCTTCTGATGCTGATTGTGAAGGAGTCTGGGGGTTGCTGTTTTTCCTCCACCAAATTCCATCTCTTTTTCTACTACTCCCTTTCATTGGGGCTGTTAGTGTATCAGATGTAAAGAGTATTAAATGGAAGCGTGCTTTTGTGTGGAAGTCATTACAGTGAACACCTGTTCACTGTTGAGTTTAATTGGACTACAGCTGGCGTTGATTGTGTGTGAAGGGGGGCTGCTCCTCTCGCCCGCCGAGGAGTTCACTGTCGGTGGTAACAGTGGGGAAGTCAACGCTAGGAATTTGAACATGCACATGCCAAGTACTCTATGTCCTGTATGGCTAGTTGCCTCTGAGATGTCCTATGGTAAATTTAGCCAGGCAAGAGGTGAAAAAGGTATCTGCATCTCTGGTCTGCTTTCTTATGTCAGCTCAGCTTCATACATGAAAATTCAGAGACGTGTGGGGGAGATGATTGATATAAATTTACCATAATTATTTACAAAGGAAACAAAGAAATGACAAGTTTGTTCAGAGTGATAGTCTTAGCGATATTAGCTGCTCGCCCATGTCCAGAGATGACAGGCACTGAACACACATACAAATAGGAAGCCAATAACAGATCAGGGGTATGCAGACAGTGACAAATTTAGATTACATTCCTGACTGAAGCCTTTAATAGTATTAATAAGTTCAAGTTGTTGACTTAAAAAGAACAGATGCTGACTTGCAGATTTTGGTAGTGTAGTTGTAATTCACATTACTTATTCATTTAATATCAAAATGCATTGAAACAATGAAACATTGAGTCTACTTTATAAAGTCCCTTGCTTCATATTCATATTTATATTCAAATTATTAGTTTCCATGCTTCTGAGGATGACCTCTGTGCCCCAGGGATGGGAATGATGTCCTAGAAACTAGGAAATGTCCATGCTGAATCCATACATTCAATGCAATCCCTACCAAAATACCAACACTATTGTTCACAGAATTAGAACAAACAATTCTAAAATTTGTATGGAACCACAAAAGACCCTGAATAGCCAAAGCAACCTTGAAAAAGAAAAGTGAAGTTAGAGGCATCACGATTCTGGACTTCAAGTTATATTGCAAAGCTGAAATAATCAAAACAGTATGGTACTGGCACAAAAACAGACACATAGATCAATGGAACAGAATATAAAACCCAGAAATAAACCTACAATTATATGGTCAATTAATCTTCAACAAAGCAGATTTCCCAGATCCAATGGGAAAAAGACAGTCTCTTTAACAAAGGGTGTTGGGAAAACTGGACAGCAACATGCAAAAGGATGAAACTGGACACTTTCTTACACCATACACAAAAATAAATTCAAAATGGATTAAAGATCTAAACGTGAGACTTGAAACCATAAAAATCCTAGAAGAGAGCACAAGCGAGAACTTCTCTGACATTGACTGTAGCAACTTTTTTCTACATAGTTCCCCTGAGGCAAGGAAAACAAAAGCAAAAATAAACTATTGGGACTACATCAAAATAAAAAGCTTCTGCACAGTGAAGGAAACAATCAGCAAAACTAACAGGCAACCTTTGGAATGGAAGAAGATATTTGCAAATGACATATCTGATAAAGGGTTAGTATCCAAAATATATAAAGAACTTATAAAACTCAATACCCCCAAAAAATCCAATTAAAAAATGGGCAGAAGACATGACTAGACATTTTCCAAAGAAGACATCCAGATGGCAAACAGACACATGAAAAGATGTTCAAGATTACTGATCATCAGGGGAATTCAAATCAAAACTACAATATCACCTCACACCTGTCAGAAAGGCTAAAATCAACGACATAACAAACAACAGTGTTGGCAAGAATGTAGAGAAAAAGGAACCCTATTGCACTGTTGGTGGGAATGCAAACTGGTGCGGCCACTCTGGAAAACAGTTTAGAGGTTCCTCAAAAAGTAAAAAATAGAGCTACCCTATAATTCAGCAATCACACTACTGTGTATTTAACCAAAGAATACAAAAACACTAATTCAAAGGGATACATGCAACCCTATTTTTATAGCAGCATTATTTACATCAGCCAAATTATGGAAACAGCCCAAGTATCTGTTGACTGATGAATGGATAAAGAAGATGTGTTATATATCTACAAAGGAATATTATGCATCCATTAAAAAGAATGAAATCTTGCCATTTGCAATGACATGGATGGAGCTAGAGAGTATAATGCTAAGCGAAATAAGTCAGTCAGAGAAAGAAATACCGTATGATTTCACTTAATATGTGGAATTTAAGAAACAAAACAAATGAGCAAAGGGAAAAAGAGACAAGCCAAGACACAGACTCTTAACTACTGAGAACAAACTAATGGTTAGCAGAGGGGAGGTGGGTGGGGGAAGGGTGAAATAGGTGATGGGGTTTAAAGAGGGCACTTACGATGAGCACTGGGTGATGTATGAAATTGTTGAATCACTCTACCTGGAACTAATATAACATTGTATGCTAACTAACCAGAATTAAAATAAAAACTTTAAAAAAAATGAAACATCCACGCTAAAGCAAATCTGTTGATCGTTGGTTTGTGCTGTTCAGTGGGACTCATCCCTCTTTGTGTGACCTAACAGGTACTGGGGGGCATGACCCACCTTTGGGGATGAAACAGAATTGCTCCTGAAAGTAATGAGTCAGATGAGTGGTTGTATCTAAAAACTATTTCAGGAATCATTTTCTTGTTGTTTTGATATTTACACAATCCCTTTCCCCGCAGGATAAGAAAGGTCACTTGTCCCTTTTTGCTTGCGGAGACAGATCCGTGTCGCTGCCCTCAGCCTGGGAGGGAACACGAGGCTGAGAGTGTCCCTAGACCCCAAATCAGGGCAAGATGTAAAATACGTAAAATATTAACATCTCTTGCGTTAAGTTCAACAGCCCCTCTGTGATCGCAGCTGCCTGGGCCTTAGAGATCCGGCTGCCCCGTGAACTTAACGAGGCCTCGTTGGAGTCAGAATCCAGCGTCACGGTGTCATTCTCTATCTGTGTGGTCTTGGGTTAGTCACTCCACCCCTGTGGGTAGGATCAAATGAAAAAAACTTTGCAAAAATGCTTTGTCAACTGTGAAGAGCCTTACAAATATAGAGACGTTTATGACTCACGGGGCAGTTTTTCAGTCCAACTGAAAACAGATTTTTCTGTGTGAGAAACTGTTCCTGTGAAAGGCAACAGTGAGAGATTGAAGGGCGGGGAGTGTTTGCTCTCTCCTCTGTTCTCTTTTTGATTACTTATGATGAATGATTCCTTTCAAGCCAACACCAAATACAGCACTGAGGCTGATCCATAGATGGTCTTGCCCAATTGTTTGCTTTTGTTCTCTAGTCTTCAACCAAATAGTACAGTTGTGCTCTTGAGGGAGACACGCACACGCATGCACACACGCACACGCATGCACACACGCACACATGCACACACATGCGCTCACATCCTGTTTCCCAGCACAGATGGTAAGCAGTTTGAGTTGTTATAAATGAGGTCACAGATTCCTCCTTGTACGCTGGCGTGGTCTTTCCATAGCTACGCTAATCCCCACCAACATCTCAAGTGGTTGGAAAACATGAGATGGCCTTGATCAGATGACGTGAGGGGATCCTGGTATTCAGTAGAAAGGTCGTGAGGGCTTATCCACCTGGGGGTCTAACGCCTTCACCCCTGGGCTCCCTCAGAAGCCACTTTGGTATCATCCAAAGCCTGGCCTGTGCTGGCTCAATTGTTTTTGCCTTTATGGGATCAGGCCAGAAAAAAAGGGATTGAGGGACATTTTCCTGAGTTAAGAAATGGAGCCACACATGGAGCATTTCCAAACTGTAGCTCAAACTATAACAAGTGCAGTGGCCCAGGCCTGAATGAAAATGCGTGTTCAGCTGACCGCTGCTCGGAGCAAAGGCAGACACCTGGCCTGGGGGAGGCATAGAGAGCGCATCGGCGTCTGTCAAGAGCAACACAGTAAGGCCCCAGCTTACTTTTTGTTTGGGGGGTACACGCCTGCACCACCTTCAGGAGACTGTCCCAAACAGGGAACTAAATGAGAGCTGAGACCACCAGGGGGCCCACTGCCACCCCACAATGGCAGCACCCTAGAAAATGCCTGAAGAATGTTGGACATTTAGACCCAGGCTGTGTTCCACGGAAGACACCAGGTCTCTAGGTTGGTCTACTGCGTCAGAGGTCAACCCTATCCCTGGAAAGCTAAGGACGCCTCGCTTTTGGTCCTGGACGTCACAAGCCTGGGGGAGTTCCTGAGGCCACACACTTGACACTTGTGAGTTTCTATCCTCTGTCCCACAACCACGGCCTGCGGTCAGCCCTGCCCGTCCTGCCCGGTGGCCTGCCCGAGCCACTCCCACACCGCTGGTCCCAGCTTCCTCCCCACCTCACCCCACCCAATGAAGTCTGCACTCTTCCCGAACTTGGCAGCGCAGCCTGATGTCCCTCAGCCGCCGCTGCCTCTCTCTCCGTCCCCACCAGCACGGCGATCTTTCTGGACAGGCTGGCTGGTCCGCTCTGCGTGCCTGGCCGGATTGCACACAGGAAAGGGGCGAGCACACATGCCTCCTGTGGCTCCCTCCGTGCGCAGAACCACATGCTCCCTCCCCAGCTGCTTGGCTTCGCTCAACTAATTTGAAACAGTGATCTCGACACCAGAAAATGCTCTAATCCTGCTCTGTGGCCCAGGCGGCTCCCCCCGTGGGAGGGAACTGCTCAGCTGCGGCAAAAAATTATCTACTTGATTTGCTCGTTAGTCACAGCCTGTCCTGAGTTCGGTGGCTTGGTCTGTGTCCTGAGGGAGGTGACACTCTGGCAAGATCTACACACTTGTGTCATCTTGGGGCTCTGGCGGGCCCATCAAGCCTGTCTCCCACACCCCATCCCTGGTCCTTCATGCTTCCTTCTCAGCAAAAGGCAACTTGCAGTCCTTCTCTGAGATCGATGGTGCTCACATGTGATGTGCACTGGAAATGCAGGTTCTGGAGCTCTGGCTCCAGAAATTCTAGTTGAGCAGTCAGGGGCGAGTCCCAGGGATCGGCATTTTTAATAAGCACCTGCCCCAGGTGGTTCCAGGACCTGTGTGGGGTCCATTCCAGTGCGATGATCCAAGACCACATCTTTTTTTTTTCTTTGAAAATATTTTTTATTTTTTTTATAATTTTTATTTTGTTATATTAGTCACCAAACAGTACATCCCCAATTTTTGATGTAGTGTTCCATGATTCATTGTTTGCATATAACACCCTGTGCACCATGCAATACGTGCCCTCCTTAATACCCATCACCGGCCTATCCCAATCCCCCATCCCCCTCCCCTCTGAAGCCCTCAGTTTGTTTCCCAGAGTCCATAGTCTCTCATGGTTCATCCCCCCTCCTGTTTACCCCCCTTCATTCTTCCCTTCCTTCTCCTACCGATCTTCCCAAGATCACATCTTGAGAAACTACAAAAACATGACCATGAGGCCAGGGACCAGGGACCAGGGCCTGCATCGGGTTTGCCACCACTTCCCCAGCTTCTGGCATGGTGTCACGCCCAGTAAGCACACAGCAAACCCCCAAACCGGATGAATGATCGCGGGATGGCAGCACGAGAAGTACCCTGCTTCCCCGAAGGCGGGGAGTATGAGGCCGATCATCCTGAAATAATCTAGGAGCGGGTAAATGGAACAACAGAGTTTCTACCCTTGAACTTGGCAATTCCTTTTGGGAGGAATATCCATAAAAAGTATGATAGAGAAGGTTAAAAAGTTGTTACATGAAAGGAAATTTGGTATCTCGAGACAGCGTGCAATTCAGGAACAGCCAGGTTGTGATGTCTTCTCATGAAAGAGCCCTACCTGGGCAGCAGAAGGCAAGCGTGTGAGCCAGGTGTACATGAAATGATGCAAAATGAATGAAGCAAAACCCCACACAGTCTGTCCCCACGGAGCGGGCGTGTCCACAGACGAAGCTCAAACGTGCACAGGGAGGGTTATGAGTGGTTAGCAGTTAATGTTCCTTTGGTTCTTTTTATGTGCAAAACAGCTCAAATTCATATGAACTAAATAAAAGCAAATGAGGCTGCCGCCACGTGGCTAGCCTAGAGCTCCTGGTAAACGTCTGAAGAGACTGACGGCAAGAGGCAGAGAGCTGCGCTCGGAGTAAAAACATCTGAGACATGCATTGGTTCTGACAGACAGAGGAAATCATTCCCAGATGCCTGGATGGGGTCCTCCCCAGCTTCCTCCATCATGCTGTGCCAGCAGGATCTGGGCTGGGCTGGGGTCCCTCCTCCCCACCGTCCCCGCCTGCCTGCATCCTCTCCACAACCCTGGGTCCCCTTGACCTGGTCCCAAGGGAACAACAAAAGGCCTCTGTCCCCCAGAGGAGCTCCTGTGCCCAGCCTTTCCCAGCATGGCCCTTCCCAGGGCCCCGCAGACAAGCAGCTAGAGAAAGGAACAGGGGGGGAGTACTCGCAAGGGTGCACCCTAACCTGACCACGTTTCAGGCTGTTCTCTCCCCCACCACCTCCATTTTGGTCATTCTTCCCTAAAGGTCTGTGGTTAAACAAGGTGGCATTACCAGAGGCGAATTGTCAGTAGGCTGCCTTGCCGCTGACCCCAGAGAAAGGCTGGCCAAAAAGGTACACTCGGGAGTGAAGCAGGAAAAGCAAAGAGCAAGTGGTTTCTGTAAGACCAGGCAGCCGGATCAAGCCAAACCACATTAGCATCAGCATCTCTCCCCAAAGCCAAAGGAAACGGAGCCAAAGAAACAGTGGATTTAAGCACCAGGGCTTTGGCACTAGCGCTTTAGAAAACAAAACCAAAATGTAACAACATCTCAAAGCCAAAGGTCCGCTCACAGCGCTAGGATTGTCAGCCTAGGAATCAAGTACCAGGCTTTTTCTTGTAGAATGAGGAGAGGGTATAATGTTTCGAACGTTGTCCCACAAGGTGTCAATGCTTTTTAAGCATTCCTGGAGCAGGACAGTGAGGCAGCACGTAAGCCCTGGACACAGAAGCCTGGCAGGTGCGTGCCTAGACTGCGGGAGCACAGAGACAGAGGACGCTCTCACTCACCACTGGGCCTCGGGCCTCAGCTTCCCCTCCCCCTAGGGCGGCGCATGCCAGAAACGTGTGAGGTTGCTTTGGGGATGCGGAATCTAGATGTTCTGCCATGGAAGGGGCTGGGCTGCTCAACAAAATCCTATCCAACTTTTGAATGTCGTGCCACACAACCGTGTAGGAGAAAGACCTCGTCATACTTGAGTTGAGCCTGGACCCTGAATTTACATATAGACATCAAGTGTATTTTGCATGGTTTTAATATTCACTGAATTCTGAACATGCACTTAGTATGTAAATCTAGGAGAGATTATACTATTTTATTTGTTTTTTTATTGAGCTGAGATTCATATAACATAAATCAGCCATCTTAAAGTGTACAAAGCAGCATACTAATGGTATAAATGTATGTTTACATTGTTGTCCTATAGAGTTGTGTGATATTGTGATTTATAATGAGAAATATATTTATTTTTTTGGTCTTCCTCCCCACAAGAGGTCTGGAGACCACTGGAATTTCCTAAGCGATTGAGAGCAACAATGGTGTTATGTTAATGAGGTGACTTTGGGGTTGCACCTAGGTTAAGGGCAGGTTACCAGAAGAACCAACCATGTGATTAGAGTATTGGAACTTTCAGTCCCACCCCCTCATCTCCAGGGAGGGGAAAGAGGTTTGAGGTTGAATCAATTGCCAATGGCCAAAGATTTAATCAAGCATGCCTCTGAAATGAAGCCTCCATAAAAACCCAAACTGATGGGGTTCAGAGAGCTTCTTGGCTGGTGAGCACAGGGAGATTGGGGGAGAATGGCACGCTTTTACAGAGGACAGGAAACTCCACACCCTGTTCCCTTCCTTGCCTTTTGCTTCTCTTCCATCTGGCTATTCCTGAGTTATATCTTTTTATAATAGTCCAGTCAGATAGTAAGTAAAATGTTTCCCTGAATTCTGTGACCTGCTCTAGCAAATTAATTGAACCCAAGGAGGGCATCAGGGAAGCTGCAGATTTATAAGCAGTCTGTCAAAAGTACAGATAGCAACCTGGATTGGAGCTAGTATCTGACGTCCAAGGAGGGAGTCATTGGAACCTCCAGTATCTAGCTGGTCGGTCAGAAGCACAAGTGATAACCTGGACTTGTGTCAAGCATTGGAAAGTGGGGGGCGGGGGGAGGGTGCTGGGTGGATAATCTTGTAGGACTGAACCCCTAACCTGTGGTATCTAAGACTGTCCCCAGGTAGATAGGCATCAGAGCAGAGCTGAATTTCAGACCCTGGTAGGCGTCGGAGAATTCCTTACTGGTGTGGGGAAGCCCACAGGCCCACTCAGGCACCGGCTCACACGCACTGAATTGGGTCCAGGAACCCAAAAAGAAGTTCTTAAAGATTTTGGTCACTTCAAAAGATAACCCCATAGCCATTAAGCTGTCACTTTAAATAGCGCAAAAGCAGAGAACCTGAATAGACATTTTGCCAAAGAAGACATGTCGATGGCCAACAGACACATGAAACAATATTCAATATCACTCATCATGAGGGAAACGCAAATTGAAACCACAATGAGACCACTTCAGACCAGGTAGAATACCTATTATCAAAAGACAAGACATAACGAGCATCAGAGAAAAGAGAGCCCTCGTGTAGTGTTGGTGGGAATGTAAATTGGTGCAGCCACTATGGAAATCATTATGGAGGTTCCTCAAAAAAATTACAAGGAGAAATATCATATGATCCTGTAATTCTACTTCTGGATACTTACCTGAAGAAAATGAAAACACTAATTGGAAGAGATATATGCCTCCCGTTATTTATTGCAGTATTGTTTACAATAGCCAAGATATGGACCAACCCAGTGTCTATCAACAGACGAATAGATAAAGAAGACGGGTATATATACACACACAATGGAATATTCCTCAGCCACAAAAAAGAATCAAAACTTGCCATTTGTGACAATATGAATGGACCTACAGGGCATGATGCTAAGTAATTAAGTCAGACAGAGAAAGACAAATACCATATGACTTCACTTGTATGTGGAATCTAAAAAAACAAATCAAGCAAACAAAAAATAGAAGCGAACTCATCGATACAAAGAACAAACTACTGGTTGTCAGAGGGGGGTCGTCGGGGGGGGAGGGGTGAATTAGGTGAAGGGGATTAAGAGGTACAAACTTCCAGTTATGAAATAAATAAGTCACAGGGAGGAAAAGTACAGCGTCAAAAATACAGTCAATAATATTGTAATAACTTTGCATGCTGACGGATGGTAACTACACTCGGGGTGGTAACCATTCTGAAATGTGTTGTTGAATCACATCAGTGAAATGCCGTCACTTTGCATCTGTGGAAAGGAGATGACATTAATACCAGAAGTGCTGGCCAGGACTGAGCTGTTTACACCTACTGTCCGACAAAGCTCTGTGGTTTCCAAACCTATAGCTTAAAAGCTACATGTGTAGTGGCCTTGAAATAATTGAGCACTAAATCCCGGCTGATAACAGCCATGGTGAGGGTACCGGACCACACAGAATGGGACAGAACATTGTTTTTGCTCAGTCAGGGGTATTTGCAGGGGGCCTCCTCCTAGAAGTGGTTCTCGTCCACCAAAGCCTGGGTAATAACCCTCTCACCAGCGCACGATCTAGAGAGAAGCTCGTCACAAATAATAAAGCAGCAGAGAATTTGGAGAGGGTCAGCCTCCTTAAATTTCAGCTACATATCTGCAGAGCAGTAAATCAGAAACAGGGAAGGACGGAGGGAGCTATAAAGTAGTTGACGAAAACACTATTCTTAAAATATCATCCTACTCACTCAAGTCATAATAATGGTTGCCTCTGGGATGTGGGGGAGGAAAATTTGACCAAAAGATACTTCAACTTTCTCTGTAATTGCTTTTTCCTTTATTTAAATAAAAATTTGCAGAAAATTGATTAGCACGTTGATGTTTGTAAATTCCAGGAACTGTGAATGAGGATAATGAGGATGCTGGTTATATATTCTCTGTAAGCTTCTGGGGGGTTTTCCCTCAAAAAATACAGCAATTCTAGGCAAAAACTGAGAATTATATAAAACCCTTAATGTGACCAAACTAGGCCAAAGTAATGAAGATCATAACAAAATGGAGAGATGGGAGCAGCATGTTAGGAGAGTAGAGAAGGCCAAATCCGAGGCATGTCCCAGGATTCCTGCAGTTTGGAGAAAGTTTCTAGCAGTTCATCCATCATACGGGCTGAGGGCATTAACACCAGAGCCACATGCAATAGCAATTTTGTTTGTTGTGTTTATGACATTTAAACTACTGTTTTCCATTCTGTGTCTAGATGGGTTGGTCATCTCAATTTTTTATGTTCTCTCAATGGCATCCTGAACCTAAAGAACTCTTCCAGGCATTGCTTAAGATAAATCTGAGACCAGGTGGAACCCAACTGATATTTCAGCTAAGAGTCTGATGCCTGAGAGAGCCAACCAGTAAGACGCCTGTGGTAAATTAAAGATAACCACAAGTCCTTTGCGTCTGCTCCCATCAAAAATGTGGAGTGTTTTTCCTGTCCCCTGGAACCTGAGCTGGCCATGACTTGCTTGACCAATAGAATTCAGAGGCAGTGATATTCTAGAATTTCCGAGGCTAGGTCCTAGCAGCCTGGCAGCCTCCACCATGACCCTTACAACGCTGGGTCTGAGAGAAGTCAGCCACCGTGACAGTCTGCCTCCACTGGGACTGCCAGCCTCCGAGGTCTCACAGCTAGATGAGCAAAGATGGCACCATGACTGGCCAGCACAACAGGCTCTGGTTATTCCAGCTCAGGGACCAGACAGACACGGGAGTGAAGAAGCCATCTCAGACATTTCATCCCCAGCAGATGTGACATGGAGAAAAACTGAGAAGCCAGCTGACAGCTGAAATCACAGCCTCAGATATATGAACCCAGTTGAACTGGTCAAACAACCCCCAGCCATGTGAGCCATCCCAGTCATCACAGAACAGAGATGAGCTGTTCTCACTGAGCCCTATCCTAACCCCTGACCACCCCAAAATCCGAAGCATTATAACATTGTTTATTGCCACTTTGTTCCAGGGTTGTTTGTTCCTCAGAAATTGATAACCAGAACACGGCCTCTGGCTGAAGAGTACCTCAAAGTCCCGGACGGACAGGAAATCATAGAGACCTTAAATAACCAATCCAAATCCAGCATGAAAATAGATGTTGGCTTGATTTGCAGATGGTTACAAACTTTTGCTATATATTTGTATCTTGTCTTATTGTTTTTATTTTATTTATGTAGCTGAAGACAATGGCCAAAGTTTGTTCCAAGGACAGGTGTTCCTTGGGGGTGAGAGGAGAGCAGGAAAACTCCATGATTTAAAAAAGAAAGAAAGAAGGAAAGAAAAAGTGGGAAACGCTGGTAAATCAAAGTTAAATAGGTTTTAGTCTTGCAAGACTTCTCAAAGCCATTAGCCCATAAATGTTCATTATGGATCACCAAGACAAAAACAGAAGATGAAGCATTTCCCCAAGTCTATTTGATCATGAAAAAGGGTTTGGATCTCACACACCACCTTGCAGGATTCATGTTTCATGGAACACCACTTAGACATAGTGACCGAGCCACTTGCCTGTACCACTGGTTCCATCATGGTTTACAGCTGTTCAGTAGGCAGCGTGCACGTGTGCTGGAAATACAGCACACAGCAGTGTGCTCTGGGAGTCGCACACATAACATGAGCCTTTGAGAAAGAAGCCCAAAGACAATGCAGAGATGGCATGCGGTGAGGCCCCATCCACATTACACCCCAGCTCTCTTCTGATTTGGCTCTGCCTTACTGATGGTTTTATATATATATATATTTCACCAACCCCTCTGGGAATATAAAGAATGGGAGGGAAAAAGAAACGAACAATGGTGGAAATGATCATGCGGCCCACCCTGTCATTGCTTTTAAAAAAAAATCATTTTGCCTTTGATTCTGGGAAGCACATGCCTGGGAATATTCCCCAGGCTCCTCACTTGACCCTAATGGAACTGTCCCTTTTATGCCACCAAATGAGCTTCGTGATTAGTCATGCCCGCTTCAGCTGGCAAGTGCCCAAGCAGGGCCTGAGGCTGGTCCAACTCTTTCTTCCACCAATTTGAGCTGTCAAATCCACTCATTTTCCTAGGTTAGTATAGCAGTTCAATCATTCTCAAAAGAGACATTTCCTAAGGGCCGAGGCTCACACGCTCCCTAGCATCACGTCCAAGCTGGGCTCAGTGCTGCTCTGACACACGCAGGAACGTTGATTAGTATTTCGGAGAAGCAAATCCAGCTGCCCCACACTTGCATCTTTCCACTCTGAATGCTTCTTCTCAGTTAAAAGGGACTGGCTGGCCGTGTTTTTCCAGGTTCCTCATTCCCAGGATTTAGATAAGCATGAGGAGTATTCCAACCCTAGTCATCAACTTAATAATTTGGGAGTTTCCATATAAATTTGGAGTGGTTTTTTTTTCATGGTTAGAGCCTATTTTTCATCCCCTCCTTCCTGTTATAGGACTTGGGATATTGGGCTGTTACTACCCATCTACCTTTTGTATGTTCCAGGGGAGTGCCACACTAGAAACCCTCTTGTTTACCCCCTTCTGCCCAGCACCTAGCACAGCGCTACCATTTGGCTGCCTCACTCTGGTTATCTCACCTGTTTTCAGGCATGAAGAGGAAAAAAGAGCAAAGATAAAGAGAAAAAAGGTATATGTCAGCTAAGTTCACTCCCTTTTATCAGGAAAAAAATAATATCTGTCAGTTCTAAAATATCCACCTAGTAAGCTACCCTTACAGTAGCTCATTGGCCAAAGCTGAGTCACTTAACCATCCCCTGCGTCATGGAATCCATGTTGGAAAGGGGGGGGATTTTTAACCAGGCATGTGGTTGCCCCAAACAAAATAGGGTTCCTTAGTAAGGAAGAGGACAGAACAGATGTTGGATCATCAACCACAGTGTTTGACATTCGTCAAAATGAAAAGACCAGCCTGTTTTTATTCATAAAAACAAAGTTTTAAAAAGATGTGTTTGGGCATTTCTATCCACAGGTGAAGACATGACTAAATTTTATTTACATAAGACATTATGGAGGAACTCTCATACTCCTCTGGCCAGTGGGAGTATCCAGTGAGGGAGGGAGAGTTGAGTTGTTTTTTTTTTTCCAATAAATCACTCAGCTGTCAGAAATTGAGCACCGCCCCTCCTCCTTTGGGTTCCTTCATGAATCACCAGACCACATCCCCTTCCATTTATTTGCCTATGTTTTGTTGCAAATTAACTTTTAAAAGACATTTTTTCTCAAAGAAAATTTAAAGAATAGAGTCCCCCCACAGCCACCACCCAGGATAATGAACTATAGCTGCTGTCATCCCAGGAGGGCTTAATGACAGTGTTAGATGTGTGTGTGGACAGCCAAGGCTCCCTTCAAAGTTGTCTCTCTGAATGGGCTTCAAGATGTTTTGACTATTATCTGTTACAAAGAAACTCGCTATTAATTGCATATTGTCATAGCTCTTAGTCCCACATAACTGTTAGCCCAACAAAGCGTTCTCTCCTCAGAAGGGGATGGGGACCCGGCCTAATCTTTTCCCACTGGGTAAGTAGTTTCTCTAAGCCCCTCTCAGCTCCCTGCCTTTAGTTTTCTTGGAGAAAATCAAGGGGAGGCTCCATTCATCTCTGTACGTGACCTCAACTCTTTTCCAGCCAGATGCCAGGACGACTCTCTATCATCCCAGAATCCACCAGGAAAATGCAACCACAGGAGCAGCATCTCTCAACAAGGTTCACAAAGGACACCAGGGACACAGAGGAAGTAAGGCTGCAGAAGCCTCACGTAGTGCAGGTGGTAGGGATGGCTGCTTCCCAGCGCCTCTCCCATACTTTCAACCACCCTTCTGTGTGATCTGATGCTGGAGAAAATGTGGTTTAGTAGGAGGCTGATGGGTATGGAGGTCAGGAAGAGAAGGGACAAAAGTAGGATGGAAATGTTGAAAGTTCTTATTGGAGGGATGCTAACTACTGTTTAACTCCAAGAAGAGAGCAGCAATATCATTACAGTGCTAGGCTCAGGAGCTTCCCTCCATCTTGGACAAATCGAGAGAGTTGGACCAACTGTACACATAATCCTTTCCCTACATGCTCCCATGGATTGATCTTTTAAAAACACAGATCCAATCATATCCTTCCCCTCCTTAGCCACTTCCAAAGCCCTCCATTGTCTTCTAGATAAAGCCCATCCCTCTCAGCCTGGCGTGCAAGTTCTTGCATAGATGGGCCCAGCCTACACTTCCAACCTTGTCTCCTACCATCGCTCTCAGAGTCACACCGTAGTCACAAAAGACTACTCACAACTCCCAAGGTCAGTGCACTTCATGTCTTCATACCTTGGCACGTGCTCTTTCCTCTTCCTAGAATGTCTTCTCCTCCTTATAGCCTGATAAATTCTTGTTATCCTTTGGGACCCAATCTAAATGTCACTTCCTATGTAATGCTTATCCCAAGCCTTCTGGAAGAATTCATCCTACTTCCTCTGGGCTCTATGCACTTGGCTCCTACTCAGCTATAGCACTAATCATGTTGTATCATCATGTTCTTATCTCCTCTGTTAAGTCGTAAAATGATCTTCTCAGAAGGGGCTGTGTCCTACTGATTGGTATAGATCCAGCAATCAGTACAGGCAGAAGAAGAAGTAGCTATCCTGGAGGATAGGAGGAGAAATGGACAGGCAGATGGATGGATGGATGGATGGATGGATGGATGGATGGATGGATGGATGGGGTAGTTTGAATTATATTAGGTATGTTGGGCTGTTAAAGAGGCTCCCACAAGCCTATGAACTATAAGAAATCCGTAAACAAAGAATCATTGAACTGAGACTCAAGGTGATCCCAGACCTAGTAGCTTTATAGGTCCCAGTATCCCTACCTAATAAATAAGAAAGGCATTTTCTGCTCTAATGTTCTATAAGTCAGTGAGAGTCTAAAACATTGCCATCCAGTTGAATTTTCTGTAGGAATGGAAATGTTCTAAAATTTGTTCTACCCAATAGAGTAACCATTAGTCACATGCCACTATTAAGTACTTGAAATGTGACTAGTGCAACTGAGGAACTGAATTTGTCATTTTATTTAGTTTTAAATTAATTTTAATTTTATATTTAAGTAGCTACACGCAGCTAGTAGCTACCATATTTGACAGCACAGGTGTAAACCATTATGCACAACCCTCCATTATACCTCAGTGTATTGCTACTTAATACCATCAAAGGCATTACTATGCAGGCTTGATCTGCACAAATTCTTCTTTTCTAGCCTATCACACCTACCTGGCCTGAGTTCACTCAGTTAGAATTATAACAATCAGCCCGGAGATACCCCATCAAAGATCAAAACCTACTGATGAATATAAAAGTATGACCTCATACATCTCCAATCCCCGTGCTCTGGTCCTCAAAATTGTAACCCCATTGAAGGCAGGAATGATGTCATGTTCACCATCATATCTCTCATAACATCTAGAATCATGCCTGGCACTAAGCAAATGCTTTTAACATTTGCTGAATTAATTTACCAGGATTGCCAATGGGAAAGAGCATTTTAGCTATAGACTTGAACTCTAATGACGAACAACTTCATTCCCAAAAGCCTATCAGCCCATCCAAGGTGATCCGTCGTAAAACCTCAGTCAATATTCAATGACAAACACGTCTTAAATACCTGCTATGTGTCTAAAGCTAGGCCTTTTGCCACTTACTCAGGACTCAGGATACAGAATACAGAAGACAAAGTTTCTCCCTTCAAAGAATTCACAGTTTAGTGGTAAACAGAGAAACACACAATCAATTCTAATTCCAGAAGCCACTGACTCCAAAAGAAATGCATGAAAGAAGGTATACAATATCTCTTCATCTTTACAAGTTTAAGAATCTCTGTTCTTAACACAAGAAAAACAAATTGTAACTATGTACAGTGACAGATATTTGCTAGACCTACTGTGGTGATCACTTAACAATGCGTACAAATATCAAATCATTATTTTGTATATTTGAAAGTAATTTAATGTTATGCCAATTATACCTCAATAAAGAAAAAGATTCCCTGGGATTGGACATCATGGTGGACATAGGGTTACACCAACTAGATCCTCCATCAATGAAGGACTTGTTGCCCCAGTACTAAGTACCATTGCAGACAGTTTCACGTACCAGTCCCTTCTCATAGTCCTCATCAAATGACTGGACAATGCACAAGTGTAGAGACCTAGCCATCTAGACCAGTTCTAGGTAAGTCTAAGAGCCATTTAGCTGCAGAGATTACCAAGAGTTCAGCTGAGACTGTCCTAGACCTGCATGGAAGCTTGATTTCTCCTGGCCTACACATCTTCATTCCACTCCCCTCCCAAGGGCCCTCCTTAATA
The DNA here is from genome assembly GCF_002007445.2 of Ailuropoda melanoleuca. Classification (NCBI taxonomy): domain Eukaryota; kingdom Metazoa; phylum Chordata; class Mammalia; order Carnivora; family Ursidae; genus Ailuropoda; species Ailuropoda melanoleuca. Next base: position 169,890,994 of record NC_048219.1, read on the forward strand.
AATCTCCTGCACGCTAAACTCAACCTCAAAGCCCCCTTTCCAAGGAACCCAACTTGCAACAATTAGTAGAACAAGTGGTAAGAGAAAGCAGGGGATTCATTAGGGGTCTGGGTGGTACATCATCTCCCATCTGGCTGGCAAAGAGACCCCATCACTCACTGGTAGAATTTGGAGCACTGCTACCCCCTGGCACAACAGAGAAGTCCAGTCCTGTTATAAAAACAGCCACTAGAGATGTATTAAGATGGAAACCAGTGGAAGGGGATGCATTAGCTGTTGCAATGTATCAGATGTTTGAGAAATATGGTGGTAATAGTAATTATAAGACCAATGTTGGCTATTATTAGGCTTCATTGATACCCTGAAAAAATATAAGAAAAAGCTGAGAGGACTAATCCTAACTGAAATCTAAGTATGAAAGCCAGAAGACCTCCTTGGTAGCATATAAGAAGGACCTCATCTCATGCAGGGCGATGGCAGAAAAACCTGAAGGCCAGGACCAGAACACAATGGTCAGAATTGCTGAACCCAAACTATAAACTCCCAACCAAGGAAAATCTGTTTTGTCGAGGTCAGGGCTGTGGTTAAGATAAAATGAAAACCCTGACACAGGGGTAGGAATGGCTGAGTTATTTCCTCTCCCCTTCCCTCTCCACAAATTTTGAATCCACAGATGCCCTAAACTTTCTGAGCCTACAGAAGTGGCCTACCACCCTTCCTAATAAGAAACAGTACTTCATCACTGATTGGAGATTATGAGAACCTTCACTCCTGCAAAGCCACAAATGTCCCACTCAAGATCTGCCTCCATTTGCCTTACTGATCACTAATCTTATAATTAGGTTTAGTTAAGTCATAACATAACTGGGGACATACCATGCCTGATCAGGAAAAAGGAGCTATACGTTTGTGTGTGTGTGTGTGTGTGTGTGTGTGTGTGTGTGTGTGTGTGTGTGTTAAGGAAGCTCCATGCTCAGCGTAGAGCCCTATGTGGAGCTTGAACTCATGACCCTGAGATCAAGGCCTGAGTTGAAATCAAGAGTTGGATGCTCAACCAACTGAGCCACCCAGATGCCCCCAAAGGAGCTGTAATTTTAAGGAGCTCCAAGACCTAGCTAGTATGCACCAGCAAAAGCTGGGAGAGTATTCATGGAACTATATTCTGGAGGTGTTTAATCAAGAAGGCTGGCATATAAGATTGGATAAATAGGAGTTTGTCAATTTGAGATCCTCTCCCAGGATGAAAGATTTAACATGTTGGCAAGAACCCTGGAAGATGGTGTAAGCTCACAACAAGATGGCCGCTGGAAGAATGCAAAAAGCAATGCTCACATTAAGTGAGGCTGAAATGCCAGAATAGCAAGGCTGGTGGTGAAAGAAGAGAGTCAAAGTCTCAGAGAAGTGGAGATGTTAGAATGGATATATTAAGAAAGGCCAGAAAGTCTACAAGATGACTCTAAAGAATGTACTAGTAGGAGGAGCACCAGGATCCCTAAGAAATACAGTGGTAGCTCTCCTCTCTAGCCTCAGGCTACCAGTAGGAAATGCCACTGTAGCCCTAGACTCACTGATAATAAGGGGATGAAAGGGCTTCAAAACAAGAGGGACAAGTTGGCAATGCATAAGCCTCACGAGCCAGGTGAATTCAGCTGTCATTATGCGCAGCAAGATTGCGGGGGGGTGGGGGGGTTGCCCCGCAAAGAGTTTCTGCTGATGGTTCATAAAACATGATGTACCAGGAGTAAAACAGACAAGCAGCCAACAAGGGTACTACTCAACTTGTACCAACTAAAGAAATCACACAGATGATTAGGAGACCAGGGGCGGTTATTTTAATATCATAATCTCTTGCCCAGTGTTATGACCCAGAACCCAATGACTGAAGAAGAAGCCACGTCCCCAAGGAAAAGACCCCATAATACCACAGCAAGTACACACTCTTCTGATCCTCCGCCCCCCCGCCCGCCCCCCGGTTCTTCAAAAGGACCTTCTACCGCTTGGTCAGGTAACCACTCAGGTTAGAGAAGGGGGCATGCCCAAACATTTCGAAGACAATTGAACATAGGATCCTGATTGACAATGATACCCAGAGGCCTGTTATAGTAGGGGCCTGTGGGAACTAGGTAAGAAATGGAATCTTGGCCAAAGTTTAACTCAAGGGTGGTCCAGATGAGTCTGGTGGTCATTTCTTCAGCTCCCAAATGTATAATCAGCACAGACATCCTCAGGGGTGAGCACCACCCCTACATTGCATTTTGGGACTGAGAGATATGAGCTGTCGTAGTGGAGAAATTTCTACCTGCCACCTCCCAGTCAAGAAAATAAAAAAATAAAATCATACCCAAGAAGATATGCCAAAAAATGGGGCCTCTCTCAAAGATCTAAAACTGCACTGTCTGATTCTTATCCCTCACCACTTGTGGTTACTAAGGACTGAAAATGTTCATAGTGCAACTGAGAGACTGAATGTTTTAATTTTATTTGATTTTAATTAATAAAATTTTAAAACATACTCAGATCAGTTATTGGAAAAATGTTTTAATATGTTTGGAAAAACTTGAGTATATGAGTCTACTTTTTTAATTGTAAATTTTATGAAACCTACATATAGATCAAGTATTTCTGATGAAACCTTAACATCTGAATTGGAATGTACTATAAATATAAAATACTCTTAGCACCAAAAAAAGACTATAACATATCTCAATAGTATTTTGTTTATTACATATTAAAATATTGTTAATAGATTGAGTTAAATAAAATATATTGCTCCAATTAATCTCACTGCCTCTTTTTACTTTTTTAAATGTAGCTATTAAACATTTTTAAATTACATATGTGGCTCATATCATTTACACAGTGGAAAGCACTGGTCTAAAGGATACAGAGGTTGTGGTTCCAATTATATCTCCATTTAACTCAGCAGTCTGGCTCCTGCAAAAACCAGACAGATCCTAGGGTACCACAGGCTACCAGGAACTCAACAGGTAGAGAGCCCAAATGCAGCCATTGGGCTGATTTCCTTTCTAGAGCATATTAATTGTGCCTTACATCCATGTTACATGGCACTTGAGTTGACAAATGTGTTCTTTCCCATCCCTATCAGAAGAGAGGCTCAGAGACAGTGCCATTCACGCGAAAGGGACAACAGTACACATGTACAGCTTTGCTTCAATGGACTCTGACCTGGGTTCAAATTCCACATGAACCTCGACCCCTTGCCTTCAGCACGTTACCTTCCCCAAGCCTCACATTTTTCCCACACGTAGAGTTAGATTCATTACGTCCACCTCATAGGGTTGCCATGAAGCCCAACATGGGTTCATATGTACAGAGTGCCTGGCAAAGAGAAAGCAATCAGTAAACATAGGTGTCTCTTCCCCTCAGCAGCTAGAAAGAAAAACCTTGGATGATAAGACACCAAGGGCACCTAAGTTCAGATCAATAGACTATTACCTCCATGTTGTTATGATACGTACTGGTAGGTCCAGGGAAGGCGGGTTGCTTAGCCTATCCACAGGGATGTATATTAGTGACTCTCAACACTGGTTGCAACCGAGGCTGCATAATAGAATTATCTTGCAGAGGTGTTTTTTTAAAAAGATGTTATTTTTTTTATTTGACAGAGAGAGAGAGCACAAGCAGGGGGAGCGGCAGAGGGAGAAGAAGAAGCAGGCTCCCCCCGCTGAGCAAGGAACCCAGCGTGGGACTCGATCCTAGGACCCTGGGATCATGACCTGAACCGGAGGCAGACACTTAAGCAACTGAGCCACCCAGGTGCGCCTATCTTAGAGAGTTTTAATTCGGTTATTGGAAAACTTTTAAATATGTTTGGAACTGGTCTGGGTAACATTTAAGTATTTTTTAAAGCTCCCTCCCGGAAATTCTAATATGCCACCAGGGTTTAAAGCCGCTTTTCTTATCTTGTCTTCAGTCTTGGATAAGTGATCTCCCTAACCAGCTGCCTTTCTGAATTAAACCTGAATGCTCATCAGCCATAGGTAAAGATTAATGAGATAATGGCATCTGGTATGTTTGAGATCCTTGATAGGGGAGAGGAGCTCCAAGATATAATTAGGGCCATTGTCATTATTAGTGCTTAAGTTTAAAGGAAGGATTTAGAAGAAGGCAGACCCCTTGTTCTCCTGTTCTGCCTCCCCTACCTACTCCTGGATTGATCATTCTGAGTGTGTTGTGATGTCCACAGCCTGAGGAAGGTCCTAAAGCCTATTCATGTGGAGACCAGCCCAGCCCAGGTGTAAGCTGGGGTCTGATGCTTTTTGCCATTTAATGCAGCAACCTCAGTGTCAGCGTATTTGCAACACATTTCAAGATTGGGTCAGGAGGCCAGGAGCTGATGATAGATTTTTTTTATTTATTTATTTTGCTTACTGGCAAATTTGAGATTTGTAGGGTTCTCAAGCAGCCACTGTAAAATCGTCAGGTTACAGAGAACAGGCACCCGTGGAGAGGGAAGAAAATAGATTCTGGTTCTGACAGCCTGTGTGGTCAGCTCATCCCCTCCAGATCTCCCTGTTCCATGGTGGAGTGAGGCACCGATGGGATGAGGCACAGGTGTTTGTCATCGGGCTGCCAACTGGGACATCGGCAAGGGCCACCTCTGCACTGAGCAGCAAATCAACTTCCCACTTTGTTGATTGTTCAGCTAAGTTACTGCAGCTGCCTGGCACCCCAGAGGGGTGTGGCCACTCTCAGGGCCTGGAATAACAGAGAGCATTTGACCTCTCATTGCCAAGTCCCCCTCACTAAGCCCACGGGTAGGGTTCAGGAAGGGAGCAAGACCTTCAAGGGCAAGGACCAACCTCACACTGCTGGCATATGGTTAACATACGTTGCCCCCCACTTTGGGGAAATGTTTAAGTCGCATTACTTCTAATCTCTATATGTTTTCACTGAACATAGAAAATGCTACCAATTTTCACAAGAATCAGAAAATCTTAGCATCAGAGGCACCTGAGAGGCGAACCAGTCACACCTCCCACTGAACACATTTCATGCCACCCTGAACCCAGTGAGACATCTGCCTGTCCCTGCTGGACGATCCCCTGTGATGGGGGACTCCCCTGATTGTCCAACGCCCACCCACACACTAACTCAAGTGAACATCTTTACTGTGGATCCAGAATATCGTCCACCAAAAACCTGTTCAAAATCCTGGGGAGCGGAGGCAGACGTCGAGTAGCCTGACTCCAGCAGGGAGGACGCGGAGTAGCAAACGTAGAGTCCACCATACCTGGAACCCTTCAGCACTCATACTTTCGGTGACCTGGAAAGTCACCTTGGAGTGCAGGGCAGATAGCTTCCTTCTTTTCCTTGGCACTTCTTTTTTCCCCTTTCCCTGTTAACATTTGCAAATCCTTTCTTGTCCTCCCCCTCCTCTGGCAGCCATTGCCAGTCCAATAGCGTTAAAGCCTTTGAAGGCACCTGAACCCACTGTCCATCCTGCCAAGGACCTCCTCCGAGCCCGGCAATGACACCCTGTGCCCTCCGCTGAAGGGCGTCTATAAAGACCATGAGGTTTGGGGTGATCAGAGCTAGACTCCAAATCTAAACCTACCCACTTACAGCTTCAAGCCCTTGGGCAATGATCTAACCTCTCTGCACCTCAATTTTCTCATCTGTAAAGGGAGGTTAATACTGATCTTTAAAAAGTGGAGAAAATTGGGGCACCTGGCCGGCTCAGATGGTTAAGCATCTGCCTTCAGCTGAGGTCATGATCTCAGGGTCCTGGGCTCAAGCCAGGACTCAACGGAGAGTCTGCTTCCCCCTCTGCCCCTCCCCCTCCCAGTGGTGCACGCTCTCTCTCTCTCTCAAATAAATAAATATATCTTTTCTTAAAAAGTTGGGAAAATGAAAAAAAAAGATGTGCAGACAACAATACCATATAATCACATAAATGAACCCAAGAAGAAAAAGCCTCCTAAGAAAGATGGAAAAATATTTTGACAAAATTTAACACCTATTCATAAAAAAAAACAGTATGATGACAAAAGTAAACATAGCACAATCTATATTTTTTTTAATGAGCACCATTCATGATAAAAAAAAAAGGCAAACTAGGAATAGAAGCGGGTTCCTCTAACTGACAAAAGGTATCTGTAAACATCTATAGGAAACATCACGTTCAAGGGTGAAATGGTAAAAACATGCCCATTATTACCAAGGTTGTTCAACACTGTGTTGGAGTCTCGGTCAGAGCACTAAGACAAGAAAAAGAATAAATACCTCAGTGAGAGAGGAAGAAATTTAACTGTCACTATTTGGTTACTGTAATTGTCTACATAAAAACCCTCAGAAAATGTTATACATGAGTTACTGAGATTTATTTATTGAAATAATTTATGTATTAAAATTATTAAAACAAGGGGCACCTGGGTGGCTTAGTCGTTAAGCGTCTGCCTTCTGCTCAGGGCATGATCCCAGGGTCCTGGGATCTAGCCCCACATCAGGCTCCCTGCTCTGTTGGCAGCCTGCTTCTTCCTCTCCCACTCCCCCTGCTTGTGTTCCCTCTCTCGCTGGCTGTCTCTCTCTCTGTCAAATACATAAATAAAATCTTGAAAAAAAATTATTAAAACAAGAAAATTTAACAGTGTTTCTGGACACACAAATCAAAACGCAAAAATCATTGTATTTCTTAAGACCCAGAACAGAGAAAAAAATAGTTTGAATTTTATTTATTTTATTTTTTTAAAGATTTTATTTATTTATTTGACAGAGATAGAGACAGCCAGCGAGAGAGGGAACACAAGCAGGGGGAGTTGGAGAGGAAGAAGCAGGCTCATAGCAGAGGAGCCTGATGTGGGGCTCGATCCCATAACGCTGGGATCACGCCCTGAGCCGAAGGCAGACGCTTAACCGCTGTGCTACCCAGGCGCCCCAATAGTTTGAATTTTAAATGCCATTTAAAATACAAGCAAATACACAAAGTATTTAGAAATAGATGTAGGAGTTCTGAACCCTCCTCCTGCTCATGGCCCCACCTACCCACCTTACCCTGCAACAGCAAGTCGTGGAAGGCTCAGCCTAATTCCACCCATACACTGTGCTTTGCTAATTACGGCCACGAGCTATGCTTGAAAAGGGACAAGAGAGATACTCACCCTATCTTGTTCCTGCTACCTGGTTCCATTTGTCTATCATTCAGCTTCTCTCTCCTCTCAGGCGGACATTATTTGAGCTCAACACAAGACACAAGGTTTGGCCTGGCAAATTCTAGGAGGAAGGGAGGCAGGTAAGGTGGTTAAGAATAAGAATCAAGGGCGCCTGGATGGCTCAGTTGGTTAAGCGTCTGCCTTTGACTCGGGTCATGATCCCGGAGTCCTGGGATCTACTCCCACGTTGGGCTCCCTGCTCCTCGGGGAGTCTGCTTCTTCCTCTGACCCTTCCCCCTCTTATTCTCTCTCTCTCTCAAATAAATAAAATAAAGTCTTTTAAAAAAAATAAGAAGAATCAAATCCCCAAGGAAACTGGGTGCAGGCCAAAAAAATTAAAAAGAATATGATCAGGACTTCCGTACCAGACAAGCAAGGATCCACTTGCCAGAGCTGCGCTTTACTTCGTCTGTAACCGAGGGCAATCTCTGCAAGGCCTCCTCCAAGACCCAGCTAAGAGTAAGTGCGAGTGCTTGACCCAACGTAAATGTTCAATAAACATTAGCCATGCGGATGGTGCCCCCTATGGGTTAAAAGTGGTGCAGACATGCCTTAAAAATGATGCAATTTTAATCTAGAAATCAAAACTGAACCAATGAGATACTATTTTTTAATCCAACTGCCACTGACAAACACTAATACACGTCTAATTCCTAGTATTGGTGAGAAGAAGTCCTTTTGACGTAGGAAGGCTGACGGGACTCCATTTTAGAAAGGCTCCTTCTCTGCTATTTTGTGCCTGGCCCCATTTACTCATGTTCCACATTTTGCCTCTCAATCAGTGGAAGAAGCCATGTTCCCACCTCGAGAAGGAAGCAGGAAAGTGAATCCTTCTCTGAGTTTCATTCTAGGCCCCAGACACCTGATAGCACCTAAGAAGAGCCAGATCGTGTTCTAGGACATCAGCTCCCAACAAATCTGGGCTGGCACCGGCATCAATACCCCTACCTTTGGCAATTTGTGGAGTAACACCTAGTGTTCACCGACACTCTCCTTTCATCAGAACACATACTCTAGACCCTTTCCCAGTATAAACCCCTGGCCCTAAGCAATGACGAGACTCATGCCCCTTGCCTTCTAGTCTCCCAGACACTCCGTCTGCTATTCTCCGTCACTCACCCTATTCAATGAACTCTGCTTCCACTTCCGCTCGCTCCCGTTTGATTTCTATCCTGCGGGGAGCCAAGGGTCCTCCCAGCGGGTCGCATGGGACCCGCCCCTGGGTTCTTGCTCTCAGCCTGCCTGCATCGCCCTCCTGCAATGATAGGACTATACACCGATGCAAACTTCCGGAAGCAAATCAAGGCAACTCCTATTAATTACCTTCAAAGCATACATATCCGTTCCCTTACAAGAATGTACTTAAGGACGTAATTAGGGACATGTGCCAAGACACACACCCAAGTGTGTTAACTGCAGCATTGTGAATAATTAGCAAAAATGGGGGAGAGGGGCATCTAAATATCCAACAATGGGACTTAAAGAAGTGATGATAGAATCCTCTGCAGTCATTGGCAATTATATCGTAAGGACATATTGAATGCCATGAGAAAAGGCTCACAACATATTTTAAAGTTTAAGAAGCTGGCTCCAGAACAGAGGAGAATTTTTAATATTCTATATAACATAGATGCTGCAGATTTACTAAACTATTATGAGCAGTCATCTCTGGGCAGTGGGATAAAAGCTACAATAATCCCTTGGTTAATAAATTTGATTTACATATTTTGAAATGGTGCCTTGAAAGAACTTAGCCATTTTTCAGAACTGCCGAACAACTCTTGGCAATAACTAAGAGGACAGGAAGGCTTTGCTTAGCATCCTGCTGCCAGCCACTGCCTGGGGGCCTGCACCCTCCAGGCAGCTCCCCACCCCAGCGCGGGGCTCAAGTTCACACCCCCCTTTCCTTCTCTGCTTGCATTCCAGGTGGTCTGGAAGGAGGTCTTCTCTTTGTGAAGACGGATTCCGAGGAATATGTATGCAACAAGTCATGAAAAGACTTATAAAAATTTTTTTTTCAAATGTGAGTGTACTTTATCAAATAGAGCAAAGCAGGAAAACATTATTTTGGAAACAAATGGAATGTAACAAAACAGAACGAAAATGTAGAGTGTAGTGGCCAAAACAAAAAATGTTCCCATCTCCGTGCCCCTGTACCCCGTGACAACGTCTGCCAATGAGAGAATATTTTTTTTCAGTCTCAGAAAATATCATTGGTGGGCAGAGCGACTTGTCTCAAGTGAGAGACTGGGCTCCAAGCCCCAGGTCTGCCCTGAGCTGGAGAGGAGTTGGAGGCTTTTCTGTTATGTAAATCGTCTTTAGTTTAATGCCGTCTTTTTTTTTTTTTTTTTAAGATTTTATTTACAGAGAGACAGCCAGCCAGATAGGGAACACAAGCAGGGGGAGTGGGAGAGGAAGAAGCAGGCTCCCAACAGAGGAGCCTGATGTGGGGCTCGATCCCATAACGCCGGGATCACGCCCTGAGCTGAAGGCAGACGCTTAACTACTGCGCTACCCAGGCGCCCCTAGCTTAATGCCTTCTTGCTACACTCCCTGTTTTGGAGAAACGGATAAAAGATATTAAACCGAAAAGAGTTGTAATTTATTTCCCTCTTTGTGCTTTTCTGTATTTTCCAAATTTTCTACAGTGGATACAAACTGCCTGTGTGAGCAGGTCACTACTCTTACTTTGCGGAGAGGCGTGAAGTCACGCAGCTGCCCCCACCGCACCATCTCAAGTGCCCTGGAAAGAGCTCCTGGGCCCCCTGAAGTTGCTGGAAACTCTTTGAACGGAGGACAAGAACTCTCATTTCAATGAAATAGAGCTTAAGATGCAAAGTGCTGGACCAGAGGTGAGGGGGGCAAGTCTCCTTTCTCACACCGTTCTGTACACATCAAGGACCTTAGTAGGGTGCCCTGGGAGGGGCTTTTCCATCGACGGGTCCACTGTTTAGTAGCTTGGCCCTCCTTCCTAAGTCCTGCCCCACAGACAACGCTTGGGGTCACGTGGGTCGATTCCCCGCCCACCCTGTCTCCCAGCACCCAGTTCCATACTGGGGGCCCAATGCCCTGCGGCTCACGGGAATGGCGCTAGTACCGAGAACAGCTCTCTTAGCGCCAACACAGGCATCGCCTGGATTCCCTCTGCTGCGTGGCCTCCGAAAGGACTCAAAGCCTTGGACTCACCTGGGTCCTCTTGGACCTTAACATCCCACAGGAGCGATCCCAAACCTTGTGTGGGGCGCTGGTTGTTTACAGCTTCCTAGCCCTCTCTGATCCGCACAGGAGATGCAATCCCTCCCCCATTCCCAGGAAAGAAGGAGGAGGCAGGGAACGGGCTGAGTCAGGAAATCAGGATTTCCTGCTTGAACCAGGCCTCAACCGCAGGTGCACGAACTGCGTCAGAACCACCCTTTTCCTTGCTTGTCTCCAGTCTGAAGGGACTCACAGGCCTCCCGGGCCGGACTCGCTCACCAGGTCTGAGCCTCGGCCCGGCCTCCCGGCTTGTTACCGGAGCTGCCCAGGGGACAGGTGCGGAAGCCGCTGAGACCTGGCACCAAATCCCGGCTGCACCCCTTCTCGTCCAGGCCCCCCTGGCCAAGTTCGTCCCACTCACGGAGCCTGTGTTCCTCACCTGTAGGGCGGGGACCGCGGGAGAAGACAGTCACGGGCTCCGCTCCGTGCATCCCAGCTGTGATTTATGAATCAGTTCACGCCTTACGTCCAGCCACATGCAGATGTGCTCACAGTCCTCACTGTAATGAATCAGAGACCCAGAACCTAACGACTATTGGTTTATTTCTCATCAGTTTTCTCCTCAGCTTCACGGAGCCCCCCACACACAAATAATATATAAAAATAACAAGCAACCAGGGGCCTCACGTAAGAGGGAAAAACTTAATCTCGGTTGTGTGTTTCTGCTTACAGAGAAAAAAACGAATAAGGCATACAAAAGATCCATTTTCCTACTTTTTAAATTTTAGAAGGGCACCTAAACTTGCATTAAATACACAAATAAGAACATACTATTTTTATAATAATGTGTTTGTATAATGATGTAATATTTTTATTATAGCCACATAAGGATGAAAAGGGAAAGAAAGCCACGGGAAGGAGGGAGAGACGCATAGAACAAAGAGATGGGGCCACAGATAGGACAGGGCTACAAGGGGGGGAGTCACTGAGAAAGAGGAGAAGCTTTGAGAAGGAAGAGAACGACAGAAAAGACAAACATGGCCCCCTGCCCACCCACAACCTCTGGCAACTTCCCCTCACCACGGCTCTAAATCAGGGGCCCCCTCCGGCCAGAATCCGCCCAAATCCTTTGCGATGGAGGAACAGCGCCATCTTGTGGGTCATTCAGTTACTGGAGCTGAAGATCTTTGGAGTCCCGTTGCTTTTTTACTACCGCGGACACACTTTTCTTTTCTGCAATTAAGAAAGAGGAATCCGAAGCGTCTTCGTTTTAGAAAATTTGGTGAGGATCAAACAGAATTAAGGAAAGGCCTGGCGATTTTCCTCGCCAACATCATTCACCTGCTGCAAATGTCTGACTCTGTTTCTCAACCACATCCAACAGAGAGGGTCACCTGTAGCAATCCCCACCGCACACCCAACGGAGCACGTCATGACAGGGACAGGAGCTGGCAGAGCCACTGGGCGTCCTGCAGGAAACGAGACAGAGATGGGAAGTGAGCTGACATGGCTGAGGATAAAAAGTGTTCATACTTGGGCAGAAAGGAGTTGGGACAACCACTGGATTCATGCCCCAGAAGATGGTATTCATTTCAAGGACAGATTCAGACCTAGTGATGCCTCCATGGCTCCTGGTGTTACTGAAAACCACCCCAGAAATGTACCTTCTTTGCAGCTTTATTTGCAATACGGAAATTTTGGAAACAGACTAAAGGGACAATGGGAGTGAACTGATCAAGTAAAGAGCCATGTCACCAATCAGTGGAATGGCATAGAGTCATTAAGAATGAAGCTGTATCAAGCCATTTGCTTCTATTCTGTGCACTTTTCTGTGTTAATATGTTTTACTTACTTTAAACGGATTACATTTTTAAATGATGCTGTGGAATATTTAATGGCTAGGTAAATATTCCAGGTGCTATGTTAAAATTTTTAAAATGCAAATCTGGGGGCGCCTGGCTGGCTCAGTAGATAGGGCATGTGACTCCTGATCTCAGAGTCATGAGTTTGAGCCCCATGTTGGGCGCCGAGATTACTTTAAATAAATAAATAAATAAATAAATAAATAAATAAATAAATAAATAAATAGGCAAGCAAGCTTACCTAGTAAAAATTTTCTTTAAAAAACACAAATCTGTGCGGCGCCTGGGTGGCACAGCAGTTAAGCGCCTGCCTTTGGCTCAGGGTGTGATCCCGGCGTTGTGGGATTGAGCCCCACATCAGGCTCCTCCGCTATGAGCCTGCTTCTTGCTCTCCCACTCCCCCTGCTTGCGTTCCCTCTCTCACTGGCTGTCTCTATCTCTGTCGAATAAATAAATAAAATCTTTAAAAAACACACACACACACACAAATCTGCATTATGTACTTGAATCCACACCATATGATATACTATATTATATATCTGAATGTTGCTAAGAGAGCAGATCTTAAATGTTCTAACCGCAAAAAAGAAGTCGTAATTATGTAACATGACAGAGGTGTTAGCTAATGCTATGGTGGTCATCATTTTGCAGTATATAAATGTATCAAATCAATGTGTTGTACATGATATTAAAAATATAAAGCTGTAAAAAATATAAATCTGTAAATCTGTAAAAGCTGTAAAAAATATAAATCTGAATAGGTGATGGTATGGATTTTTCTTTCTTAACCCAAACCCACTTTTAATTTGTGCTATAATGTCACATTTTATGTGTCCTTGTCAACCATATTAAATCTTTGCTGGAATAAAATAGAGAATAAATAAGGAATATAAGGTTTACAATAGATGCCCCGCTCCAAAATGTATATATGCCTGTAGAGAGAGAAGGAGAGCGAGAAGAGCAAGATACACAATGATCATAGACATTGAAACTGTCTCTAGGTGATGACTGCTGGGCATTTTTGCTTTATTTTATTTTATTTTTGCATTTTCTTCATTTTCTACACTGAATGAGTATTACTCCTTAAATCAGAAAAACAGTAAATTTTTTAAAGAAAATGAGTTTCTGCATTAGCCCTTCCATCCTGCCCCCACACACACACACACCCTTTCCAGCATGTCTCATGGGCCAGCTGGACCAGGCAGACCCTGGAAGACCAAATCAGAGATATCCTGGGAAGTTCAAGCTGGTTTGCAAAAAGTACCCCTTGCTTTCAATAGCTCCCAGGGCCAGCATTAGAGCAACTCCCTAATGAACCAGCCCAGTCCTGCAGAGGGGGTGACATTGGAAGCTGTTACTAATCAATTAGATATTAATATAAATGGGTTTATCAGCAGAGTGTGATGGTTCTGGGATGGGCCTGGAGTCAGGACGCTGCACAGACATCCTCACTCTGTGGTTTACTAATGTACAATTTAGAGCCAGTGACTCAATGTCTCAATTTCTTCATCTGAAAAGTGGAGATGTCATTATACTTCCCAAGATGGTGGAGAAATGAGATGTGATGGTACTCTATGACATTGCTGCTGATGCAGGTCAAAAATGGGCAAATACTGGCCATTTCTCGGGGTTCAACCTGTGCATGGAAAGTGCTCAGCACAGTGCTGGCAGGTGGCCAGGACTCCCTCAGCCTCCAGGCGATTTTATCCCCATTTCACAGATTGGGCTATAATGGTGGAAAGTGGGGGAGCGGGGGCTGCAGGAAGGCATGGGGGCCTATGAGGGGGGCCAAGGCAGACTGAGATGAGAAGCCTCAGAATGGTGCTGAAGGCTCTGGAAACACAGCATTGCCAAAGGTTGGTCCCCACCTCCCTTTTGTCATTTTAAAGCCACCTCCGGACATCCACACACACACATACCCAGGACCCTCCTGACCTCACTGAAATCACTTTCATGAGGCAGAACTTCTCCCCTGAATCTGAGCCCTGCAGGATTCACCTCTTGACCCCAGAGAGCTGACGTCAGGACAGGAACCCCGAACCCTCCCTTCAGCAGCTCCCCTGGACACATGTAGGCAGGTGCCTCCCACTGGATGGAAGGCACAGAGACTAATTTAAGCAGCCTGGTTGTGGTGCTTCCCTCGGTCCTAATTAACTCAGTTGCTGTAAGTTACATTGCACTGGGTACTGGAAGACTCGTGACCAAGGAGTGGGGAACCATGGGGGAAGGGGGTCAGAGAAGGAGAAAGCCAACACTAGTCAACTTGTCGGGACCTTTCATGGGGGGTAATACAAAGTTGGGTATTTCTTTTAAATATCAGATTCTGAATTAACTTTCATCTCAAACAAAAGGTCTGCCCTGCTCCAGCCAGAGCTGCCAATGCCTCCATGCCTTTGATAAGGACTTTGAGTTTCCTCAATGACATCTTTCAGACTCAGATGAGTGGGAGCACACAGCTGGTGGCTTGGGGGTACATGAAAAGGGAGATGAGGAGGAGGAGTGAAGGTGTTAGGGGCTCTTTTATCCTTGGGGTACTTACTCCAAGAATAACATCTTCAATTCACATTAGAAAGATCTACATGGCTTGGTCATTTAATGCTCCAAACAGCCCCGTGTGTAAGAGTTTTAAGTGAACACAGGGGCTCAGAAAAGCCAAGGGTCATGCCCAAGTTCACACAGGAAATATGTGAGAGAGCCAGGACCCAAACCCACATCCACTGTCTCAAAGACCCATTCTCTTTCCAAATTGCCACAAATCTGAAGGAGGATAATTGGCCTAGAATGGATATTCCCAAACCAGGGAGTCAGGGACCCAATTATGGCAAAGAATACAGACAAATTATTGGCAAGGAATCTAATTCAGATGGGACATCAAGCATGGTCCAAACACTTGGAAAGATGAAAGTATGACTGACTTACAGAATTGGTTACTATGGTAACAAACAACTCTCAAATTTCAGTGGCTTCCAACAACCAACATGTATTTCTACTCGGACTACACACAGGCTGCAGGTTGGTCGAGGCTGAGCTCTGCTCTGTTCCATGCGTCTCCTCATTCTGAGAGTCAGGCTGAAGGAGCAGCCCCTGACCCTGACAAGGTGCAAGAGACCCAGCCACGTTACACAGTCACATCTGGCCCAAACGTGGAGTGCCAACGTCCACAGCCCTCACGGGAGGCCCAGGAAGGGCAGGAATGGATAAGCCTCTTATGAGAGGGAATAAATAATCACGAGCATGAACGCAACCTACCACTTTGTAGACTTTCTCAATCAGCAAATTCTAGAGGGAGAGCTACAGTAAGAAGGCTTCCAGAATCAAAACACTGGGAAGGTCCTGCTGAAGGAATAACTTGAAGTCTACTCCTAAAACCCTGATTTCCCCCTGCCTGAGCTCCATCAGTAATCTGTTACACGAATGGAGGGGGGGCAGGGTCTCCAAGATGGAATTCAATGTTTAAATATTGGTTTTAAGGTTCTAAGGTCAAACTTGAGTTGTCTCCACTTGCCTCTGCCCTGAGGAGCCTGTGAAGCCGCTTCCGATGATGTGGGAAACGTCATTCACTGCCCACCCGAACAGGACGGTGCCAAATGACTTCTGTTGGTCAACTCTGGGCAAGCATCTTACGGAAAATGGGCATTATCTTGGGAATTCAACCATTCAAGAAGCAGTTAGATCGTGCTGACGGTGTGCGATGTGAGACGAAGAGTAACAGTGCTCATCAGAGAACTTGCCGGTGAGTAGACTTAGCCTCCCAGCCTCGTGTGATGAGCGACACCAAGGCTCTGGGGACCAAAGCTGTCCGCACCAAATCAAAGACTGTAAAGGGACTAGAAATCGGGTGTGCTGATTCCTAATCTCTTTTCTCTACCTATATGGTTCCTTGATTAATGTACTTTCCATTCCAGCTGCTCTGTTGTGTTTTGTGTTAACCCTCCCTTCCCTACAAGGCAATGTGGGGCCCACTCCTTGATAAGAAAAGAGAAGTTGCAGGAAGAAACAATGTGCACCCAGAAAGCAGGTGTCAGCTGTCCATATCCCAGAGGCATCAAACCAGGGACGAGAATCCAGGATTTTTTTTTAAATTATGTAAATGATGAAAGCCACCTTTCACTACATCCTTTCCGTCAGAATTCTTGGAGCATTTGTGGCTTTGACTAATGAGGCTATATCCAAGAATGATATTTATGTTACCCGATAAAGACACCATGGGGTTGTTCCGGGCTGAATTTTGGCAACTTGCTCAATATTCAAGCTGGGCTTTTTTTTTTTTTTTTTCCTTCTATCTTATCGACCAGGTACAAAAGGATGTTGTTTAAATGAGAAAATCTCTTCCTTCGTGTACTGTTCTAAACTCAGTGGGTTCTCTTTGCAGCCAGGTGAGAAAAAGTTGCAATTTCAATGCAGAGAGCCCTTCTGAATGCCTGCGGCCTGGGAAGTATAATGAACAAGCTTCACTCTTGGACTGGTTCCCAGACCCACAACGCGAGAACGCTGTGGTGTCTAAACAGAAGTCCCTGGCTTTCTTTCAGTCCCTAGTCTTATTAGGTTTGACGCTTCTTTATTATGTTTTGTTCTGCATCTCTAAATCCCCCTTCTGAAGCATAATGCTGCAAACATGGGGTCTGCACGCCCAAGAGCATTGTCCCTCGGTCGCCATGGCAACCCAAGCGCATCCACCAAGCACTTTCCTCCAAATGAAATAGCGAGCCGGGCTCTGAGCTTGCACCTTGCATGCACCCACCCCAGTCAGTGAATATCCCCACGGGGGTTGCTGTTTATAAGTGAGGGTTGGCAAGAGCCAAAGGGGCCGGCGCAACTGTGTTTTATCGACTTTATTAAAATACCTGGGATACACATTCAATTTCTATTTATTGTTGTTTCACCTGTGCCGAGAGGGGAAGTGCCGGCCCTTGACAAATGGGCTGAAAGGCTGTCGAGTTTCACTCTGGAGTTGGTGGGTAACAGATGCCGAAATGTGGTTTCATAAGAGCGTAATGAGACTTTGTACTTTTACAGCGCCTTTCATCAGTGACTCTCAAAGCCTCCCTCATTAGTCCCCGCAGCCCCCTGGGAAGGAGGTAGGTGGTGAGTGGGTCCCCCCACACTGCAAGCCCAAGGCAAGGGGAGGTCTCAAGTAGTTGCCTAGACATAAACAGGACACGGATCCACAAACAGGCCATTGGAGCCCCTGTCTGAGAGCTGCTCTGATCATGTAATTACCCGGCAATCGTGCCCATCATTTGCATTTTTAATTCCACTCATTAAACTCACGGCTTCTGTTTAGGGAGACTTGTCTCCACACATCTCAACCGTCTGAATGCCTGTGGCTGGCCCTTTTATGCAGTAACCAGGCATCCTGATAGAAAGGTTGAGGAAAACATTCGCTTGGGCCCGCCACAAAATAGCCCACGAGCTACCTACACAGAATGGCACAGGGAACAGTGGCCTCCACGGACACGCAAAGCAGGCAGCTCTGAACGTCCCCATGTCCATGACTGAGAAGCCCTCAGTAGGCCCTAAGTCACCTGAAACCTTCCTCCCCACCCCAAACTACATCATGTTGTTCAAAGTGGGGGAGGCCTTGGATAGTATCTAACTCCCAGACAGGCCAACTTCAGATGAAGAAATCGAGCCCCAGAGAGATTCGTCAGTTAACTCCTAGCCCCCCAGCGAGGCAGCGGCCGAGGAAACCCAAACGGCCCGCCCTATGGTTCACCCTCCTCGCCTATGTTAGCTGGACGATCCCAAGACAAACTCACATGGAAAGCTTTGTACCACGTGTGTGGCCCTTGAGTGTTAGCAACACGAGCTCCATACTCGCAGGGATTTTGTTTGTGGCGTTCTGCTGGCTCCCAGAAAAGAGAGCCTACTGTGTAACAAACTCTCCATAAATGTTTGTTGCCGGTCAGACCTCTGCACTGATCCTACCCAACGTGGTTCCGTTTGAAGGACAAGGAGCAAGGACTCAGAAAATCCATTTGAGCCTCAGCCTTTTCATGTGTACCTTGAGGCACCATCTATGTCCCACCTGATTCCTGGAACCGTTGACCTTGCCAATGCCCTCTGCCTAGACGTATTTCCCTCGTGGAGAGCTCAGCTCGAAGGATGCCTCCTCAGGGAGGCCCTCCTTGACCTGCGAGTTTATTGTTCATCTCCTTCATCAAAGTCACTCGTTCCTATTTATTCTATTTTATGCCCTTTTTTGTTATTGCTGTTAGGACAGTTAGGAGTAGTTGAAACTCATTCCACAACTCTCTCCCCGGCTCTGATGTAATCTCCATGAGGTCGAGGATTTTTGTCTGTCTTGTTCACCACACTATTCCCAGGACCTGGACCGGTGCCTGACACATGGAAGTGGCTCAGTCAGTGTTTGTTGAAGTGATAAATATAGAAGGAAAAAACAATGAAAGAGAAAGTGCTAACGATCATAAAATCCAAAGTATTTGTTTCAAAACTGGAAATGTTTAGTATTCTTGTGCTTCTCCTATTTATCAACATTAGCAACTTGGAGCTTCATTAACCCTCTTAGGACTTGAGCAAATTTCAGAGTTGATGTGTGTGTACAAAACACGTCCATACAACATATCATTATCTTCCTGGTTCCAAGTGATCCCACAGTTGGTGTTCTCACTATCTGTCTCAGCCTCTGGGGCTTCATTAATATAATTATAGACACAAGTCGCCAGTTGGGTATATAATTGGGATTATCTATATAGAACTAATCACTGAGAGGCAAAGCCAGAGTCACCCAGGAAATCAACGGGTCCAACTGGTCCATTTTACAGATACAGAAACTGAGGCCCTGGCAGGTTAAGGTAGCTGCCCTAAGCCACCATCCGGCTAATGTGGGGAGATACCAGAGGACTTCAAAGAAACAAGTCTGCCCCTCTTATAGAAACGGAAGTTCAAAGGATGTAAGTTAAAATGACTTCAGTTAATCACATTATCAAGGAGATTTCCTCCCCCTCCAACTGTAAGAATCAGCCTGAAGAAAAACCATCCCCAAAGGGGACAAGTCACCTAGTGTCATCCAAAAGGAACACAGACACAGAAGCAAACATTGCACTAAATGTCCCACGCACACTCTCAGAGCCCTTCCCGCTCTTCCACACAGTGAACTACCTTCACTGATATTCTCTCTTTACTGTGAACAAACAAACAAACAAACAAAAAACAGAAGCATCACTGGGCCGATCAAAAGAGCACCACCAGTATCTCTTGGGTTTGGGAACAAAAATCAAATACAGGACTCAGACAATTATGATGTATCTCTCTTCTGTTAAAAGCATCCTTTGTAGTCTCCCAAATCTGCCCTTTCTCAGCCACTTCACCCCCCGGACAAGGCCCATTCTCCACAGGGTGCTGATATGCATCTGGTTTTCTCTTCTTGGCTGGGCACGAACTCGGGAGTGCCCTGCTCCCATCACTCCGCGCACACCCCTCTCTGTGGGAGGACTCCAGACCGTGGCCGCTGCAGCGCGCTCAGCTGCTAGCTGCGTTGCTAAGAAGCAGAGAAATGCAGCTGGTGGATGAGAGCCCTTCCTTGGCCTCCAGCCAAGAGTCGGTGTGACTCCTTGACTGCCGTCCATGCCCCATCTCTCTCAACCGAATGTCAGTCTGACAATTTCCTCAAAAATAGCTGCCCCTTTTCTAAATATTCCTGACAAGTGCAATTTGTCTGTGCCTCCCAGGGTGGTGTCCGACGGCTTCAAGATGTGCTTTATTCTCAAGTGGCTTTGCCACATGGGAATACACGGGGCTAGATCCTCAGTTTACCGTTGAACTGATATCTTGGAAACCTGCCCTTAGGAACGTTCTGTCACATTTCCGTCACTTGGCGTTTTTGAAAACACGAAGTTAGCCCTAAAAGACTGATTAATTCCTCTATGGCGTTCTGAGCACTCACCGCGTCTCCAAACCCAGTGGCTGTCACCGGGGACTTAGGTGATGTCGAACATTCTTGATCATCCCTATGGCTCATGCGACTGTTTCCTGCAGGTGCACTGGGGAGTCCCTCGAGGATGGGGACCACATCTTACTTGTCTTTCCATTTCCCAAACCAAGAGCAGTGCCTGGTCCATAGTGGGTGTCTCTCTGTGAAATGAAATGTAGAGTCTCATTTTTGTTTTCTTCTATTATGGTAAAATACACAGGACCTAAAACTGACCATCTTAACCATTTTCAAGTGTGCAATTCAGGGCATGAAGTACACGCACAGTGTTGTGCCGCACACTTTTTAATTTTAAAATCTCTTCTTTTTTTTTTTTTTAAAGATTTTATTATTTATTCGACAGAGATAGAAACAGCCAGCGAGAGAGGGAACACAAGCAGGGGGAGTGGGAGAGGAAGAAGCAGGCTCATAGCAGAGGAGCCTGACGTGGGGCTCGATCCCATAACGCCGGGATCACGCCCTGAGCTGAAGGCAGACGCTTAACCGCTGTGCCACCCAGGCGCCCCTAAAATCTCTTCTTAATAAAATAACTTTAAATAGGTTAACAGCTTTTCCTAAGAAATGAATAAACAAAAAATAAAATATAGAGCATGATTTAAAGGAGGCAACAAGGTATAAATATTGTTTCCTACTAAATACAACTGTTACTGCTGCTTAGCTATTCTGTGACCATCTCCCAGCCCTGAGAACACATTCGGGAAGTGGCCATATTGAGCACTCTGCTAGACACTGGGAATAAATAGCTGGAAAGCCGTGGCCATTGCCTGAGAGGGGCTGAAAGGCCAGGAAAAGACGGCTGCTTCTTTCTAATTCCCCACACCATCATGCAAACCTCACAAGGGCAGGGATATTTGTCAGTTTTTTCCCTACTATATCCTCTATACTGAACAGCGTCTGGCATCATTGCAGGCACTTAACGAATATTTGTTGAATGAATAAATAATGAAAGTCTTTCTGGAGAAGTCGGGGAAAGCTTCATAGAAGACATTAGATTGAACTTAGTCTTGAAGAAATTGTTTCTTGAAGAAAATACAAACATCCCTAGTGGGAGAACAGAGTCTGCTTGGAAGGCTGCGGGACCAGGCAGGTGGTGTGACCGGATGCTACAGGGAAGGACACGTAAGCAGAGACTGGGTCGTGAAGGGCCCTATATGCCAGGTAGAGGAAGCTGGAGTTTTCGTTTCTATCTTGCAGGTTTAGAACTTTGGGCAAAATGTTTGCATTTTGGAAAAGCCCCTGAATGATGTGCCACACTAGCGGCACTCACCGAAGCTCACCATTAGGGTCCCCTCTGCATCAGGAGCCTTTAATCACATGATATGCCCAGAGCACTTCACACTCCCACCCTGTCTGCACGATCCCTGATGAGCAGCTCCCCCCGCCTTTCCATCCCAGCCTTCCCACTGAAGTCCCTGCTCCCTGCACCATGTGCTTCCAGTGACAAAGAGAAACACAATGAAGACAGACCTGCACGAATCCACTTGGGAGGCTCTTCCCCATAAGATTACACTTTCAACTGGCTTTTTAAGTTCTTTCCATCCATCCTGAGTTTGGATTCTCCTGGAAGCAGACGCTGGGACGAGGACTTGAGAGTGAACGGGTTATGGGGAGTGATGCCAGGATGAACAAGTGAGCCAGTGGAGAAAGTGAGACACACAGTACAGGGCAAGCTGGTGAGTGAGCTACCATGGGAGGACTCTGGACCTTGGCCTTACCATAGAACTGTGGAGCGTACATCTTGCAGTTGTGTCTGGGGAGGCCAAGGAAGTTGGAGTCTTTATCCACCAATTCCTAACCCTTTGGCTAAGAATGCCCCCGGGGCATTAAATTCTGGACGCTTGGGGTCTGCTCTGTGCTTGGGCTGACAGAGTCTCAGGACAGAGAAGCAAGACAAGGGCAGGTGCAGTATGGAGCCCTCAGTGTGCACGGGCAGTGCCGCTGCACCTGCAGATGAACATGGAGGTGGGCCAAGGGGCTAAAAGCCGGGCTTCAGCAGCGTGCCACCTGCCCCACTGGAGGCTAGCTTCCCTTTGAAAAGACTGTGGCAGAGACAACGCTCTTTGTTCACATACCATTTCTCCTCAAGCACACAGGAAGACCACACGTCCCCAGCAACCTTGTCGTTAAGCCTCTTCATTCACAACTAAGTTGGGGAAGGGGTTGCCACTAGCCTAAGTTCTGCCCAGGAGGATATAGAAAGAAGTGACCTAAGTCCCTTCCAGCCTGATCCTTCAAAAAGTCCTGGGTGATCCACCGGTTCTCGTTTTGCCTTCCATGACTACCTTGGAGGCCATTTGTTTGGAATGGCATGTTGTGACTTGGTTAAATTAACATGTGTTAGCTGGAGCACAGAGTGCTGGATGGGGAGCTGCGGTTCGACCACAGATCATAAGAGAAACTGAAATAGAGATGTTTATCATTCGCAGTTGCTGAAGGAAGTACACAGCACACCTTGGGGGCCAGATAGGGAGGTCAAGACAGAGGGCAGACAGAAAAGAGCAATGGGACCTGGGGCACATTCCTTCATGAGGGCCCACAGGTGGAGTGCTTTGGGGTTCCCCAGCCATACCGCCATCGGTCAACTCAAATCAAAAGAGTGGGGTTTTAGTAAGCGTAAGGCATGCAGGGGCTGGGAGGTAGGGAGACCACTGATCATTCACAACAGAAACTTACGTGTGTTTGTGACACTGGGGCTACTGTCTACGGCGTGTGCTTGCAGGAAGGGCTAGCAACAGGATAAGTTTCCTGCACGTCACCTGGCCAAATAAGATGGATGGCAAGACAGCAATACCGTGGAGGAGCTCAGCTAAACCCTCGACATGGTAGGAACACAAGCAAGAAAGAGGGTTGTATCCCCGAGTCCCTGCATGGAGGCGCCTACCAAGGAAAGTCACTTAGATCACATCAGACTGAGAGATAAACAGTTGAACAAAGTCGCTTGGGTTGGGGAATGTATTTGTTACTGCCGTAGAGTCTAGCCTAGCCTGACTAACGCAGGGTACATTTGGACTCCACTGAGAATCTCCGCACGCCTTAGCGATATGCCCCCTTTCCCCTCCTTCCTTCAGAACTTGAAGAGAATAGTTTAAGGCAATTTTAGGACTTGAAACAGTATGCTTAAGTTTCAAAGAACAAATATGCTTAGCTGAGTGATAGTCTCGCAGTCTGCAACGAACCTGTGAAACCCAGCTGGTGTAATGGATTTGATAGCATCTCTCAAGGCCCCCTGCCCACTGGAAGACATCAGTTTTAGCAGTAAGTTTCCGCCTCCCACCCCTTCCACTTAACAGATCCAGAGAAACTACCAATTACCACTCGACAGCCTTGCGTGAAGCAGCCCTCGGGGTCAGAGGACGACGTCCTGGAGGGCCATTTGCAATGATTATGTAATTAATATTATCATGATGTATAACCACATATAATGGTTTCCGGAGATGAGACCTTTTCTTCCTTGGCCATCCTTCAGAGCGAGGAGGTGCTTGTCCTACCTGTATGGCATTCAGGAACATCTTTCAGCAGCCTGGTTTATAAGTTTTACCATACATCTTGAAGTCTTTTCTTGAAAACCCACAGGTCCTGGAAAGTTTTGAACTAGGTCGCGTGGCTCTATGTCACTTTCACTCTTTAAAGGCATCACTCTACACAAATGCTTGATTGTGGCCATTGGCTCCTCCCAAAGTCAACACTTATTTATTGACTGAGAAAGACATAACCGACCGAAACTTCACCCAGCTCAATATTTGCCTAGAGACAATAAATCTCAACACTGGCCAGAACTGAAAGTCGATGGCTATGTATTGTTACCTACTTTCTTTTGGCAAGAGCAATCAATTGGGTATGGATTTTGAAATAATTTCATTTTGATTGGAGTGTGGGACTAGCCTGACCGTGCAGGCAGAAAATGAAGGGTGGGAAGTGTGATAGGAACAGTGGCTCCTTGTAGTCCCACAGTTAAACGCAGTGCTGTGAGCAGCACTTAAAAAAGAAAAAAGACCCTGTCATCTATCAAGCATCCAGAAGGGCTGCTTTATGTGAGATGATGTCATCATAATGGCAGAGTGTGTTAAGCCCTCTGTGAATCCCCACCGGGGATTTGTCCTGCATGAGAATCAATTACAGAAAAGATAAATGGTACATTAGAAGTGCCTTTTGGCATATATTTCACTCCTGATATATGTTGTTCTGCTGAGCAACAAACGATTTAGATAAACCTCAAGGTCATGTTTGGACCAGAGAGATGTTTTTCATTAGCCAGAGAGTGACCATCCTGATAACAGAAAAAGCAGCTTGTGGAAAACCGTAAAACACCCACCTCCGCGGGGGCAGCCCCAGCAGCCTCCCTGGGCCGCCCAGATCGTGCTGAATGCCCTGGATGCTCACGGGAAGCCACATCAGCAAACAGACCGAGTGTGCCATCAGCTCCCGACTAGAGCCCCTCTGAGTTCGGTGGCCAATTATTGCTGTGACCTGTAGCCACACTTGCAGGAGGGACCCTGGACAGAGCAGCTCCCCAGCTCAATGGCTTGTCAATCACAAATCTACAGACCAGCTGAGTTGTGACCTTATCCCCCCCACGACACCCTACGGCCCCTGTTATCACAGCTGATTTCCTATCTTGGCCAAGCCTCTTGTTTTTCCTGAGACTTCTTCACAATTCCACGCAGGAGAAGGGAGAGTGTGTTCTTGCCTCCTTTGGGTCACCTGGGCGTCTGTTTCCTTGTCACGAGGTCTCAGATCCGTTGCACTGGGACATTTGTACTGCCTCGGTGGGCTACCGCACTGTCACCCTAGGTCATTCGGCCCAGTGCCCACACTGGGCCCTCCCTGAGGGGCCTGTCCTCCCCGGAATTCCCTGCAGCCTCAGCGGCCTGTGAATGCCACCCTGCTCCGTGTCTTTGTTCCAAGTTCTTAAGTGTTACTAGGGTACTCGTTTGCTTTCCTTGTAAAAGGTCACCCTCCATATTTTCATGAAGAAAAATTTAAGTATTTTCTCAGAATCTTGCACCAAGAAGCTGTCTCTGACCCCTCAAATCTCAGGTGTCTTCTCCATTCTTCCCCAGCCCTCTCTAGAGTCTGTACTGTAATTACCTGGTTATTTTTTGTCATGTCAGCAGCCTTAAAACAGCACGTGCTATGAGAAACCATTTCCATCTTGTTCGCCGCCTTTCTGCTCATTATAAGCCTGGATCTTGGCACATAATATCTACTCAACAAAGATTTTTGAAACAAATGAAAAAACCTTAGGACGTCAGGTGTCTGTGCCCATAGTTTTCTACCAGGGTCTGTCACGGTGGGACCAAGGACTTCAGAGATTCGTTTCTGTTTTCCTCATTCCCCAGATCATGAACCACAGAGGCTCAACAAAACGTAGGGACCGCATAAGGCCCAGCGTCACAGGCCTGTTCACTGTCCCAGGAGCGCACGGGCTGTAAGTGTGCACTAACCAAACAGAAAGGAACAGACCAGAGGGTCACTCACCAGTTCCGGGCCAACGAGCACTGCTTTCTGGCTTGTGAATTTTTCCCCTTCTTTCCATGGAGAATGTGGACCTGGCCAGAGAGAACAATGAGTTCGGCAAGAAGAGGGAAACGATCCTAGATCACAGGCACACTGGCATGTATGAGCTTGCTCTCTGTGCCCCCAAATCTGCATTGGGGGGCCCCTCTGCACACAGCGGCTCTGCCCTAGCACTCCCCACACTGCATCATGACCACCTGGTTGTTTCTCAATCCTTGCCTTCCCCCATGTGTAAACAGCTGATCTTCTAAAGCTAAGGTTGGGATTTTTTTAATAGCTTGATCGAGTTATAACTGACATACAATATCACACACGTACAGTTTGGGTAAATAGATAACATTTTTTTCATCCACAAAACCATCACCACAATCAAGACAGTGAATATGTTCATTACCTCCCAAAGTTTCCCCACTTCCCTGTGTTAGCCCCCCTTCTCCCAGCCTATTTCTCAGGCAACCACTGATCTTCCTGTTACTATAGATTAGTTCACATTTTCTGAAGTTTTATATGAATGGAATGATACAATATGGACTCTTGTTCACTGACTTCTTTCACCCAGTGTGATTATTCTGAGCTCCATCCATTGTTGTTGCATGTATTAATAGTTTATTTAAGGCTAAGAGTTTTTAAATTCTTATCTTGAAACTTTGAGGGCATCCTAAAAATTGGAAGAGATTGGGTTCTTATGATGTATTATAACACACACTGTCTAGATTTGTTCTAGAATTAGCAACCCTGATATCAACAGGAAACCCACCATAAGGAAAGATTCAGAACCAGAAAGGAACAAATCACAAGTGGAGATAAACAGCTAAGAGAACAGAGAGAAGGAGCTGGAAATATCGCCTGAATTTCCTTCTGTCTCTAACCCTCTCCCGCACTGTGCTTCCCCAAGACCCACTGTCACCAATTCATCTTCATCTGTCGCTGCAAGTATTTCACTTTGCTCTTCTTCCAAATGTCTCACCTTCACCATAAATAAAGCCTTTTTTTTTTATCACCTACCTTCAGCTGAGCAAGAAAGAGTGAAATTACCTCCCACTCAAACATCTCACTGGAAACCCCACTGATACTGTGTTTAGAATTTTGAATCCACTGTGACTTGAGACAAATGTTTCCTTTTCAGGGTTCCCACGTAAGGGCCCCAGTGCCTGGCTTTTTCTGCCTCCCCCACCACATCTCTGAGAACTCAACCCAACCGGGGACACTACCCACTGGTTATAAAGCAAGCTAATTTCAATACGTTATCCAGGTAGCCCAGGATCGATGCCTTTTCAGGTGGGAGGCTTCTTCCATGTCTTACTCTCCGTAACGAAAGGACTATACAGGTATAGTTCCCTTTGCTAAAACAGCTGAGCTCCAGGGGCAAGCACCGTGTCACCTCGTAGGCTGCTGCTTTTCCAGAGCCAATCCTTTCGGCCCAGAAGAACTGGCTCTCATGCCCCATTTGCCTCTTTGAATCCCTTAAATGTGTAAGGCCTTCCCTCCTTGGCTTCTGCGTGTGCAAGAACCCACATCCCAGAAGGCCTGACTGCGGTGAGAAGTCCAACCTGCAGCTAGCTGGCTGAGAGACGCTGGGTTTGCTCTTTGCTTTGTAAAAAGTACACTTATCCTTTGTGGCTTTTTCCAGAACTCCTAGCCTAAAACTTACCTATTTAATGGGCAGACTTTCGTGCATTAAATACCACAGATTCCAAAGCCACGGTTGAAGGCAGGGCTAAATGATTCCCTGGCAGATAAGGAAGGCGCCACTCCAGTGGCTGTAAACCTGGCCGTGAATCGCCAGGCCCAAAGCCATCCTTTATCAAGACTGGTGGGGAGTGTCCGGCCATTCCAGACTCTTTTTCCCTCCCACTCCACAAACAACCTGTGCCAGGAATTGGCTCATGCTTGCAGCAAGGGGTTTAATGACTTGGGACTCCATTGGTCATGCTGCAGTTGTATAGAGCTGTGCACATTCTAAGTCTTCAAAGACCCTTCCCTACCAGATCCTGACCTGTCTTACCTCCCTGACCTCCTCCGTCCCTCGAATCATCCTTCCAGACCATGACCATGTCCTGGGCTTTTCGTCACTCGACCCCCTTTTCCACATTGTCTCCTTTACCTAGATGGTCTCCAGGGGCCCCACCTCCCCCATCTTTGCCTGTTGAAAACCTGTCCATCCTCCAAATCTCGACCTAAATGCCCCCTTGTCCTTAATGCTTCCATTACTCCCCCAACCAAAAGTGATTTCTTTCCCTTTCTTCCTTAAAGCACTTAGTGCATTCCGTAAATACGGTAGATGTCCCATTCTGCCTTGGTTGTAGCTCGAGCAATCTAGAGGGCCATCACTGTATGTCTGACATTTGAGAGAACTTCGGGGCACACACTCCGCTTCCACATGAATCGGTGCACTTAATCCTCAAACAACTGTCTAAGTCCCAAAGAAGTTACTCAACTTGTCTAAGATCGCAGAGCTCCTAAGTCATAGACGTGCACCTAAGTTTGCATGACCCTTGCACTTAACCAAGGTGCTAGACAGTAAGCTCCTACGGAGACCAGCTCTCCAGTCCTCGCAGCGTGCCCTGCCTACAGTCACGGCCACAGACACAACACACACAGAGACACCAATCCGTATCCATGTTTACGCGTATACTCACACCTACGCAGGTGGCGCTCTACCTCATGTAAATGCCATGAATGAATAGAACACGTATTGTTTTCCTGTGGCTGCAGGCGCAAATCACCACAAAGCTGGAGGCTCAAAACAACTGAAATTTCTTTCACAGTTCTGGAGGCCAGAGGTCCGAAGTCATTGTCACTAGGTCAAAATTAAGGTGCTGGCAGCTCCCTCTAGAGGCTCTGGGAGAGAATCCATTCTTTTTTTTTTTTTTTAATTTTATTTTATTATATTGTGTTAATCACCATACAGTACATCCCCAGATTCTGATGTAAAGTTTGATGCTTCATTAGTTGCGTATAACACCCAGTGCACCATGCAATACGTGCCCTCCCTACCACCCATCACCAGGCTATCCCCTTCCCCCTCCCCCTCCCCTCTGAAGTCCTCAGCTTGCCTCTCACAGTCCATAGTCTCTCATGTTTCATTCCCCCCTCTGATTACCCCTCTTTTCTTTATCCCTTTCTTCCCCTCGATCCTCCTAGTTCTTATGTTCCATAGATGAGAGAAATCATATGATAATTGTCTTTCTCTGCTTGACTTATTTCACTTAGCATTATCTCCTCCAGTGCCGTCCATGTTGCAGCAAATGTTGAGAATTCGTTCTTTCTGATAGCTGAGTAATATTCCATTGTATATATGGACCACAGCTTCTTAATCCAGTCATCTGTTGAAGGGCATCTCGGCTCCTTCCATGATTTGGCTATTGTGGACAATGCAGCTATGAACATTGGGGTGCATATGGCCCTTCTCTTTACTACGTCTGTATCTTTAGAGAATCCATTCTTTGCCTCTTCCACCTGGAGAGCCGGGGCCTGCCCGCTTCCCTTGCCTTGCGAGCACTGCACTCCAGTCTCTGTCTCCACCTTCACATCGGCTTCTCGATGTTTGTCGCCTCTCTCTTACAGGACACTGGTGATGACGCTTAGGGTCCACCCAGATAATTCAGGGTAAGGTCACCAGGTCAACATCCTTCACTTACATCAGCAAAGACCCTTTGGCCAAATAAGGTGGCACATTCCAGGGACTAGAACCCGCTCTTCCCGGGCCAGTGTTCGGCCAACTCCAACAGCCAACCTTGACTCTTATTCCTAAGACACGGGCGTCCGCTGGCGGCTGATTTGACAAATTAGCATGTTCTAAACAGCGCGGTAAAACTCTGTAGGAGCCACGTCCTCCGTGCCTGATAAAGAAGCATTAAAAACGACCAGAATTGCACAAAAGACTTCTTCTAGAAGCTGGGTTCAAGCACGAAGAGTATACTCTTCAATAGAAAAAAGAAGCAGAGCTCATTCCCCTCAACAAACATATTGTAGGTCACATTTTTATGGCTGAATCAACAAAATGCTCGCCATAAACTACAATTTTGTGCGACACAAACTGTTTCAGAAGCGTTCCTGCTGCCAAGATGAGAAGTAGATACAGCTCGCTCCGTACCCCGGTGTCTCTGAAAATTCTTTCCCACGTATCTCGAGGCTGCCGGTGCTAACGGCAGGGATAGGCTATCACCCTCCCGCAACCAGCCGGCTACCCCTCTGTCAGGGGCCCAGGGAATCTCAGAGCACAGAGAGTGAAACACTTCAAGGTTCCGTGGCAGGAACCCCAGACAGCTGCTGTCAGAGGAAGTTATGTAAGCATTATTAACAAGGGCCAATGCGAAATCACACGCTTAGGTCGAGCCCACCAACTCTGACAACGTCGATGCATGAGGCTTTGCTACCAATCCTCCGTTTGGGAAACAGCCTCGCTAGGTGATGCTCCGATGTGGAGAATGCCCAGTAGGCCTTTGGTCAATATGATTTTATGGTTTGTTTAAAAATGGTTAAATAGCTATTAAGCTTCCCTCTCGCTGGCCTGCCTCCCTGCCTGCATATAAGTCATGCGTGCATTTGCTCTCCCTCTAAATCTCCGGGACACGTAAACACACACACTCTCTGTAGCTTGATTGCTCCATTATGGGGAGGAAACATCATGATTTTTCCACCCCTGTTGAAGGTTAAGAATGCAGTCGCAACCATGACCGTGAGCTCACCAGCCTTCAGTGACAGGCTCGGTCGCTTACAAGCCACAAGAGCTCTCTCTGCCCTGAGACGCAGCCAAGGGTGGGGGTGCTGGTGGTGGGCAGCGGGGGGCCTTTCTGATCCATTCTCTGTTTCAAAGAGCTCAATAAAATTGATAGAAATTAGACAGCTTTCTTTTCCTGGCGATAGTTCACCCTACCCTGTTTTATTTCTGCTGGGTTGTCACTAACCGGCCAGCCAGGTTGTTAACTACCTTTATTGCTCACAGTCCAGGGAGTCTCAATAAATGCAGCCCCAGAACCCACAGTGCGTGCTCCCCCAGGACCCTCCGGGTTCAGGCAGGAAGTCCCCTCCAGAAGCAGATTTCAGGGGCTGCCAGTTGGACGGCCATTTTGGTCAGGAGCCAGGCCCAGTTTCTCTTCCAATGTCACACTTGGGGGAGGCTCAGCAGCCATGAAACCTCTCCTGGGACTCTGTCATCCAACTGTTACACAGAACATGGATTTGCCTGACAAGCCCTGAACAGCACAGGCTCTTTTTCCCAAATCCTTTATCTATGCATCCCAAGAAGGTTCCGGTTAGGATAGAGCTATATTTTATACCACTCGGCATGTTGGCAGTTCTCTCCTTCCCTAACATGTGATTTAAGAATAACAGTATGTAAGGACCCAAGGTTAATACAATAATGAAATCCAATCTTAGCACGAACAAGGGAGCACGGAGATGAACACGGGCTATGCTATGGAAACTCACAAATTTGGGGATGCCAGATGTTTACCTTTTGACTCACAGAACAAATCCTTATTAGCTAAACAGATCATAAGAAGAAAGGTGGTGTTTTCTGCAGTTTAAAAATATGATCGGAAATTCAGAATTTTATTCATTAACATTAACTTCTTCATTCACTGGAACTGGAGGAAACAGAGGGTTTTGTCTATCTCTTAGAGAACTCAAAACTGTTCAGTCCCTTCTTGATTGCATCTGTTTACTGTGGAAATAAAGGAGGCTTCCATTTCACCAAGAGCGGAAGATGTCAGTGCTAACCCTGCCACAATATTCCTTCAGGGACTCCCAGGAAAGAAGAGAAGGGAGAGAGGGATGGAAAAGCAACAGAAGGAGCCGAAGAAGAAAAGATCCAAAGTCTCCAGGAAGCTACTGACATAAACACATTGTCTTTGTTAGAGAATTCTACTCATCCTAAGTTTTTGCCCACGTCTACAGAGAACACACCCATTTAAGGCTAGGACGCAGGCCTTGTCTTCTAGACGCCATTTGGTGGTATCAAGGAAATGCAGAAAAGGAAGGTCTGCCCCTCAAAAAACAAAAACAAAACCCTCCCCCATGATGCATTGACTCACCACTGTGTGTTGAGAATGGCCTTTTCCCACACACTCCTCCTAGGACATGTCTATGGCAAATCTCTTGCTCATCAGCTTGTGTAATACTTGCAAATTCTTCAACAAAGGAGAGAGCAAGAAGATTTAAGGATGCAAAGTGAACTAAGGGCAACAGAAATGGAGGTCAGGAGTGGGGTCCCTGCTGGTCTGTATGGGGGTTCTACCCAGATCTGGACAGGTGCTCGGGCCACAGTCTAGTGAGCTACACTGGGAGACTAGAAGGCACTTTTGTGGGATGGGGAGAGGTGTGCCTTTCTCCTGGCAAACTCAGAGCCACGGCAGGGTGTGCAGCTTGGCCATCAGCTCCCTCTCTTCTCCTCAGCCAGGCCCCCTTGTGGGGTATGCACGTTGCACAGCCCCAGGCTGGGGCTCTGGCAAGAAGGCGAAACCTCGACTTCACAGCTTCATGTGGGGACTGATAAAGAAGAGCTTCCATCAAGAGGCAAAAGGGAAAAAGACCTTTGCGCCATTTTTATTATTACTTGAATTCATGTTCCCAGATATTACTCTAAATACCCCCATGTGTCTTCGATCCTGTAATGGCTGAGACACTGGCATGTGCACTCACCATAACTGTCTAGCATGTTCTCTACACCTTTTCTGTCTCTGTACCCAGAACCTACCATTTTCCCCATCCCTATCTCCCCCATTGTTTCCCTGTTCTCCTGACATAAATAAGAAACAATATGATGGATGGATCTGTGGCATTTGCGTTGCCGAATTACCATTCAAGAAATAATTCGTGAGTCTAGACCATTCTAGACCTAGAGCATGCTCTCGGCCTACATCTTCAAAATCCTGGCAATCCCAGAAAGTCTAGCCTCATGTATAAATCTTCACACTTACTTCCATGCAAGGAAGGCAGAATCAAACATGTGTACCTCTCGTGCCCAGGGATCTACAGGGAGAAAATGGAGGGGCTGGGACTGGAACACAGGAGACCCAGGGTTCATGATCCCAGGGAGCGTGCAGTGAAGCTGGGGGTGTCTAGGAATGCTCCTCCAGATTTAGATTCTGCCTTTCAGATTTGGTATCCGATTTCTTGCTCTGCACCCTAGTAACATGGCTTCCAAATAGAAACCGGGCCCATGAGCAACTGGGCAGGGTCTGGGTAATAAGCCCTAGGTACGCTGCCATTCAACCAGCACCAAATATTACTGAACAAACAGGTGTAACTCTAGGTGGGCCAGGGGCTCCCTCAATGCCTTCACATTTCACGGCCAAAAGGACAAACCCCCGGGCTAAGGAGGACAAACATAGCGCTTACCGGGTTGCCTTGCTAAACATGGCAACTACAGACTGGGAGAAGGGACAAGAAGTTTCTTTTACTTCTTCCACTATCAGTAGGTGCTACCCCATCTGTATTTTCTATTGATCAAAGTAATGGAATTTAACCTCAAATCATTGTTGCTGTGCTTGGAAATGTTGTTCATATATAAGAAATATTCGCAAAATTCTTTCAGGTTTAAAGACGTTTCTCTCCACTCTTAGCTAAATTACTAAATGAAGAGACAGATCATGGGAATGGCCAATATGTCTCTAAGTGATGGTCTATATTTGATTTTCCTCTTGCATGTCCTTCAATTAATACCTCAAATATTTATTACATTATTTTAATAGTTGCAAAGGACATGTTTTCCAGTATATTAGATGCATACTTAAATATGTTTTTATCATAATCTTGGAGCTAAGAATTTAAGTCCAATTTGTGGAAAATGTCTCTCACCTAACCTGTTTAGAAAAACTAAATCTTATTGTCAAACCAATTATCCAGTCAAACTCACTTTAAGTCAGAAAAAGTCCAATTTTACCTTGTTAACTCAAACAAATGTGTTACTACAGGCTCCCAAGACTATTTCCTTTGTTCTGGAATCTAATTCCAAAATGGATGCATGGGTGGCTGGATGAATAGATTAGAGCCTTGCCATGAGTTCATCACCTGGATGAAATAAGGTGTCTTCTCCCTCCATATTTCTTTTTTTTTAAATTGTGGCAAACAGCACATTATATAAAACACCCCATCTTAACCATTTTTAAGCGTACAGTTGTACAGTGTTAACCACATTCACCTTGTTATACAACAGATCTCTAGAAATTTTTCATCTTGCAAACCTGAAACTCTATACCCACCAAATAACAACTCCCTGTTTCCCCTCCCCCCAGTCTCTGACAACCATAATTCTACTCTGTTTCTAGAAGGCTGACTTCTCTAAGTACCTCATATACAGTATTTATTTATTTGTGGCTGGCTTATTTCACTTAGCATAATGTCCTCAAGTTTCATCCATGTTGTAGCCTATGACAGGATTTCCTTCTTTTTTTAAGACTGAATAATATTCCATTGTATGTATATACCACATTTTCTTTATCCATGCATCCATTGATGAACATTTGAGTTCCTTTCACCTCTGAGCACTTGTAAATAACGCTGCAGTGAACGTGGGTGAGCAAATATTCCTTCAGTATTTCTTAAGAAAGCTCTTTTTGCATTGGTCTCATGACAGCCTACACTCAACAGCAACACATTACTAAATTTTCCCTTTTAAGAGTTGCCCTGGAGGTATTCCATCCCCAGAGAAAATACGCCATCATAAAACCCAAGATTAGTGAGAGGAATTCTTTTCTTTTGTAATGTGGGGAAAAGGTGATTAGAAAAACAAAGTCAAGAACCTAGCAGAGCACTGACAGACATCGTAGAGTTGGGTTAGCACAGAGGGTGTATGGAACTTGGGTTCCAGGAAATCTAGGCCCTTACAGCTATCCATGCCCCTATAAAGTTTCCGTGGACTCCCAGAGGCATACATAACCCAGTTGAAAGACAGCCAATGACCTCACACAGTCCCTGGAACCCAGTACAAACCCCACAAATGTTGGATTTCAGTATTGCCTAGCCCCAGAGAATGCATTGCTACAAATATACCTATACCCTCGTTTCACTCCTCCCCCCACTGCCAAAAAAACACCTAGGTAAAAAGACTAGAACATGATCAGGTAACAGGTGCAGTGAAAAATTAAATTATACTGAGCTGAAGGAAAGAAATGCGTTTTAACCCCCCAGCAGGGAAGGTGCTCATTCCCTGCTCCTTGCATGCCTTATTAATGATGATGACTGTTTAATCACATCCCCTGGTGGTGGGGGAAACATCTTGTTCCCATTCATTAGGTCACAATAACTTTTTTGTTCATCCAAAGTGCTTAGGATAAGGTTCAGTGCCTAATGTCACTGACAACACTTCTAATTGAAATCCCATCTGAAACATTGCACCTACATAATGGAGACCAGCCAAATAATTCCATGCCTTTCAGAATGTCTTCTTCCTGCTCCTGGGCTAAGCTCTTGTACCTAATTCAACGGCAAGCCCATTCTCTGAAGTGTTTAGACTGCTCAGCAATTGAGTGCCACTGCGACCCAAGATTTGCCGAGCGAAAGGAAATGTTTTTTGAACGAATGCATACCGGCACGCATGAATGAATGGATGAGGGAACAAATGAATCAAGAGCGTAAGGCCACAAAGGATTCAATTCCCTGGTGCCAAAGAAAATCAGAAGGAGGCCACTCCTCGAGTGTTTTAATCCTTCTTGCTAAGCACAGCCTTGACTCGGTTGACACTAATGAAGTCCTCAGCAATAGCTAATGAAATGTTCAATAAAACTAACCAACCTTACAGCCTGACCCCAGAAAAGGTCAAATGAGTCCATGACCCAACTCCACAGCCAGGTAGCGAAGTCCTGAGAGCTTTCCTTCAGATGTCCCTCAACGGATGGCTCTGCCACACAGCGCCCTGACTTCTGGCTCGGCAATCATTCGGATCTGTTGCTTTCCCACCCTGCGGATGGACCCACACATCCATTTTCCAAACCACAAGCCTCATGCCATCCCAGGGGAGTCTGATCGACTGAGCCTTCACTGAGGGTCCTTCCACTCTGCCAGGTCCTTCTCTTGGCTCAAACAAGCACCCCAAAACCCCACACTTTGACCTCCCAGTAACACGGTGATTCACTGATTTTGGCAATTAATCTCATCCTTAAAAAGAAAGAGATAGTAAGCAGATGCCAGTGAGAAATAAACATGGCAAAACTTTCTAGAAATTGTAGAGAACCATGATTCTCTCAGAAAGGTTTTGTCTCTGCCCCCTCTGTCCCTGGGTGTGAAAGTGCATCAATCACTCCCCTTATCGGAGGCAATAACCCGGGCAAGCAAGTCGTTCTGCAATCAGCCAACTTCCCGCAAACTCTGAAATGTTGACTGTGTCTGCAGATCGCACCAGTTTAGTTATTTTTTAGCACTTTGGCCTGTTGTGAAAACATTCTCTCCAATCCTGGTATTTTTCCTACACGCGCATAATAACTTCGAAATGTATTATTGCTGAGAAACCGCATTCTCCCTGCCAACAAGTCCCCAGAGGGAACGCTCTAGCAGAAGAAAAGAAGTTTTTACAATCCCTTCATGAGAGAAAGTCGCTCATCCACTGGACCTAATCAAGTTTTCCCAAAACATGGGCCACAGCTGACACCCAGAGCTGCACTCTGTGTTTGTGCTTTTTTTCTTTTCCTTTCCTTTAAAAAGAAATGGCGACAAACCTAGGCTTTTTTTTTTTTTCCACAGCAAAACATGATGGGCAAAACGAGCAACTACCATTGTGGGAGTGCTAACAGAGATTCTAGCCGGTAAGTAAAAGACTTCCCAGGACCAGAGGACTAATTAACAGGTCAGGCAGTAATGCACTCACGCAGGAGGAAATGTGTATTTAAAAACCAGGGCTGAATGTGGACGGCGGGCTGCTGTGGACTTGCAGCTGCTCCTATGGCCCCTGTGGAAAAGCATTAGCACGGGGTGCGGAAGGGGGGTGACCTCAGTCCCAGCGCCAATTAATGCGTTCCTGTCTCCTCCATAAATCAAGGCATGTGTAGTAAAGTGAAGCCCTTTCAGAGGCCTGTGTTTGGAAACAGGGATCTGCTTCTGGATCGTCTGATGAACACTTCAGTAAACATCCCTGCCACTTGGTGGCTTCATCTCAGAGACACTGGAGATGATGGGCTTGGCTGCGCAGAGCTTGCGCTCCAAGGAAGGGGGCCCAGTGTCCACTTTCTCTGTGTGCTTATAACTCTTGTGTGGAGGCTGACTCTGTGGCATGCACGTCAGCTCAACTGACATCCCTTCCAACAGAAACTTCTGTGAGCTGGCAGGCCTGCCCACTGGCTATCAATGTACTTAATGGGGATCCAGGGACATCAATGATCTGCCAGTGCCTTCTAAATTAGCAAAGAAATATCACCAATGGGCTTGTGTTAGTCTTATGTATTTCATTAAAGCTCAAAACATCTGAGTACCCACCATTTTTCAGTGAAAGTAATTAGGACTTTACAGTGAGCACGTATGGCAATAAATGATGTCAGCATTCTCAGTGATGGGCCTGAGCAAAATGGTGAGCTCACGAAAGTGCATGTGTGTCTCTTAGTTTCCTTTTACCACTGTCACAGATCGCCACCAAGGTAGTGCTTCAAAACACGCGGATTTATTATCTCACAGTTGTAAGGCCAGAAGACTACAATGGGTCTCCCTGGGCTAAAAGGGAGGTACTCGTCAGCAGGGCTGCGTTACTGTCTGGAGGCTTTGCAGGCATGCCATTTCCTTGCCTTCGAACTTCTAGAGCTTGCCTGCATTCCTCGGCTCACGGCCCCCTCCCCCATCTTCAAAGCCACCAGCATAGCATCTTCCAATCTCTCTCTTACACTGACCTTCAGCCTTCCTCCTCCACACTTCGGGGACCTTCGTGATTACCTTGGGCCCATCTGGAAATTCGAGGATAATCTCCCTATTGCAAGGTCTGCTGAAGAGCAACCATAATTCCTCGTTGCCATGTGACATGGCATATTCACAGATTCTGGGGATTAGGACATGGCGTTTTTGAGGTGCCACTCTTCTGCCAACCGTGGTGCGTCTGTAACGGCCCCTTTCTTCACTCTGTTCCCTCCTTGGCTGTATTGCCTCCTGCCATCAAGGAGACCGGTTATTCTTATTCGGAGAGGGCAACAGTTTGTCCTACTTGATGCTTATATCACGGCGTTCCTGACTTCGCCTTCATTTCCTGCTCATCTTTAATGGAAATTCAATTTACCATATATGCTTGCTTTTTACTCTACCATCCACTTGCATAATTTTATCAGCTGAACTGTTTCCTCATTCCTTCTCTACTATGAACTCCATGGCTGCTTTCATGGAACCCACGGAGCACTACACTGAACTGTGTACGTAGAAAAGACCCTACGAAAGAGGTCCCCCCAGCTGCCCACAGGGCTGGCCACAGGTGGGACCAGAGTAGGACTTGGCACAAGCCATCTGAACGCAGTCTTAGAGCTGACAGCCCAGAGGGGGGAAAAAAAAAGAGGTCCTCCTCAGCCCCGTGGAGGAGGGCTCACCAGTTGGAAATGGTGGCGTGGGACATGCCACTGATTTTCTCCATCTGCAGAGTTAATCTCTCTTTGGTGGACTTTCTCCCAAAAGCCTGTCCTGGATGCACGAAGTACCAATACTTATTGTTGCCAGGCATCTCGCTGAAGCTTTCAGAATAGAATGCATTTATGTCTACAAGGCCAGCTTTTAGAATTGCTGGTGTGATTTTAGGGTTTCATTGCCTAAAATAATACTTCTTTCACTGGAAAGTGCCTAAAATTCACTTCTAAGATTCACTTATTAGACATTCCTGTAACGTGAAGTTTCCTTCAGATGTTAAAATGAACGCTCCTGTGGCCGGGCTTATGCATGAAATACCACCGACTGTATCTCTATGTGAATGAGTGCCTGTCTGGCCTCAGCCGGGGTTTGAGAGGAAGCGGAGGGGAAGAGTATGAATACAGTCGGAGATTCCCGTCCCTGACTTCTACCCAAGCCCACTTCCTCAGAGAGTTAAGTCAAGTGGCCCGTGTTTCAGCAGGACTCTCGTCCTGTTACAGGTACCAGTTCACTTAGCCAAACAGTTCCCATGGAAAAGGGGGGCATCTTCTAAAGCACCTTCTTCAGACCTTCTCCCCCCACATGCATTCAAACTGCTTAAAACTCTCAAAGCTCTTCCACTAAAATCCACCGATCCGGGCATCTCGGGAGCGTGACACGTGGTGGAGATGTCCTGTGGGACATTTTATCACATACAGGCCAAGGGCATTTTCCTCAGGAGTAACCTGGAAATGGTGAGCACCTGCCAGGATGGTGGTGAGGACTACGTGAGAATCGCCCAGAAGGTAGGGCTGCTAGGGGGCCTCTATCCACAGGAAAGGGGGAAGTGAAAGGGGCTGAGAGAAGAAACAAGCCGTTAGCTTCACCGCTTTTCCTCTCTCTTTGAAATGGAGCACCACCGAGTCCCAAGCACAGAGCCACCTGCTTCTATGGACATCATCTCATTTCATCCTGACAACAGCCATTTTTCTAGCTGAGGGCATGAGGCTGAGGGAAGTGATGTGACGCCCAAGCTGACAGGGAAGTAAGTGGCAGAGCTGGGACTCCCGACTCTTACTTCGGAGTCTCTCTCCCCTTGAATATACCAGCCCGGTTCTGGAGGAATAACTAAACACCTCTTCGGGTCTGCCTATAATTACCATTTTGATACCAAGTGAATATTAAGAAGTATCCTTGCAGGGGCGCCTGGGTGGCACAGCGGTTGGGCGTCTGCCTTCGGCTCAGGGCGTGATCCCGGCGCTCTGGGATCGAGCCCCACGTCAGGCTCCTCTGCTATGAGCCTGCTTCTTCCTCTCCCACTCCCCCTGCTTGTGTTCCCTCTCTCGCTGGCTGTCTCTATCTCTGTCAAATAAATAAATAAAATCTAAAAAAAAAAAAAAGAAGAAGTATCCTTGCAATGTGCCAAGCTCTCTGCTAAACACGTATCACACTAAATACGCACAACCACCAGGGAAATAATACCAGTCCCACACGGCCGATGAAGAGCCTGATTCTCGGGGCGGTTAAGCAAGTCTCAAGGTCACACAGTCAGTGAAAGGAAGACTTCTTGGATTTCAACCCAGGTCGGTCTAATTTCAAGTAACTGTACATTTAGATTGATTGGGGTAAAGATAAAAGGAACAATCCCACCGCCCCACCCCTGCCGGGTTTGTTTTTCCTAAATTCACCAAAATGCAGCTTGTAAAATATTAAGGAAAACACTTTTAGAAAGGGACTTAAAATTGTAGCAGACCCTCGGTTTAGAGGAAAATCCAGACATCAGACTTGAAAGGGCTATGATATTTAGGAATGATATTTAGGAATGAACCAGGAGCTTTCCAGGGCAATTCAATTTATTTAATTTTTAAAAAGAAAGAAAAAATTGGTGTTTTGTTTTGTTTTGTTTTGTTCTGTTTGAAGAGCAAAGTACCAGGGAATGCTCTCTGCCCCACGCAGCATCCGTCATGTCATGCAGCATCCGTCATGTAACGCCACAGGCTTTCTGAAACCAACTGTGTATGTGTGTGGAATTATCCCCTCAAGGGAAGTGGCCGAAACTCTGTTACGTGAGACTCGTATAACTGTGCTGGACAGAAATGAAGAAAGACACTCTGGAGAATACTCTGCCGGTGGGAGGGGGACCAGATGACCCAAGAGTGCTGAGACCTGCAAGCCAAATGTCGCGTTCCCATTCACAATTCAGCACACAGCAGCATGGGTGAGAAGCACTTCAGAGCCAGCAGGTGCACACATAAGGAGCTGAGCTCCCTGAGCCCCAGGGACTGGGCATCACTTAACGGCATCCCCGGCTTCTCACCAGCCTAGCAGGTCCTGCTGACTGAGCCTGGTGAGGCGACACAGGCTTCAGCCCGGCACAGCCAAGCCCACCCATCCTGGCCACCATCGTGCTCAGAGTCCTTCCCTCGGCCGGCCGCCCAAACTGATGGATTGCATCCTGTCAGGATATCGATCCTGGTGAACTAGGGGACCCTTGGCTGTGATTAAAAGAACCTGAGCATAAAGAAAAGTCTTGAACTATCGATGATACCAAGCCACGTGGGAGACATTGCCAGAAAATCAACTCCGAATGGAATGGGATTGAGACTACACACATCTAGGGAGTGGGGTAAGAGAAGTTTCTACACAGCCAAAAGGTCCTAGTCACTTGTTCTATAAATGTTGTGGCCGTGAGCCTCTGTGTGGAAACCAGACTGCCCACCAACCCTTTTGCATGATGACCTTGCATCATACCCTTTAGCAAAAACAAATCAGCCCCCATAGAGCCAAGGGTACAAGAGTGGAAGGCGCCTGTGGCCACCATGTACGTCCTATCGTTCAGACTCACCAGCATCTCTTCCGTCCTGAGTCCACAGCTGAACAGAAAGGGCACTGCATGTCCAAGTCTCTCCCCATCTCCCACCTGTCTCCAGGTTCAAAGTCTCCAAGGAATTTATGAGCTTCCTTTCTACTTTTTGTGTTCTCTTCTGCCGAAGTATCCGCTAACCACGTTGGGTGTCCCTGAGTAAAGCAATCTGGGCCACTTAAAGTAAATGAAGGCACTCGTGTCCTTTGAGAGACAAGGCTGAGCCATGAGAAACAGAAGGCCCCTCGGTGGCTCTCAGGCACGAAACAGACTTGAGCAGAGGTAAACAGGGAAGCGGGAGCCATGACGCAGATCTTCAGCAGGATCTGAAAATCTGATTAAGAGCCACGTCAACCATTCACTGCACTGTGTGTTGGTTTTCGAGATGTGTTTTTACGGAGGGCAGTTCCGTGTCTAATTCGTCTTTCTGTCCCTTGCATCAGGCACCCCCACTTGACAACGGTAGGCTTCCAGTTGCACTGTGTTTCACGATTGGCAGGGTCCTTCCCCTCCAGTCATTCTTTGCACCCTCAGCCAAGAGCTTCTGAGCACCTAGTGTGTGCCTGGCACTGTACTAGGCCACAGGAATGAACGACGTCAGAACGCCTACGCTACTCATGCCGGGAGAAAGAAAAACTGGAAAACAGTGTGACAGATACAATGACAGAAGGGCCCCTTCTCCACGCCCAGATGGGGACAGAGGTCGGCTGAGGAAGCATCCTGATGGTGGTGACCCTGAGCCCAGTCGTGAGGGCCAATGTGTGACTGAGTCAGCTAAGAGACCTGAGCTCAGAGTCATCAGGTTGCTGCTACGGAATGGTGGGACAGGGTCAGCAGGGGTTGGAGTTCACAGGACTGGTGTTCCAAGCAAGGAGCTCCTCTCTTAACACCAAGATCACAGCAGGTTAACATCCACATTGGAGCAAGAGCTTTCTGACTGAGGTAGGAGAGCGGTGGAAGGGTGGCAGGGAGCAAGGAGGCTGGAGGCAGGGAAAGCAGGGGTGAGTGAGGGGGAGGGGAGCCACACCCTGGGTGGCTGGAGGGAGCTGGTGAAGGGTTACAGATGGAGAGCGGGTTAGGAAAATCAACAGATCTTGGTGATCCATGGTCAATGGGAGTGAAGGAGGAGTCAAGCATGATTCCCAGGGTCCACCTTAGAAAAGCCTGGTAGAAATGATGTCATTTGGAAAGGTGGAAATTCTGGAGCAGGGGCAGGGAGTCAGAGAAGGAGGTGGCCGTCAAGTCAGGTTGGGGCCCGTGGAATACGCTCTGGAGGTCTGTGTGGACACGTGCAGCAGTGCTGACCTCTGGCTCTGGAGCCTGGAACCAGGCTAGAAGAGTGCCCGGGGATCAGGGAACTCACTGGTTAAGCTCAATCCTGGTGGGCGGTGTTAGCCAGGGAAAGCACTCAGCACCGCTTAAAATAACCACCACAAACAAACAAACAAACAAACAAAAAATGGGTTTGGACAGAACCCAGGAGACACCAATGTTTAATAAACTATAGAAAGGGAGAAAATCCACAAAGAAGACTTTCAAAGCTTGTGAAAGAGAAAACCAGGAGAGTTATATGTCAATGATACCTCATTTTTTTAAGGAGGAGGATAAAAGAAAAAAAAAATCAGGAGAGCGTCATGAAAACAAAGGAAGGAGACAAGGAGGCCCCGAGGACAGAGTCTGAATTGTCCTTCACAGCTGCATTACTGTTCCCATTTTACAGAGAAGACAACTGAGGTTCAGAGACTCAGGGAGACGAAGCAACCTGTTCAAGACTTTTAGTTTGGTGAAGGCTCAACTACCAGGGTCCGGGTCAGGCGGGGCAGGGCTTACTCCCCCATGGCTGCGACCCACAAAGCAGGCTCTTAGGTTCATTCATTCATTCATTCATTCATTCATTCATAAAAACTGTAATTCCTTCCTACTGTCAGACTAAGTCACTGGAGGTGGCAGAAGTGTCCCGCACTAATACGTCGATAAAGGAACTGAAGAGGGGTTCTGCAGGTGCTGGGCCACACCAACATTTGCTAACAGGCCTCACAGCAGCTTCAGCCCACGCGCTCCTCAATCCTGCAGGGTTCCTGGCAGGTCCGCATGGGTGGAACCTGGGGAAAGGCCGTGGGAAGCAGCTACCCCTGAGACACCCAGACACGCAGTGCTGGGCTTGCTGCAGCGCTGGCCGAGTTGGGGGTGGGCACTGCCGCCCCGCGGGCCCGGCGTCCTCCCTCCCGTGCGCGAGCCTGGAGCGCCCCCTAGTGCACGTCACGGGCATAAACATGCCAAGGAGCGCGGCTGGAGACCAAGCGGGGCTGGGGCGGTGTTCTGCGGGAGAGACCGGGGGACGTACTCCAACCCTGATTTCTCGCAAATCTTCGGGCCAGTATGGCCAGTTCAGATGATCTGAAAAGGTTTTCTAAAGTCTTCGGTGGCCTGACCACGTTCGCCAGGACTGCGGATGACGACGAGCAAAATAACTATTGCGATCAAAACCCTTAAAAGGCTGAAACAGTTGGACAGCCCCCCCCCCCGCCCCGAGAGAAACCTGATGTTTCAGGAAGAGCGAGGCAAAGTGTATAAAGTGAGAGGAACATAAACCTTGGAACCCAGCTATCCTGAGCACACCATTAATACCAACCACACTGAATGATACATCCAATGAACAAAATTATTTTCCCATGGGGGAGAAAAAAGAGAGAGAGAGAAGGGAAAGGAGAGGAAAGAAAAAAGATACATACGTGCCCCATGGAGGATTTTTTAAAAGGCAGCAACAACATGCAAAAGAGAAAAATGCTGGCTCCTTTGTAGAAACAGGGAGGAGGCCACTTGATTTGGGATTCACTTGCTGTGGGAATGATGGAATTTCCCTCTGCACCCAGCTTAAGAGTAAATCAGTCTTGAAATGTACCAGCGAAACCAACAAAAAAAACATTCCCTTCTCCCGCATCTCTCATGCAAAGTGTCCCAAAGAGGCTTGGCAGAATGGAATTGAGCTGAGTTCTGCAATGAGAAAGCATATACGCTATAAAGGAACATTCTATAGAGAAGCAATCAATCCAAGGTGATTCATGCAATCAGTCAGTCAGAGGTGTAAATCCCTCGGGGCGCATGAGGTATGCCGCTGGCCTGGATGCCTATT
This sequence comes from Ailuropoda melanoleuca, assembly GCF_002007445.2. Lineage (NCBI taxonomy): Eukaryota > Metazoa > Chordata > Mammalia > Carnivora > Ursidae > Ailuropoda > Ailuropoda melanoleuca. The sequence goes on from NC_048219.1 coordinate 169,935,197, forward strand.
TTCTGGGGGCGATGAATGAATGGATTTCTCCCTCCTTCCCAGGCTCCAATGCTTTTAGCTATTGGCACTGTGGCAGGATTTATACCACGGTTCTTGTAAATTGTACCTTCTCTCTCTCCTTTTCAAAGGTTTCTTTCAATGAAATGCAGATGGAATTGTTGGAGAGCTGCTTGTCATGTGTTTATAGGTTACTTCTGCTCTACTGCTCATGCAGGTGTGTGTCTCTAGGCCTCTTTGTTTTTTATTTTCTCTGCCTATTAGGGAAATGGAAACATATGGATTCCTTGTTTGGGCCCAGCGGACCTTATAGAATGGTATCCCTGTTGCTTTCCTCACACATCTTCCTGCAATCACAGGGCTCTGAATTAGCCTCTTAATCCCCAGTGGAAAAGCCATAATACAGGGAAATTCAATAAAATGTATATGTGGTGTGAATGCCAAAGCATTTACAAAAATAGATGGCAACGTGGTCGTTTACACGCCCGCGTTAGGAGAGCCTTAGCTGGCGATGGTGAGGAGGCACAGTGTGTGTAAAGCAGCAGGCATTCAAGATGGCAGACGTGAGCCTGGCGTTCAGGCAAGCTAAGATTTTAAAATCTAGCTGGGAAAAACAAACAGTACTCAAGTGCAAAGAAATTGGAGGCTTGGTTTTGGATCTGAACCTCCAACATAAATATTTCCAGGTTACATGAGCAGTTCAATGCAGGGCTTCTTTACCTGGAAGATGGAGTCTAGAAACATATGCAGAGTGTTCCCGGAGATGAACGGCGAAGCCCCGCTATAGGCAATATTCCCATGTTATAATTTGCTTTGTAAATAAATAACTCATTTACTGGAGGCTGAATATGTTTTATTAAAAGGTCCCCCGATAGTCCTTTAGGAAGAGGAAATATGTAAATGTCCACTATCCCCAGCAGAGTGTTTATTAAGACTAATGGGAATACAGAGTGTCTATGATGTGGGAAACAAAGGCAAAAGAAAAATTAAATTTCCTTACTACTTACAGCCCATCGACAAGTCCCTGAAACAGGCTGAGTGACATTCCCCTAGGAACTCAGCTGCCTCAATGTTATTATTTTGCTAAGGGCAAAAGGTAATCTTAGCCCGACCCCCAGGTCCTGGACGTTTACTTTAACATATAAAAAATACCTTTGGAAACTTCCTTTATCTCTATCCCACAAGATATATGCTGGCAGTCATCCTCCAATCATATGACCCACCGAAATACGTCTGAAGGGTGTCATGACTAAGGTTTTATTAGACAGTAATAAATGACCTTTCCCTAAAAACAGCTACTAGCCCCCTCAGGATCCTGAGAACCTTGCTTCCGAAGTTCCTAGAGACAACGCTATCCCTAACCGCCTCCCAACTTGAAAGTATATAATTGCCACTCCTCGTGACCCCAGCGCAGTTCTTTCTGCACACAGGTCCTATCCCTGTGCTTTAATAAAACCACCTTTTTACACGAAAGACATCTCAAGAATTGTTTCTTGGCCATCAGCTCCAAACCCTAACATCTTTCCTACATCATCAACACTGCTCAAGGCATCAAGGCATCAAGTTTGTAACATTTTGTAATCAGGAGCCCCAGAATGATTGGCAGAGGTTCAGACCCGACATGGCTGGATTCCATGTGCTTCCTTGAGGCTTTGGGGAACACTGCTGAAGTGGCTGTCCCAAAGGAGTCACGCTGCAGAGCCCTGACACCCACGGCCTCTGACTACCTCCCCAACAAAACAGGCGGGAAATCTTCTGTTCTGGATGGATCAATTCCACTTGGGTGGACAGAGGCTTTAAAACCTTCTCCAGCCCTTCCCCGGAACAACTCCCAAGTTTGGAGACAAGGCTGCCTGAGGAAGAGCCTGGAGACATTCTCCCCCTGGTGGAGAATCACTGTATGTAAGGAACGGTTTCCGCCGTGGAGCCCTTTGCTGGGTGAACAGAGTGAAAGCAGAAAAAGGAGTCACTGAGAAGGAACCGCTTGGAACATTCTTGCAATGACCCTCATGACTTGAATTTGATTTTTTCTCCTTTCAAATTTCTGAGTGCAATTCTACAGTAGCTTTTTCTTTAAAGAAAATAATAGAAGGCCTAGCAGTGGGATTCCTGACCTGGGCTTGACACTCACCCCTGCGTAGTCCCAGCTCTCCCTCAAATGTATAACCTCGGGCAGGGTGTATGACATCCTGAGACTCGCTTTCTAAATCTGCAAAATGAGCAGCTCAGACAAGATGATTTCTGAAATCATCTCCAGCCTTAACATTCTAGGACTCCACATATTCAGTGTTAAAAATTAAATATCAAAATGTGCTACCCATACCATGCAAACACGGTGATGCTTGTGACTTAGGCAAGCCCAGAAGGGATCCCTCAACAGGGCCAACTTGGTCCTTCCACTCTCGCGTGGACTCCCTTCTGCCCATCAGCCCTCATGCACGAGATGGCTGGTCAGAAAACAACGACCGTACATGTTTTGTCACAGAAACATTTTCTCACTTGGTGTATTGCCAGTAGGAAGATGTAATAAACACTAATTAAAATTACCTGATGCAGGGGTGCCTGGGTGGCACAGAAGTTAAACGTCTGCCTTCGGCTCAGGGCGTGATCCTGGCGTTCTGGGATCGAGCCCCACATCAGGCTCCTCCGCTAGGAGCCTGCTTCTTCCTCTCCCACTCCCCCTGCTTGTGTTCCCTCTCTCGCTGGCTGTCTTTCTCTCTGTCGAATAAATAAATAAAATCTTTAAAATAAATAAATAAATAAATAAATAAATAATAAAATAAAATTACCTGATGCAGCATCTTTCATCCTGACAAATACCTCATCCCCCATCTTTACAGAAACAAATCTAAAAAATCATCTATGGCTCTAGAGAGGATAAAAGAACAGAAGTCTGGCCAGGCACCCTGTATGTGCCCTAAGTTCCAGCGGAGCCTGTGAATGCAGCTATTTCAAATGTAATTACCTCAGTCACCCCCCACTGGGCAGGGACTCTTCAGGTCTGCTCAGCTTCCAGTGCATGGCTGTTGCTCAATAAATGATAAATGCAATTATAATAATTAATAATTCATATATTAATAATGCAATCCCTTTCCCCACGCTCCGTAATTGCGCGCCAGCATGCCATGCATACACACAAGGACGGGGGCTGCCAGGCATCCCAGAATTTCTCCACACTGCCCTAAAGCTGTGTCCAAAGGTCACCTTGAGGAGGCCAGCCCAGCACCTGTGAGTCTAACAACAACAGCTGGCTTCAGTATTTCACTCTCTTTCTACCTCCTTCCCATTTCAAAGATTCAGAACTGTCTCTGAGGCCCAGGCCCGAGAAAGAAACGCCACGTTGACACCCAAGGGAGAGCTGCTAGCACCCACATCGTGACACCACCCCCCCACCGGCGGCCCCCCAGACACGATGCCTCCCTCATCTCCAGACCGCCTTCCTTATCCAAACACTGCAAAGAGCTGGGGCCGCGGAAATGTCCATCCGGACCCTCCCCGTCAGCGCCCATCCTGACAGCACAGAGCTTGAGGCGCGCAGAGCCGCTTATCTGGGGTGAACTGGTGAACCCAGTTTGGCAAATCCTCATCGCACAGTGAACAGCGTTCCTTTCAGAAGCAGTCATAAAAATCAAAAGCCCCAGCAGGTTATTAATACCCTAGCAAGTCTTCCCAGAAGAGGGCTAATGTTGATCTCTTTATCTCATCTGTGTTTTCTTTTTTCTTGGCATTCTTTGATTTTTCACAATGCAGGTAATTCTACTCTGTTTGATCAGAACTCACTCAAGTTGTCTAATGAATTTCAATTGCCCATTTATTTAGTTTTCCAACTGGTCTCTCCTCCCTGGACATTCCAAGCGATTTCCAAACTAGGATTAAAACCCCGTGTTTCTAACCCCCTCTCCACCCTAAATCCCCTCCTTTTCACTCCCCCTGGCGCTCCCCACCCCGACCCCCACCCGTCTGCAAGCTCTTCCCCCAGACCCGGCCGCTTTCTGCTTTCTGTAATATTAAGGCCTTCGTCAGCAGGAAGCAGGGAGGCTGATGTCATCAGACAACTCTGTAATCCTTCTGGAGCCCAGAAATGACTGACCTTTTGTTATGCATAAAATCCACTGCTACACCCTAACTCCGAGGGACCGGAAGGCAAAGGAGTCCTTTAAACTGATCATTTTGCTTCTTACAAATTGCTTTCCCACATTGCTTTTTTAGCTTTCCTTTTTTCCAGGCGCCAAGTTAAAACCAACTAAAATACAGCTTCTAGTTTCACCGTCGGAGGATAAAGTATCTATGAAACGAACTTTCAGATTTCACGTTCCGGGTGTGGACGAGATCCCATTCATCAAGCTCACGTTGAATCGCAGAGCTCTACTGAGCATGCCATTGGCACCGAGCCCCGCAACGAGCCGCTGCTGCTGAGACCATGTTCCCCGTTCCCACATCTGCACGACTGGGGCTCACTTCTGTCTCCCGTCTTCCTGGAGAAAGTGCTCTGCGCATGTTTTTGGTACATTTTATGCCTCACAGGGGCCGAAGGAAACCCTTTGATATCAGGTTTTCTCTCTCCCCTGCTTCTAGTTCCAAACCAGAGCCAAAGTATCTGTCTCTGTGTTAACACTCTCCTCCCAGACCATTGAAAATATCTTTGCCTTCAGTTCAATTCTTTGTTTTACTGAATTTGGGATTTCTCATTAAACAAATACGTTGCTCACTCACCTGTAAACCCACCTAGAAGAGAAGCCCAACATAGCAAACCCGTCCCCTTTCCCTCTAAATCTGTCTTCCTCTCATATCTTTTATACTAATTCGAGGACACCACCACTCTCCTAATGCAAGGGTTGGCAACCTTTTTCTGTAAAGGTCCAGAAAATACTCACTGTAGGCCTTAGGCCATGTGTTCTCTGTCACAACAACTCAATTCTGTGGTAGTGTGAGAGCCGTCATTGACAGTACATAAGGAATAGTATGGCAGTGTTCCAATAAAACTTTATTTACAAAAACAGGTGGTTCCCCAGATTTGGCCCTTGGGTCATAATTTGTCAACCCTTTGACCAGAAACCTGGGAACCATCATATCTCCTTCTCTCTTTAAGCCCATACATCCGATCAATAGATGAGTGCCAGTCTTACCTCCTAAGTATTTCTGAGCTCTGCTCTTCTGAACCAGCATTACGTTCTTACTTCACTTTAAAGAAGCTGCAGCTGCAAACTACAGAAGATGCAGGAAAGATGGCGCCTGGCTGGCTCAGTGGAGCGTGCAACCCTCGATCTCGGGGTTGTAGGTTCAAGCCCCACATTGGGTGTAGAGATTACTTAAAAAGAAATCTTGAAAGAAAAATAAAAACGAAGAAGAAGAGATGAGGAAGACAATGGGGCACACCAACCTATGTTCAAGGGAAACTTCTCATGCCATAGAAGATCAGAGAACAAATTTCTGTTCACTGTATTTCGTCAAATCTAAGATACCATTAATTGTAAGATGTGCCTTGTTTTATGCATACTACTAAGAAAGAAAAAATAGAGCCAAAACTATAGCCAAAGTTTCTTATCACTTAGAAATTTTATTTTATACTTTTTGAGAAAATTATTTTAGACGGAGAAGACATTGATTTTTGTTGTTTATCAGTCTTGTGTGTATAAAATATACATATATATGAAAATAAATTGGTTAAACTTCTTGACATGCAGGGCCTGATACATACATCCTTTTCTTTCTGGAGTCATAGAAGTCTGTACCTTTCAACTCAGTAGCTTCCCTTACGCCATCATATTCACACATACTCAGCCAGTGTCAATGCTGTCCCTCTCTGGATCTTACTAGAAGGTATCAAGGGAATGTTTGCCAACAACAGCCAGGACTCATATTCCTTCCTCAAAGGGCCCTTAAATGGTTTGTGGCTCAGAACACAGAGGATCTGCAGTTGTCCAGGGGTGGCGCCCTGAATAGCAGACTAATATGCTTACAGCAGCAACGACCAGGACATCCTGAATTTTGCCTGGCAGACAGCAATTACTAAACAATGCTGATTGCAGAGATGCTGATGTAAAAACATGTGCATCTTAGCATCCGTGAAATATGGTATATATTTTGAGTTATAACAAATGTTTTATGGCGCATATGTAACATTTTTTATGATTCCCCCCCACTTCAACTAGTTTTTTAGATGAACTACCGGCCATGGTTACCTATAAAATAATAAGAGCTCTTTTGCTTTACGTGCCAAACAGTAATTTTTTTAGAGATTTGGTTTATTTATTTGAGAGAGAGCAAGAGAGAGAGAGCACACATTCACAGAGGGAGAGAAAGAAGCAGACTCCCCCTTGAGCAAAAAGCCCAACACAGGGCTCGATCCCAGGACCCTGAGGTCATGACCTGGGCCGAAGGCAGATGCTTAACCAACTGAGCTACCCAGGCACCCTGGCCAGACAGTGAGTTGACAAGATCAGTCTCTATCAGAGACGAGGTTTGGAGCTTAAATAACGTTCTTTGGATGAGTATGTCACTATCAGCTAGACTGTCTCACTGGTGCTAACGTTAGCAATTAGGGAAAAAAAGATATAATTTCTTCCCCCAAACTCCTCCCTGTGGGCTTGAACAATTCTTATTTCCCTACTGATTTGGTTTGAAAAAACTCAGCCATGGTGACAGCATGAGCAGTAAGATTCTTGGGCTACAGTCTTCTAGTACAAAGATTATACCACGACGTCAAATTTGTGAGGTCTTGTGGGAGCCACAAGACACAAAAGGAAGAGCTAAGTTTCACAGGGAAAGCCCTCTGACCCTAAGAGTTTGGATCATTCTTCCAGATTCACCCTTGGAAGGCACGTGCACCCATGAAGGAAAAGCGTCTGGGGACTTCAGGCTTAGATCGGACAGCTCCCCATCTGGAACTGGGGCTGGCTCCAACTTCCCCATAGCATGAGTTGTTAGCTCAGCTTTTGATTCCAGAAACAGTGCCACTTACTGAGTTGGAGAGCTAGAAGGGATCTTGAAAAGACACACCTCCTAAGATTCCATCTGGGAAGACTGAAGAAAAGTGGAGAAAAGTACATCGGCCTGTGGGACCCTGGTCAAGAGCAGAGCATCCAAATCCTGCAGCCAGTGTTCTACCCCCAGATCTTGGGACCCTTGCTGGCAAATTCCTTAAATGCTCCAGACAGAGGCTACTGGTAAGACAATTTTTGGATTATGAGCCTAAAATGCCACCCACCCCAAACCCCACAATCAGAAATAATCTTTTCTTCCCTTTGAAATGTGAATGAGAGTGGTACTGCCAAAAATCCCGTAAGACCTCTTCTTTTAAGCTTTAAATGGAATTCATTAAAGCATGTGGGAAAAAATACTATTGTTTGATTTTCTTGTGAGTTTTTCGAAAGAAACACAGCCTAGTGAGGAGAACGTGCCCAGGCCATGACTGGATGAAGCAACAGAGATTCCACTCCCAATATTCAGCATCTCAACTGCTGCTGATAAGACAAAACTAACCAAGTTAAGCATGAGCCCACGCCACCCTTCTTCCTGTGCGCCTGGGTAATCCGGAGCGGAACGACTGGGTATGCCTACGAGATCGGCCCATAGGTGTGAAGCCATGTGGGGAGCCAGAGGCAAAGAGGAAGGTGGGGTCACTTTTCTCTGTCTTATTTCAGCTGTAAATTTTCTGGGCAATACAACTGTGACAATTGATTTATTTTTCATTTAATACAGATTTATTCTGTGAAGCTTTGAACACTCACTGACTCAGAATGGAGAATTTTCAGTTTAGCAAAGCAAACGTTCAATAAATATTATTGGATATGAAATTTGTTAATCTGCACTTCCCCTGTTTGGAGATAACCATATTTTCTGCTGCCCCATTTGACAGATCTCCAATCCCTAGCATCGCAATGTTAATCTGAAATGATAAGTGATCAAGGTTCATCACCTATTTTCTTTTCAGACAAGACTGACATTTTTTTTTTTAAATCACCTTCTTAAATTCGCCCAAAGAACAACTCAGGAATCCCTAGGGAATCTCATCAGCTCTATTATGCTAACTAGGAAGACACTCCTGCCCCCAAGCCCTCAAGGAAGGATCTTAAGGAAGTAGAAATTAAATTGCCAAGTCTAATGGATTCCCTGTGTGACTAAATCACTGTATTATTTCTCATGTTTGAGGAGATACACAGATTTCACGGACAGGCCCACTCCCAGCTTAGATGTTCCTGCTTCGACAGCTGTTGCCTCGCACTGTGTCTAAGTCAGGTTCATTGATGGCGGAGCCCAGCACTTCCTACTCAAGTGGGCTGAAAGCATGAAAGAGTTTTCTGTTGACTTTACTCCCATGCTTCCAGGAGACCCCTCCCCACTCTGTCCCAGGGAAGAGTCTGCCTCTCCTCCTCATGATGGGAGGTGACAGCGATTAAAGGAAACGGGGTAGCTGAAAGGGCTTTCATCTGAGTCTGAATAGTACAAGATGGTCAGGGTCGACCAGCTGTCCCACAGAGGCCCTGCCCCTCATGGCCTCCACCCTTCACCTTTAGCTTCAATGACTAGCTTCTTCTTGGTCCCCATTTCTTACACAAACTCCAGAGAGAAAACTAAATCAACCATCTTAAATCTTTAGGGGAAAAGGCTTGGTATAAATACATTCGACGAAGGACACTAACAAATGTTTGACCTTCTCCTGTTTTCCAGTGCAACCCCAGGAGCAAAATCTGAAATAGCCATCAAGGCTGTGGGCATCACAGACAGCTCCTTACCCTCACTTCCACGTACTGCATTCTCATTTTAATACGGTTTAGATTTTATATATATATTAGAAATCACCATTTAGGATATACTGAATATTGAAATGAACATAATCGTACGGTTCCCAACTGGCACACGTGTTTATATGCATAATCTGAGTAGTACAACATGGAATATCATTTTTTTCAAATGGGTTAAAAGTAAGATTAGTATCTTTTTTAGCTCAATAGTGGACCTCTTTATCCAAACTCAGACAGGAAGCATATCCTTTTTACAAATCCTAAGCTTAGCGAACACAAAAAATAAGGCCATGCCTAAAGTTTAAAGTTAGTTCCTCAGGGAGTACTTTGTTCTGATCATTTTTAGCAGTTTCTATCCAATGATTTCCCTTCTCCAATGTCAATTTTAGTTATGTTTAAATAGGACCTTCTCCCCAAAATGTATCTCCCTATTAGAGAAAGAAATCAGAAAACACTACGACTACCTCTCAAACTCCCTCTTTCTGTTGTCATTGGAAACTGGCAAAGGGAAGAGAGCAGACCATTCTGAGTCGAAAACAGGGTGTTTGCAGCCACTTAGGGGGGTCCATTACACCTCCTTGGGGGGCAGGAGGCCCGAGCTCGAGAGGGCAGGGAGCGCTGGCCCGCCCACAACGGCAGGCAGGTGCCCCCGAGCCCTGACCAGGGCCCACAAACACGGACAGGGCAGAAGACGAAGAACCCGGAAAGAGAAGAAAGCACTTCCAAACTTTCGTGCGTGCATTCACAAAGAGGGTGAGAGGGTGTGCATCAAATGTGGGAGAGCTCAACTCCAGGAGGTGGCCTGGGACCTAGCAAGTCTGCCCTGCCCACTGCCCGAGTGCTCTGCTGTGCCCGGCTGTGTTTGCTCAGGCACCGAGCCACAGGCCAAGGGGCTCACACGACAGACACTTACACTCTCCCAATTCCGGAGGCCGCAAGTCCAGAATCAAGGCACCAGCATGTTTAGTGGCTGGTAAGCACTCTCTTCGAGCTTGCAGACAGCTGTCTTCTGCTTGTGTCCTCCCTCACATGGCCTTTCCTCAGTGTGTGCAAGGGGAGGGAGGGGGGGAGAGAGAGAGAGAAAGATTTCTCTGGTCTCTCTTATTTATTTACTTATTTATTTATGGAGCCCAACCTGGGGCTTGAACTCATGACCCTGAGATGGAGACCTGAGCTGAGATCAAGAGTTGGACACTTTACCTCCTGAGCCACCCAGGCATCCCTGGCATCTCTTCTTATAAGGTTACTAATCCCATCAGACCAGGGCCCCACCCTGATGACTTCATCTAATCCTAATTACCACCCAAGTGTTCCCTTTCCAAAAGCCACCACATTGGAGGTTAGGGCTTCCACACGTGGGGGAGGAGGGGTTGCTGGGCACACAAACATGTAATCCATTCCACAACTATAGGCCCTAAACCCACCAACCACAAAGCTCAGAGCCACACAAGAACAGCCACTGACTTCTCACTCATCCATGAGGTTCACTGATTTCATCCGGAGGCCCTGCTACTGTGTTGAGCCCCATGGGGGCAGGGGGACTGATCTAGACCAATCACCTGGGGCCCATGTCTCCTTCCTCCAGCAGGCTGGCCTGGCCACGTGCCCCTGGCAGTGGCAGAGGAGCGAGAGAGAAAGCAAGCCTTTGGTCTCATCTGGTTGTATCACATGTTACCCCTCCATCGGCCCAAGCCAGTCCCAGCGTCCGAGCCCAGAGGCAGCGTGGCGGGCACGGTAAATTGACAACCCTCAGTGGGGTTCAGAGAGGGGTGGAGCCCTGGGGCCATCCTTTAAACTTACACAACCCCTCCGTAGTTGTTCGCATTGCCTTACCTCACTGCAAGGGGCTCTAGTTCCTCTTCTGAGGGTCATCAGGATATGTATGTTACACCCTTTTCAGCTTTGTTCATCTGTGATGAGTTTCTTAATATAATATTTCATGTGCAATGTCATCCTACTGATGAAATAGTTAAGCAGTGTTTTAACCCTAGTTAAACGGTATTTTAAGCAATATTTTGACATATGGAAGGGGGTGGGTTTTGAGTCTATAATGTTCAATTAAACCAAGACTTTTTTATAGAATTCACCAGAATGTAATACCACTTGGGTTTTGTCTCTCCCCTCTGCCACCCGTCATAGAGTGTTTTTCCCTGAAGAGAACAGGGGATTGGCTGAAGCAAGTGAAATATCCAACGGGGCCTATTTGCAGCCAAGTCGAGTTTGTGTGAGAACGATAACACCACATCCTGAAAAGTTACTAGGTGTGGGGAAAGACAGACAAAGACAAAAGAGCTATTGTACAGATGAATTAAAAAAAAAAAAAAAACTAGAAGGAAATTTAAAAAGAAAATCTAGGACTATGAGCTTCTGAGTTGTCAGGATAATTGAGAACAGGTAATTTCCTAGGTGATAATGAACTAATGGGGAAGAAATGTATTTTTTCAGCACTGGAAACAGATTGTACCAAAATATCAAATTTAGGGAGATCCCCAAGAGACAGTCTGACGCATGTGTTCCAGTAGTGAGAATGGCACCCCGACCCTGCAAAGCCAGGCACATTAGTGGTCATGCTGCTGTGGTCCCCTCCCGAAGGAGGCAAGGGCCACCAGCAGCCTCCAGCTGTCATAATCAGCCTGCCCTTTCTGCAGGGGCCTCTGGGAGTCAGCCCAGAACGGGACCCAGGTGGCATAAGGCAGACCAATCCTTGTCCAAGAGCACCAAGTGTGTGGGGCTTTGCAGTTGGGGAAGACGGTACCTTCTTGCTCCTTCCTGAGTCCCCTGAGGTGTGGCTCCATCAAGGCAAGACCCCGGCAGACCCTTTGACCTCAAGGAAAACCCTGCATCCGTTTTTCCATCTGCAGAACAGAGCCGTTCAAGCCAGGCCAGCTGACAGCAGGCCGTTAGGGCCAGAAATCACTGCCCCATGCCTCCCACTATGCCACGCGCCATGGTAACCCCTTCCCACCCATCGATGTACATTCTCTGAGAAGTATCAAACCCCACATTCTATGAGAGCTGGCTCCCCACATGCAGACACACTAGCCTGGGAGCTCTCACGGGGCAGGAACAAGCCAAAAACAAAAAGGGGGTAAGAAGCTAGGATGTAATCAGTGGGCCCAGTGCTGGGGTGCTTTGGGGGAGGATCTGGTGTCCTGCTGGGTCCCGGGACCCCGTACACTCCTGCCCTCCTCCTGCAGGACGATGCACACCCTGGGATTGGCCTCTGTGGATGTGGAAGTCTGCACTCAGCCTACATAGTGACTTAGGGATGCCCGTGAACACAAGCGCTCACACCTGTCACCACCACCAAGCGATCTGGTGAAATGCCTCCCGGCACTTGTGGTCAAACTGTGGCTTTGCCAGCAGGGGATAAAGAGCTTGGAAAGAGGACAACGAAGACTCCAAAAACCCAGGGCCGGGAGATAAAGCAACCGCTATAAAATCCCCTTCCATTGAAAGAGGACATGAAGATAAACGTTTTCTTTTTTTAAGATGTATTTGAAAGAGAGAGAGAGCACAAGCAGGGGGAGCAGCAGGCAGAGGGAGAAGCAGATTCTCCGCTGAGCAGGGAGCCCAACGTGGGGCTCGATCCCAGGACCCTGAGATCATGACCTGAACTGAAGGCAGATGCTTAACTGACTGAGCTACCCAGGCGCCCAGAAATTAAACTTTAAATAAGTCATCATCTGACATGCATTCACAGTTTGATTCCATACCTGGATTTCTGAGAAAACTGTAAGGAAATGAAGGTTTTATCCAAAAAACCCAAACAAAGCTGCTATGATTCTATGTTCATTCTTGTGCCCTTTTTGGTGACTCGTTTGATTTATAAACAGAGGCAATTACCACCACCACCACCACAACAAAAGTGAAACTTAGAAGACACCCTTCAGCCCTATCAGAAAATCGCCGTAACCTGTAGAAAACCACAAACACCCAAAGGGAACAGAATAGGAACTGAGAGAAACAGGAGCGGCCCCAGCTGGGATGGAATACCCTCTCCCCTCCACCAGGCTCGCCTCTCCTCCCTCTTATCTCCGTCTGCCTCTCAGCTCCCACTCAGCACATTCTCTCTGTAGATGGACATGGTACTGAACACTGCAAAATAGGCTACTTTTATGCTAAAAGGAATTCAATAAAAGTGAAATACATAAAAGCCAGTGCTTATAGATTTTTATTATGATTCTTTTCAGCCAGGCTTTAAAAAAGTCTCTGATGTTGGGAGAAGCATAAGCAACACATCTTGCAGGAGGAGACAAGATGTCAGGAAAGAAAGCCGGTGCGTCTGCATGAAGACAATCCCAGCCCCAAACAAAAACCCCCGCCCTCCACAAGAACCACTTTTCAGCGTCACCCTCCTCGTCCCCACATGCTTTGGGACAACTTGCTTTTTCGTCTGTCCTATGGCTTTAGGTACCAAGGAGGTGGTCCCCACAAACTGCATCTTTTTATGAATCTTTCCTGAAAGCACCTTTTTTTTCATACACAGTGGTAGTCTGATGTTCATAGAGATTGATGAAGGACTTGGGTGTCAGCAGAGAATCAGACAGATGGCCGTTGTGACAATAAATAATCGTAATGCCTTTTACTCTCTTGACCTCGACAATCCCAGGGTCTCAAAACACCGCAGAAACTTCGCATGACAGGGAGGGAGAGACCTTGGGGAAAGGCATCCTGATTCTCCTTCCGGCTTCTCACCCAGAGCTCAGACCGAAGGAGATGCTCTTGTCGGCATGTGGCCTCGGACCACCTTGCGGATGGCTGTGTGTCCGGAGAGGACACTGGTGCAGCCCATGCGTTATGGGACGTGCCTCCCCATTGCCACCAAGGGCCCCGGTGAGCTCCAGAGGCCCCCCTCCCAGTGAGATGGAGATGCTGAAGAGCAGCTGGTGGCCAATGGCTGGTGGGGCGGTGAGAAGGCAGCAGTGGGGCCCCCAAAGCCCTGTCCTGGCAGGAGACGGCACTCTGCCGCCAAGAAAGAGCAGATGCTGCGGAATGTGGCAGTGAGACAAACCAGCATGATGCCGCAGATAGCCCTGGCTGCCCTGTTCTTTCCTGGAGTACATATTCTACGGGACATGCCTCCTGGAGCCCAAGCCAGGCTTCTTCGTGGGCTGTAACCAGCTGCTGAGAAGGGATGTGGCCTGAGACACTGAAGAGCTACTCGCCTCACCTCCCCCCTGCCAGCCACCACGACAGAGTGCTCCATGCACCACAGGGCACAAGTGTTCCCAGATGTGCGGACAGAGAGCCGGAGGACTGTGGCGCCCCAAACTTCATGCTGCACAGAAAGGATGGAGGGGAGGGGAGGAGAGGAAATGAAGTTTTGCCTCCAGGTACCCACATCCGCACACACGAATACCAGGGCCATGGGCACGAGGACCAGTTTAAGGTGAATGTCTGGAGCACTGGTTGCAAATATAGCGATATTTAATTTCCCCCCATTTCATAAGGTTCAAGGCCTCTTTAGAACTCCCTCCCTCTTCACGGGCCCCATAATCATATGTATTCCAGCCCGGAGGCTCAGGGTTGTCTGTGCAGGGATCTCTTCTGAATTCGATGCGTATCCTAATCCTCATCTCCTTTGAAAAAGTCAATCTTGGGGCGCCTGGGTGGCTCAGTCGTTAAGCATCTGCCTTCTGCTCAGGGCGTGATCCTGGCGTTCTGGGATCGAGCCCCACATCAGTCTCCTCCTCTGGGAGCCTGCTTCTTCCTCTCCCACTCCCCCTGCTTGTGTTCCCTCTCTCGCTAGCTGTCTCTGTCAAATAAATAAATAAAATCTTTTAAAAAAAGAAAAGAAAAGAAAAAGTCAATCTTGTCTTTGACTAGAAAAGCAGAAACTATCCCGCACCCATAAAAATCTGTAACAGCATCTTCGTTCTTGAGAGCCAAATTTAAAAAAAGTGGAAGTGATTTCGGGTCCTTCTGGCCTTCTTTATAATGTCCAAACTCTGAATTGGAGGAGTTTTAAAATTTGACAAATTTCTTAATTTACTTTTCCAATTTAAAAAATGTAGTTGCTGGAGCCTTCTGAAAACCGACCTTGAAACAACAGATGCCAGCAAGTAAATTGTGGGAGCAGACCAATCATGAAGAAAAAAACGAAGCACTTTTTATAAAAGTCCTGTTTATGGCTCAGTTATTCTGTTCTAAGTACCGGCATAGTCAGAAATAGATCCAGGCATCATTAAAACAAGATAGAACTTAATGTCCAAAGTGTTCCAGAAATACAACTGTTGCTCAAAGGCACGGTGCACAGCGACTCTTCTCCCGTCGGCGGCAGGCAAGTCCAAGCATCATAGCACGACAGTGCTCTGCCATCTGGTGGCCGTAAGTGAAATGACCCCGAATGCTCGGCCAAAAGAACAGATGACTACAGCCATCATGAACAAAGCGGTTTTCTCAAGCCCACCACCCATGAGCAGTGAAAGCTGGGACCCTGAAAAAACTAATTAGATGTGGAAGAATCTTCTTCTGTAAGCCTCACAGGTATGAATGAAAGGCTCGTAAATCGTTTGCTTAGCTGAGCCTGTCTAGTTACCAAACGGAGGTGCAGAAAAATAGCGGCGATTCGTCTGCAAACCCCTTTGATCTGTGTACACCGGCCATCTATCTGTGCCGTGCACATCACTGGCAAATGGAGAAGCAAGTAGCTCATTTGGGTGATACAGGAAGAGAGACCTGGGAAGGGGGACCTGGGACATTCCAAGAGCCACCTGTGAATGCATTTAAATAGTGATGATATGCATAAGCTGGTCTATGAAACACCAGTCCCAAAGACAACTTACAAAACTGGTCACAAGAATTTGGAAAATGGCCCCCCCAGCCCCCTCTGTCCAGCACATCTGTCATTTCTCCTGCCTTGGTGATTCATAGCTTACTTTAGTATGGGAAAACCTCAGAGAAGTCCCGCAGAAAATTTGTTTAACTTGCTTAACCCAGAATAGCCTAAGTTTCTGGGACCTCTGAATATATTTATTTGTTGTTATTTATTTGGGGTTTTTTTAGTTAGGTTTTTGTTTGAGGATCCTTTTTAAAAACTGTTGTTTTTAATATGACCCAGAGAATTTGAGAAACTCAAGTCTAAATGCAGTCTCAGCTCTGCTGCTAACTGAGCAATATTTTGGAAAGTCACCTAGACTCTATGTGCTTTATTTTCTTCAGATGGAAACCCCAAGTGGAAAAGGAAGAGAAGAGAAAACATTTTACTTGAGCCATCTCTAAGCTCCACCTTGTTTCCCCATCCACAATCAACTTCCAGCAATCTACATTGCGGATTATCTGAAGCCATTCATCTGTGAAATAGCCAACGGACAACACACTTTTGTTCCCTTCCTCTCCCCACACCCACCTAGGCTGTGAAGGAATAATAAGGAAGAAATTACAAGAAAAAAAGAATAGGAGAGGGAAGAGCCAAAGATACACAACTTCAAAAAAATGCATCCTAACCATGCAGTAGATGGTATTTTCCACAGATGACCACACACTTCCTGTCTCCTGGGTTCTTCACAGTGTGACCTCACCACTCTCCCATCAAGAGGGATTGTCTAATTGCCCCCCTCCTTGAATCTAGGCTTGCTTTATGACCTTCCTGCAACCAATAGAAGTCTTGCAGCCCTGCCTTGGCCTCTTGGAAAGCTTTCTCCCAACACATTCCCTCTTGGATCCCAGCAGCCATGCTGCAAGGAAGCCCAAGGCACATGAGCTACCACCTGTGGGCACTCTGGTCCACGAGCCCATTGAGCCAAGGCTTCGAGTCATCCCAGCCCTCGTGGCAGACAGGAAGAGCAAAGACGTCCCAGACAGAGACGCTTTCCTGGGCTACCCTCTCTACAACAACACCCTCAGCCTGCTTTATTTTTATTCATAGCCATAATACCACTCATTTGTTTATTATTCTCCCTTGCTAGAATATAATCTTCATAAGGTCAGAGGACTTCATCTTATTAATCACTATATCCCCAACACGTAGAACAATACTTAGCACATAAAAGGCACTCAATAAATATTTGATGAATAAGTAAATGAATAAAACAATCGGAAAAAAAAAACAGAGGAAAATGCAATCAATGCAAAGAACAGAATGAAACTTCAACAGGTATTAATTAGTATCCGCAGAGAGATAGACAGCATCCACATGAGAAGAATCGGAAGCTGTTGGAGTAGCAGGGCAAATAAGAATAAACAGGGTAAGAAAGAGCCTGAACAAAATAAACATGGAGTTGCTGAAATCAGAAATCCAATAGAAGGCTTATTAGATAAAGCTGACTAAATCTTTCAGAAACCTGAATCAAAAGAAAATGAGATGGAAAATGAGGGGGAGGAGGAGAAAATTCAGGGATCAGCCGAGAAGGGCTCAGATCTAATACGAGACGCAGACAAAATAAGAAGAGAGAAAATGGAACATAGCTGAGCAGCCCAGGGAAACCCCAGGAAGTCGTGTGCACAGCAAGCCAGAGAACACCCCACCGACTGCCGCAGACCACAGAGGGCGGGGGGACCCAAGGGAAACAGAGGACTGATGCATTGCCTGATTTGTTTGAGCATTTGGAGAAGCCATTCTCAAGCATTTTGTTGGAAATTTCTGTTGAAGTATTTAGAAAAAAATGTAGTGTCTATAATGGCAGATCCATAGCAAACTACAGAACTAAAAAATTAAGGTAATGACTAATTCCAGGAAAAGCAAAACATTATACAATTTAACCCAGCAGTAAAAAGACATTGCTATCAATCTGACCCCCAATTGTGAGGTCACCATGTTGGAGGATGGGCGAGAGAAAGGCAAAGAGGAGCGAGAAATGTAAGTGAGCTCAATCAGCCACCGTCAGGAAGCCAAGAGATCATGTCCAAAACGGATAACTAACATGTCATCAAGTAAGCAAATTATTTTGGTAGATGGAGTAAATACAGAAGAACCATAGAGTCCTCAATGGGGACCTATGGAGAGTAGAGAGAAATGAGCAGGAAATTAATGTTTTTCTTTATAAGCCCTTTGATAGTCCTTGGTTTTTCATCTATGCACCTGTATGTCTTTGATATAAATACATACATGCATAGAAAAGACAAGGAATTGACTGGAATATAAGAAAAACCAGAGGAGGGCTTGTGGCAGTCCTGGATGGCAAGATCCTGGAAACTGTTTTGCCTTCTTCTTTTTCGGATATTCCAGATTTTCAATAAGACTGTAATACGTTTGCAATGGAAAAGTTCCAATAAACACTTTAAATAAAGTGCCGCAAATAATTATGCCAAAGTGATAGTCCCAAAATGTGGCTACACACTGAAATTACCAGGGGAGAGGCTTAAAATACAGAAGCCCGGGCCTCACCCCCCGGGAGTTTCATAGATGCCCTATAGTCCACTATCTGGACTTTTATAGATGCTCTAAATACACCAGAAGTGCCACAGCGCTCCAGGCCGCATCTAATTCAAAATATATGAAACCCAAGCCAGGAAATGTTCTTTCCATTTCCGAAGATATGAGTATGCGATGCATATATGATGGATCGGAAGTTCAGTGTCTTTCTAGGTTGAACCATTTTCTGATGAGTGCAGGCACGTGTTTCCACGCACAACTCTGAGCTGCTAGCGCCCAGCAGGTGCGGGCTGGGCGTGGGGCTGGGCGTCTGCGGCACACTGCCCGGGGGATGTGGGAACCCCTGCTCCAGGACCCCACTCCGCAGGGTGATGCTCTCCCCATCTGGTCCCCGTACCTCGCAGTCCAGGCTAGCAGTTTCTCCCTCCACAACGTCTGGGGACACTCTGGGACCACAGTGACAAGAGAGATACTTGGAATTTTCCTGGAAAAGACGATTCGGTGGAGAGCAGCAGCAGCTGGTAAATTCAACTGAAGAAAGGGAAGCAAATTCCCTCAGGCAGCGGGGGGTCCCAGCGCCACGGGAAGTGTTGAAGCATCAGTCACCCCTACCCCCAGGGGATGGCGCAACAGGCTTCCCACAGCCAGGAGGCTGGATTTCGAAGTCCTCAGAACCCTAGTGTGGCGGTTACCTAAAGCACTTTTGCCCACCCACCTCCCCGCCGTGAGACATTTAACGATGTTTGGAGACATTTTTGCTAGCTACCACTGGGTGCTGGTGGTGGGATGCCACTGGCATCTAGTGGATAGAAGCCGGGAACTCTCTAAGTACCCTACAATACACAGGACAGCTCCCCTACCCGCTCCAATGAAGTATTATCTGACCCAAATGTTAATAGCGCCCAGACTGACAAGCCATGTGCTAGAAACTGTGATACAATTATTCAAATGAGCTAAAAAGAGTAGCTGTTTTCTTCTTTTACCTCTATTATCTATAAATACTCAGCTTGATGGAATGTGTTCCAGGCCATGTGCACATGTTGGGACCATTTATAGACAGGTGCATTTGCAAGAACACCCGTCAATCCTTCCCACGTAAGATCAAAACACACACTATTACCATCTCTCCTTAGCAGGCACAGACATCTCATAAAAGATGCTTTTCATGACATGCTTTTTTTTTTAAGTCTTATTTCCCAGGGGGAGGTGGAGATGGTAAAAAATAAAATCTGTATACAAAACTAGTGAGAAAAACAATTTGACGAGTGATGTCCAATGCTAAAAATAAAGTAAGGGGTGTTAGTTTCCTAGTAAAGGAGAATGTTAGATGCTGGGAGGCAAGTTCAAGATACCAGCATGACATTTGTCAGAATGAACGGACGTTATAGACGATGATGACATCACACCAGAAATGAAAGTTCCAGCAATATGCTAGGGTACAAGGTGTTTTGTGAGGTGTAGATATAAAAAGGCCGACCCATCAGATGCCTGTTCTCACAAGGAAGTGCATGCCATGCCATGCCACACACGGCCACGTGGGGAAGCCCCAGAATCAGGCAGGGGGCAGAAGGAAGGACACCGGCAAGGGTCTGTGGGAAAGAATGGGTGAGACAGAGTAGGCAGGCTAATCTAACCAGGTTCAGGATTAGCTCGTTCAGATCATTTCAGAGGGCTCTGGGCATGGGGCTATTGCTTGTTGCCTGGTCCGTGGCCCCAGAGTGATCAGGGTAGCTGGAGAGGGGCCCAACAAAGGAGGCGGTTGTGGTTATGGGCTCTGGATTGGTTGATGTGTGTTTGAAAAGCACACTAGAGAGCAAGCTGGTTATGATTTCTAGAAATTGGCTAATGCTGGGAAAGGCAGTCCGTCCAGGGTCTTGAAGTCCCCAAATAACAAAGCATCAGAATACAGAAGAGAAAAGCCAAAGGAGGGGCGCCTGGGTGGCGCAGTCGTTAAGCGTCTGCCTTCAGCTCAGGGCGTGATCCCGGGAGTTCTGGGATCGAGCCCCGCATGGGGCTGCCTGCTCTGCTGCGAGCCTCCCACTCCCCCTGCTTGTGTTCCCTCTCTTACTGGCTGTCTGTCTGTCCAATAAATAAATTAAATCTTAAGGAAAAGAAAAATAAAGAAAAGACAAAGGAATGTCAGAATGAATAACCAACTATGGAAAATAGTAAACTTATTCTTGCTGAGTGTGCATGGGTCCATGAAAAGGAGATATATGGGGCGCCTGCCTGGGTGGCTCAGTCGTTAAGCGTCTGCCTTCGGCTCAGGGCATGATCCCGGCGTTATGGGATCGAACCCTGCATCAGGCTCCTCTGCTGGGAGCCTGCTTCTTCCTCTCCCACTCCCCCTGCTTGTGTTCCCTCTCTCGCTGGCTGTCTCTATCTCTATCAAATGAATAAATAAAAAATCTTTAAAAAAAAAAAAAGAAAGAAAAGAAAAGGAGATATATGTCCAAGAGAGATGAACGGTGCCTGACAGAGTGGGGTTTTCCCCTCTGCGGATTGGGTTTAACTCAAACAGCTGGGTCATCTAATGAGGGAAAAAAACCAAACATCCGCCCAAATGTGCATCAGCTGTTGACAGGATGAGCGAAATGTGGCTGTCTATACGATGGAATATTATTCTTCAATACAAAGGAATGAAGTACTGGTCCATGCCACAGCACGGATGAGCCTTGAAAACATACTGCAGGAAAGAAGCCAGATACAGAGGGCCACATATTGTATGATTCCCTTTCTGTGACATGTCCAGAGGAGGCGAATCTATAGAGATGGAAAGTAGATTAGTATTGCCAGGAGCTGAGGGGAAGGGGCAATGGGGAGTGACTGCTGATGGGTGTAAAGTTTTTGGGAGGTGATGAAAATGTTCTAAAATTAGACAGTAGTAGTGATGGTTACATAAGTCTATAAACATACAAAAGAGAAAACCATATTGAATTATACACTTTAAAAGAGTAGACTTGGGGGGCACCTGGGTGGCTCAGTTGGTTGGGCATCCGACTCTTGGTTTCAGCTCAGGTCACGATCTCAGGGTCCTGGGATCGAGCCCCCACATCAGGCTCTGTGCTTGGCAGGGAGTCTGCATGAGATTCTCCCTCCCCCTCTGCCTCTCTCCTCCCCTACCCCAAC